>NW_025335268.1:11637788-11969194 GCF_004798865.1 Varanus komodoensis | reverse complement strand
ATGGGTTGAATGATTATACTAAAAGCTCAACATCTCTTTTTACTCCTTTTACTCCTCTTTTTGCTCAATCTTTCACTCTTAAAGCAAAGAAAAACCTTTAGCCTGAAGGAATATAAATGTTCTACACGTTAATATTTTATAGTTGTTACATGCAGGCAAGGCATCTTGTCAAGCCATGAGTATTCCTCAAAATGTTTTGTCCTTGACAGCACTGCTCAGCTCTTGTGAACACCCTTTAATATCACCACTGCATCTTCTTTGTGGGGAGGAAATGCTCTCTATTCCATCTTCTCTAAGCCTGAGCACATGTGTTGTTTAACGTTAAATCTTGCACTGTTGGACGGAGCCAATTCTGTTTATGGAGGCAGATGATTAATAACTCTTGGGAGGCCTGTAAGTACCACAGCTATTCCACTGATAGAATACACTGGCTCTGAAAATCATTCTTGTCCTAATTAATTGTGCTGGATAAGCACACACAAGAATAGCATTGCATTTAAATCAAGAACATCTCGATCTTTTGTCACAGATTGCTACTCTTTTCCCTCCTTTAGTGCATAAGCATTGTTTTTACCTTCACTATCTTCTTTTTATATCTCTATACCCAGTATACTAAAAAGCAAAGACATCACTCTGCCAACAAAAGTATGTATAGTCAAGGCTATGGTTTTCCCATTGCAATGTATGGCTGTGAAAGCTGGACCATAAGGAAGGCTGAGCTGAAGAATTGAGGCCTTTGAATTGTGGTGCTGGAGGAGACTCCTGCGAGTCCCTTGGACCACAAGGCGATCAAACTGGTCAGTCCTAGAGGAGATCAACCCTGACTGCTCTTTAGAAGGCCAGATAGTGAAGATGAAACACAAATACTTTGGCCAGGTAATGAGAAGGAAGGACTCCCTGGAGAAGAGCCTAATGCTGAGAACAATTGACAGCAAAAGAAGAAGAGGATGGCAGAGAATGAGGTGGCTGGATAGAGTCACTGAAGCAGTCGGTGTAAGAATAAGTGGACTCCGGGGGATGGTGAAGGACAGGAAGGCCTGGAGGCATGTTATCCATGGGGTCACAATGGGTCGGACGCAACTTCGCAACTAGCAACAGCAACACCCAATGTCAATGTTAATTGTCACAGAACCATGTGATGTAGAGGTTAAGAGCATGGGACCAGAACTCAGGAGATCTACATTCTAGTCCCTACTCAGCCATGGAGCCAGCTGGATAATTTTGGGCCAGTCACAGACTCTCAGAGCAACCTATCTCACAGGGCTGTTTTTGTGGGGATAAGACTGAGAACAAGAGGAGAAGAATGATGTAGGCCACTCTGAGTTCTCTAACAGGAAAAAGGGGTGGGATATGAATCAATCAATCAATCAATCAAATAAATAAATAAATAAATAAATAAATACATGAATAGTACACTATCCCTGATCTGGTATCTTCCAGATAGTTTGTACTACAACTACAAATATTCCTGACCGCTGTCCATTTTGGCAGGAGAAGACAGCAACTGAAGTCCAAATAATTTGAGGGACACCAACTAAGGATTTTTTTGCTCAGTGTGGGGTGATGTAGCCTGTGCTGACCCAAGCAAGTGATAGAAATAGGCATGGTAAAAGTGCTGGTGCTGAGCATGTGATGGAATAAAGCTTTGCTCCATTTAGTTTGGTTTTGGGATTTAATGAGTAAAATCATCTGTTCGTGTCACTGGTTAATATCCAACAGTCACTCCACAAACTCAGAGAGTGCTAACAGAGCTCCACGGAATCTTTCTGCTGTGCTAGAAATTGCACATTATACTCAACTAGCTGGCATCACAAGCAGTTGCACAACCAGAAGCACCATATGTGGCACAATGGATTGTACAAGGGTTACGTACATCATGTTGAATAAAAGTTATGGAAATGCATTGCACTCCAAGCTGTACAAGCATGACCCACTGCTATTTTGCACAACTATGCTAGTGCAAATGTAACTTTATTTCGATTGCATGGCTCATAACCTCCACTAGCACAATGCAATTTGCACTCACAGAGTGATACTTGGATACTGTGTGGTTTCAGTCCAAAGGTTAGCCATTCCAAGCAGTTGGAAATCAGGATGTTGTGATCAGAGGAGCAGAAGATTATAAAGTTCAACAGAGGATCAGAGGAAGAGATAAGCAGAAAGATAGGAGGGAAGGACGGAAGGATGGGAAGAGAAAGAGGAAGAGAAGGAAAAGGAGAAGAGGAGGGGAGGGGAGGGGAGACATCTGGATGGAAAGAAAGAATCAGAGCAGCTGGAAATAGAGAACTGGCTGGGAAAGCCTGATGAGAAAAGTACCATCCACTGTGGTTGCCTGTAGCCCCCAGAACTCAGGGAGTCATGTGAACGCTGGGAGGAATGGGGGAGGACAAGGATGGCCTTGGCACATCTCTCTTTGTCCAAACATCTTAGCCAATTTGGACTGATTTCTGCTCCCTAACTGTTTTGCTTTGCTCACAAGGAGGAGGGGGAGTGGCATAACTGGGATGCTTCAAAACCCAGAGGAGCTTCACCCCTTCCCTTCCCTGCACGACAGCTCTGTAGTTGCACTTCTGTCCGGGAGGTACCTACCTGGAAACACCCAAGGAGTAAGAATTTGTTAAATTCCTAGGTGGGATATAAATGCTGGAGAGTTTTTTTAACTAATCCAGTTGGGCTGCTTTTCATGTGTAGAGAAAGAGAAAGAGAATGCCTATAGTACAGACCCAGAGAGGAGAATCAACACTTTCCCTCTCCCAGCATGTCTGCTGCAACTCCTTATCCCATTCACTCACTCATTAATCTGCTAAGTGGATCTGCACAAAGGGAACTATAAAATGTACATGACAGGATACCATAATCTCTAATGACATCCATAGACTTATACATAACAAGGAGTGAGAAACTCCATCGCCTCCCTATTATCCTGGCACATCACCACTCAGTGGCTGCATTTGACAAAAGACTGCACTGATTTGCAAGCTATTTTCTGGCTGGGCTGACATTTATTTTTGTGGGTGGGGGAGCTGCATTTGGGCAGGCCGATATCCGATTCAAGTTGAATAGTATGTGACACACAGCTTGGCCTCTGTGTGCTATCAGGCAAGCCGTTTTAGCTTTGTAATTGTGGACTGACATGCAATTGATAGAATGCAAAAGTAACGCCTTTGCCAAAGGCCAGTCGGCATCTGGGCTAACCAAAAAGAACAAAGCAAAACAAAAACCCGTCAATTCAAATAGAAAATAAGCAGCTCACCGCACAACCACGGGCTGTGTAGTTTAAAGTTAAGAGATGGGTATAAAATGCAGGGCTGTGGTTTAAAATTTTATCATTTTCTCTTCTCTGGCACGGTTTCTAAGGAAATGGCTGTCTGGGGGTTTTTTTCCCTTCTTCTGGGCTGTCTTTGTGATGCACTTTGATTTTTCTGGCTCCCAAAGTGCGGGGCCTTTCTGTGGCCATCTTCATTGGCTTTGGTCAACATCCCCCTAGAATTAAATATAAGTGAACAGGAGAGCCCCTCTGGATAGTGTGAAGCAGTTATAGCCAAGTTGCAGACACAAAGGAAATTCATTTCTTTTTATTTCAAATTGGCACGTCTATTTCATTATGCAAGCAATTAGTCTCCACATTCTTTTTAAATACCATTTTTGAGCCAACACAGGGCAGTACAGACAACTTTCTTAATATGCTATTCATATGGAAATTGCATCTCTTTAAAATGGCATTGCACTCTCTAGTATGATTAAACTTCCCAAGATTTCGCTTCCATTTGGGATTTTAGGGGTTTACGGCACAATCAGCAATTTAAACTGTATTGATGGATTGATCTATTGATTTTGATGGCTATAAACTGACCATCATTAACAGTTAACTGGACAGTAAATGACAAGTATTAAAAAGTGGCTGCACATCCAAAAAATGCAACCCAAGCAATAAAATGGATCAATCAAAGAGCATTTAACGGCAATACAAATCATAGATATAGTTTGGGCTTGGCTGAGCCCTCAATTGAACTGGGATCCTTTGGGCCATTTCTTCTGTCTCCTGAGAAAAAACAGACATCCCTTTGAAGCAACCAAATGCAAACCTGCAACAGGTCAAGGTTTCATAGCTAACCTGGGTTCTGGAGGCACAGACATTCCAGCTCTTCTCTAGACAGCATCGTTTGGTCTTGTTTCTCTGAATGCAGACTATAAGTGGGTGAAGCTAGAGAGGGTAGCACATACACATGCATAAACACACATGCATGTTTGGTCCCCCACCCAGATGCAACAGCATGAAAAGGTGGTGAGGGTGCTTTTTCAAATGCCAGCTGTACTCCTGGGCCCATAAGAGTTGAAAAGCCCAGTTGTATGATATGCCCCATGTTCATACATGGAAGTAAAGCAGAAGAAACTTGCTATCAATCTGAAATGTGATGACTCTCCTTCCACACAGACCGCCGTGCCTGTCTTTCTGCAACTGTGTTTGGTAACACACAAAACTGTAAAGTTTTCTTATTTAGGGACACTTCTTTCCCCTCTTTGTCATTGTCAGAACAATGGTCCAGAAAGAGGAAAAGAGCATCCTCTTTTGGAAGTCCTCAAAATGTCAAGACTGCTGCTGCATGTTCCCCCTTGCAGCTATTATTCTAAACTCTGGCAAGCTCGATTAAAGATCTAAGGATTTTGTTTAATCTTTTCCATGTGCGTTTTGCAGATTGCCAGGCATCTTTTGTTCCATCATCCATTCACTGATGCAATCACTTTTTTCCCACTTCAGGAAAGTATGCAAAAATATTAGTCACGACACATAGAACTTTCACTGGTGCACAATATTCTGCATTTGTTTCTTAACTTGGTGTACAATCAATGAATTAAATAGAAAAAAAATCATTTGCCTTGTTTATTTGCTTTTTAAAAGAAATACCAGTTTGCATACTTTTATATAATTAAACATGCATACAATTCCAGAAAGAAGGTGTCAAATTGTCCACAAGTCCATGCAGCTCAAGAGATACCCACCCAATGGAGAGTGTGTGGGTCAGACTCATAGAAATACAATTTCATTTAAATCCATCTCAGTTTTCTCTGACATCCTTAGGCATAATCACCTCAGAAGGCATGAATATTCCAACTATTTCAATCTAATTGGGCCAAGAAATTAATCAATTATTGGCAATCCCTTAAAAAATAAACATACTGTATTAAAAGAAAAAGATAGGGTAAAAGATTGGATGGAGAAAGTGGATAATAAGGAAAAGATACTGCCATTACGTGGAAAAGAATAATTAACCTGGTTTAATGTTATGTAATAGGAACAATGGACTAGAGAATGGTTGTAGTAAAATGGTGAGTGTAGAGACCTTACTAAATTTGAGGAGATTGTGATGAATAGGGAGACACAAGTTGGAATGCAAACAAGGGAGCTCATAAGGGAGATATACAAGATTTTATTAGACAGGAAGAATATATACGATCTTTTAAAAATGTAATGGGAAATTGATTTAGGGAAGGATATAGACAAGGTTGAATGGGGAAAATATGGGATAAGAGAATATTTAAAAGTGTGTCAATCAGAATTAAGGAAAATTTTTATAAAGCAGTATAGAAATGGTACATGACACTGGTTAAATTATTTTATATGGATAATAAATTTTCTAATGTATGTTGGAGATGTGGATGAAATATGGGTACCTTTTTCCATATGTAGTGGAAATGTGAAAATATTAAGTAATTTTGGATAATGATTTTTATCATTAGATTAGGAGATTAGCAAGATACTGAACTTAAAAATTGGATCCTGAAATAGCACTGTTGTTAATATTTTGTGGAAAGAAATGGAAATTAAATATTAAGGAATTAATAATAAATTTGGTATCAGCAGCAAAACTGATAACAGCAAAGAACTGTAAGGAGAAACTGGGTTTTCAATTAATTGAATTTTATAAAGAAGTTTGGAATATAGGTGTTAATGGTAAGTTGATATGTGAGATAAAAGCGAAAAAAGGATTGATAAAGAAGAATGATTTTGATGATATATGGGGCTTGTTTATTGAACATGTATTAATACAATGGAAGGGTCCTAAACCTCCAATGGATGCATTGCTATTTTGGATGGAAGGAGGTATTTCTAAAATACCATATATGCCCACCCGCCCCTAGAGATCAGCGGGAAAGGCCCTTCTCTGGGAACCCTCTGTGAAGGAAATTAGGAGGGTAAGTACCCGGAGGAGGGCTTTCTCTGTGGTGGCGCCCAATCTATGGAATGCGCTCCCCAGAGAGGTCTGCCTGGTGCCGTCATTATTTGTTTTTCGGCACCAGGTGAAGACCCTTTTATTCAAATGTTATTTTAATTGTGAATATTATTTATTCATTTTATTCTTTGGCCAGGGCAACTTAAATTTTACTGTTATACTGTTAAATTATATTGTTTTATATTATGTTATTTATTTATGATTGTGAGCCGCCCCGAGGCTTCGGTGAATGGGGCGGCATAGAAGTTCAATAGATAGATAGATAGATAGATAGATAGATAGATAGATAGATAGATAGATAAAAGAGCAGAAAAATGAAAGCAAAAAATACTAGGTAGCCATGATCCCAGTGGAGGGGTGCACTAAGGGTGACTTTCTTTTTTATATTTTCTTTTCTGATTTTTTCTTTTTTATATGTTTTTTGTATTTGTGCTTTTACTTAATAACATAACATAACATACAAATGTATATACTGTAAAAAACCCTATACCTTTCCCTCTGAAATTTACCACCTATGAAGCTGCTTTGCCTGAAAGTATAATGTTCTGGTTATAGGAAAAATATATCTTCTTTTGTAGTTTCTTGATAGAAAATGAGAGATTTTCAAATCTCAATTAGGTTTCAGGACCTGTCTTGAAGCTGGTGGCCTCCAAGTCATGAACTGGACTAATTTCCAAAGTAGCAAATCAGTCTGTGTCCTGAATCTTGTGGTCAGTGCACAAATCTGGTAAAACACAATTAAATAGAGAGTCCAGCTTAAAATTCCAGAAGTCGACCAAAGTCCATCTATTTATGTACCTACCTATTCATTTATTTTATGTCTATATCACCCAACAGCCAAAATTCTCTGGGTGGTTCACAACAGCATATTTAATATCAACATAAATTATACCATTAAAGCATCATGAAATTTAGCAATACGGAATTTAAAACCAAATAAAAACAGAAAAACAAAAATATACATTAAGAAGACCCACTTAAGAAGACCCTGCTGAGAAGGCATTGTTGTCATATTACAAGTAGGAGGCACCCTTGGAAGAGCTTCCCCTGCAAATTTTAAGACATGGACCGAGTGGCCTATGGAGAGGTCTTCTTTCAAGTTGGGGTCCCAATACATTTAGGATTTTATAAGTAAGCACCAGCACTTTCAGTTGGGTTGGGAAGCAAATATAGGCAAGCATTGCAGCTTTCTTAGAATTGGCATAGTGCAATCCTGTCTGGCAATACTCACTATAATTCTACTACAGGTTAAATCAAATCAAATCAAATCAATCCTTCCTTGCATCAGTCATAGGCCTTAGCATATGAAATACAAATGTACAGAAATAAAAACAACTAAAATGTACTAAGCTAAAATTACCTTAAAGCATTCCATGAATTATATTACATCAGTACCAAGATTATCATATGTCTTTGTACATAACCTCTCAGAACCTGTAGATATTATAACTCTTATATAAAAGTGGATCTTATTTTGACAGTGCCAGCTTCTGCAGTTTATGCCATGACCTGTTTGTTTTGATCTGCTAGAAGAAAGGCATGGTCCCATTTCAGCATCTCAAAGATAGCAGCAGGTTATATTCAAGGGCAGCCCATGCATAATGCATTACAGTAGTCCAGTTCTCATCTAGGATGGTGCAGGTTTTGCTACTGTGCTGGGTCTCTGCCAAGCTGAATGATGCATTAAATGGCAGCTCCTTTAACCAGGCAGAGCAGCACATTAAGGGGGAATTTTAATTGGGATGTCAGTGCAAGGCAAAAATAATGGTTCTGATCCTGATCAGATGTATCCATAGCTACTCCCCTTTTGGGGGGGGGAACCCCAAGGCATTATCCCTTTTCTTTGCCCAAATTCATCAACCAGCTGTTATGGCTTTATATTTCAAAAAGCATAATCCCAGTTTTACTAAATGCCCAAACTTCTGAAACTGCCATCCACTTCTTATTTAAAAGAAAGAAGAAGAAACAACTCCTGAAATCAACAGTATCTCATCATTGAGTCTAGTGGAATTTGAAGACTAGGAGGTGGGACAAGCAAGACACTTTTTAAGGAATATGCATGTGAGCAGACCCCGAGACAGAACAAAGGAGACAAAGCACTAGAAAACAAATTGTTATAACCACTGATTAAAAAGAAAAGGAAGTGAGCACAGCATCTCACGGTTCCCTTTCCTTCTGCAGGAGAAGACAGCCATCTTAGTTGCGCCATGTTGCAAATGTCAATGCCCTGTTTTGTTTTAGTATGTTTAATTCCTCCTTTTTGTCCAAAGGACTCAGGGTCAGTCATTGCACATGTTCCTGCATTATCCTCAAAACATTTCTGTGAAATGTTTCTCCTGCAAGATAAATTATTGGTCCAAGGACATCTAGAGATTTGAACCTGTCCCCTGTGCTCCTAGCCCACCCACCATGGCACTCAACAAAGCAACTCAGTGTCTTAAGGGACAGAACGATCCTCTGACACCAAGACAGCATCTATAGGGCCATAACATGCTGCAGACTCCCCCAGCCAAGGTCAGAAAAGAGTTCTGGCCTCAGGTCTGGTGATCAGCAGTCAGATCCCACTTCCTCACAAAGCTGGCCTGGAGCCCTGCTGGCTCCTGCTCTGAGGTCATGGGGGTGAACCAGGAGCATTGGGTTTAGGTAAGCAGGGAGGGAAGGAAACTGGCACCAGGCAGGAATGGTGCTTTCTGGCAGAGACTCAGCCTTCTTCCCTCCCCTTCCGAGGCACCACAGTTAGATGACTGAAACTGGTTATTGAGCTGCGGTGGGAAGAGGGTGGGGGGTGACCGTCAGCTCTGCAGTCCTCCCCATCTGCACAGGATGGCCATAGTCCTCCGAGTGTAGAGCTACAGCCATCCCCACTGGATTGCGACCCAAGCTTGGCAGAATTTTTAATTCATGTTTTATGTTGAAATGCCAGCTACACACACAGAGAGAAGAGGTTGAATTTTTTTTTTTTTTTAGGTTGAAATTTTTTATTTAAATAAAAACATACTACAAAGAGGGCAAAAAGAATTGTTTTCTGTCTCTTCTTCCCACTCTCTTGCTTTATAATTTTTGTAATCAAAATTATATTCTGCATAGATCTATATGTGCATAAATCAACAGATACATATGAAATGCATAGATATGAATGTATACCTTCTTAGTCCTTCCATGTAATCTTGAAGAAAAGCAGGTCAGACATCCAGATAAGTGACCATTCAAGTTGTAAGTTGACATCCGTGCACATTTCGCAAGCAGTGTAAGGGCCTCAAGACATGGCATTAGAAGAGGCACCCTTTAACCTTCCGGTAATGAGGGATGCGGTGGCACAGTGGGTTAAACCACTGAGCTGCTGGGCTGGTTGATCGAAAGATCGGCAGTTCAAATCCGCAGACAGGGTGAGCTCCTGTACTCTGTCTGAGCTCCTGCCAAACTTGCAGTTCGAAAGCATACAAATGCAAGTAGATAAATAGGTACCACTTTGGTGGGCAGGTAACAGCGTTCCGTGCACCTAAGTGTTTTAGTCATGCCGGCCACATGACTGTGGAAATTGTCTGCAAACAAATGCTGGCTCCCTCGCCTAGGAAACGGAGATGAGCACCGCCCCCAAGTGTCAGACATGACTGGACTTTAATGTCATGGGCAAACCTTTACCTTTACCTTTACTATTGTAATATTAGTCTTTCCATTGCTAAAAGAGTGCAAAAACTCTATTTACACTGACCATTCATCAGTTTCCAAGAAACAGGTGGAGTGTGTACATCCCAGTGCAAGAGGAAGCCCAAAATGACAGTTTTAAGACCAGTTCTTCTGCCAAATCTCTAACCCCTTCTTCCTTCTCTTGTCATTTCTGTCATGACAGCAGCCCACTGGTGGAAGAAGCAGGCAACCTTAGGGACAGTTTGGTTCCTAGATTCCAGTGTTTGTCTGCTAACCGTGGCCAGAGAGGTGTACAGCTATTTTGCCATTAGTCCTTAGTGCTGGATGATCAAATGCAATGCCAGAAGAGAGAGGCACAGGGTATTAGGCAATGGTGTCATCCTGCTAACAGAAACTGTCCTGAGCTAGCCAATATAAGGGACCTCTAGCACAACGCCAATGCCATTAGCACGTATGATGGGATGTCCCGGAGGAGTGACCACTAAGACCAACACTACCAGTGTCAAATTAGAGGTCCCTTATGCTACTGCAATGTAATTTGCAGTAGCCCAATGCCATCTTTAAATGGTGCTCATGGTCATTCATTTACTGAAGGCTTCAAGAATGGTTACTTATTGTAACTGGAAACAGTTGGACCTGTCATCATTCACAGAATGGTTATTCAGTCTGGCACACAAATGAAGACTGTATTTATTGTTATTGATAGGAATTTTTGATAAATTTGCTATAAGCATTATATGCATGTTAATTTATGCCAGCAATAACTTTTAGTATTCTGAACTTTATTTTATTGAATATGTCTCAGATGGGCATAATCGTGAAAATAAGCCACATTATTAAAAACAAAATAAATTTCTCAGGAGCTACACATAAATAATTATAGGTCCATTGTCCTAATTTCCTGTGAAAAGAAGACTAACAGGCAAACTTGCATAAAATATTAAAGAAATGTCTGACCCATCAAAATACGCACAACATGACTGAGACATTCTATTTGACAAGCGTACCTCAGGTCCAAGTGACATTTTGAGGCAACATGAATGTTGATAATGATGTTGCATTCACACTTCCGAAGGCCTGTGGCAGAAGTGAGCAAGGTTAAAAATGGCTGTAGTTCAGTCCAGGCAAGTAGGACAGACTTTAATTTCTACAGCTATAGTTAGAATGTCTTCATGTACCGTGTGTGTGAAGAGGAGGTGTGGAGAGGAATCTGTCGTCTTAATGCTACGGTATCATGACACCCTGCTGATTTCAAATGCTGATTCTTGCCGTGTTCTGTAGCTCATACAGACTCCAAGGACAAATATGAACATAAGACCACAGATGATCTAAAGTACAAGTAATGCAAACATGACTGTGGAACTCAACCAGACAAAATCCCTTTGATGGATGGCATATAGCATCCCACTTCATTGCAAGGAACACTTAACATGCTGATCACACAGACCCAAGTCATAAACTAGCCCATCTTTTACAGCAATAAAAGATTTGCTATCCCAGAGGTATATCTCCACAATTTATACTCAGATGATTCCTCGATACATGTTGCAATAAATATGCATATATTTATATATGCATCTGTATACAGCATGTCCTTTGTATACAGAGAACACTAAGCTCAACGTGGCCCCAGGTTCATGTTGGCTGCAGAAATAGCCCTTGGAAAGAGAGATGGGGCAGCCACTCCCATGAATGGCTGAATTCTGCAGTTAGATGGAACCTCCTTGGAAGAGGAAATGAAGACCAGCACACACCTCAGGGCCAGTAGAAGTTAACATTACCTAGCAGAACCCAGGAACGACACATACAGAATGTGTCTGTGCCTGAACCCCATCAAATCCTGGAAAATCCTTATCCTTTTGCTGCAAGATACCCAGGAACAGAAGCAACAATAAACCAAGGGAGAAGAAACTTCCACTGGGCTTCTCTTCCTCAGAGCTCTGCTCCTGGAGGTGAGAACTGACTAGAGCGCTTGTGAGATTCAGAGAAGGCTGTGGCTGTAAGACTTTTTTCAAGGACCTTCTGCGGCTGCCCAGTGCTTGATTGTGTGCATCTTGTTATAGATGCCTAGCAGAGTGTACCGTACTGGTTCAGCAATCATGCCTGGGAACCTACTTCCAGCTTTAGCATCCTTTCCTTGTTGGACAGATCCCCTGTCTCATTGCATGCAAGTCCATGCCTCCAAGACCTGCAACTCCAGTGCTAGAAAGAAGAGGAATTCAACCTGCTACTGGGCTGAGTCAGGCGGGCTATACAGGTCAAAGGAACCCCAGACCTGAGCCAGACAGAGTCTGAGACAAGACTATGAGCCAAATGAGCTTTATTCTAATGCACTATAAAATAAAGGAAGACTAAGGAATTGTGTGCCCAAAGCAGAGTCTTGAAAGTTGCATCCCAGTACATGCATTGTATACCCTATGTAGGCAATCAGGTCACCTAATACACAGCTAATGCATCAGTGACTGCACCTCCACCCCCCTGCTGTCAGCTTCAAAGAATCCTTTCTTCTGTCAAGGAGTGGACATTTCCCATGTCTATTTCTTATCTCAAGATTTGCACAAGCTCGCCGTGTTCCACTCCCTGCACATTTGCAACTTTATGACAGCTATAACTGGTTCCAGGCACCAGTGACTCCCTCCTTTGACCCTCCTCTTAGATTATGCTGATTTGTCACAGGAGTTCACACAGGGTTCCTCACTCCCCCCACCCGCCCTCCGCTCCCCAGATAGGAACTGCAACATGGCTGTGCTATTCTTACCATGTGGCCTCCTTAGGCTCCCTTCTATTAGGGTGCTTTGGGGTGCTGTGATTGGTAACAAGCCTGTGGCAAGATGACTTTGATGAACCTGTTAGTCAATGTTCCTCTTTCCACATGGTATGAAGTGCACCACAGGCATGGTGTTTCTCATGCATGCTGAATGAGAATTGAACTCTGAATGCAGAAACTAGATCAACTCACAATAGGCTTAGCTTTCGCGCCACCTGGATAATTGGAAAAATCCAACTGTTTTGCAGCTCAGTCACAGTTTAGTCTCCCAAGGTAGCTCTGCTCTCCTTAACCGTGTCATTTAGCTGTACACTTCTATCCTGCTGCACTCTCTTAATAGAAGAAAGAACAGCTAGGCTCATCTTTCCCATCAGTTTGAACAGGAAGTGGAGGAATCCACAAAGTGGTATCGAACCAGTAGCACAAGCCTCATTTGGATTGATTTATGAAGCCATCATACGCAAGGAACGTTAATTCAACAAGGTGCACTTCTGAGGAAAGCGCTTCCTTCTCTGTTGGGACATTATGAATGATGGGGCTATAAAAGTATATTAGGCCAATTAGACATCTGTTGTCCACATTTACATTGCCGTGTCACTTTGGAGGGTTGCTCTTTGCTTGAACATCATAGGCAAGTGGACCTCCTCCTCCTCCTCCTCTAGATGGTTGAGTTCAGCCTCTTCTCAGTGGTCCTCCAGGGCCATGACTGATACCACTGGGGTTGATTCAAGGACCTCACTAAACCATCAGTAATAGTGATGTGCAGCATGTACAAAGGGCAGGAACTCAATCAATGTGAGCTTATGACCTGCACTTACTGCAAGTTCCTTGCTCATGGGGAATAATTGCAGTCCCTGACCCTCATCACAAATGAGGTTCAACAGGTTACTGGCACCCTCTGGCATAGGGTAGACACATGTTGAGATAGTCAAAATAGTGTTTGGTCAGCCCCAGACAAGGGCAATACAGTCCTGTTATTACATAATCTTGGCTAGTCAAGCATTACTTGTCCTTTTAATTCTTCCTTCTTTTCTATCTCATACCATGCTACAGCTTGTCTCAAATAAAAATTCAGTTTTCCATGGCTAAACAGTATTCTCTCTTTCCCTTTCTCTCTCTTGCCCTCTCTCCCTCTTTTCTGAAAAGATTTCCCAAACTCAGTTTACCACTGTGATTACCTCCATTCATACCTCTAAACCATGGACAGTGAAGGGATCTTGTGAATTATGGCTAGCATAAACTAAGGGTGGCAGAGAAAGACATTCTTGAAGAATTTTTATATGAGCTTACATCATTCACACGAATCATGGACCAAAATGTCCTGCTCTTTTTCTACCATCCATCCCTTTATCTTGTTTTCTCTTCCCGCCAGCTAAATAGCTGATCCACAACATGTTCATGAACAGGAAAGAGAATCTGGTACATTATCATTTTCTGAATGTTCATCCATCCATTGATTTATTTAATTGATGGGGCAGGGAGTAAAAAGCCACGCGGGCATCTCTGCAGAACCCTGATTCACTGCAATGCATCACATTCTTTGATGAACACTGGCATTATATAATTGCACACCAAAATGCATCCCTTGGAATGAGATTGTCCATGTGTGACTCCTGCAGCTCTTAACATGTGGACAAGTTCCACCTGAAATGAAATACCACCAATATTGTTGTTATTGCACCTAAAACAATCTGAAATGATCATAGTCTGGGAGAAAATGAGAAGAGAGTAAGGGACAGACCATTACTGGGATGTGGAAGAGTGGTAGAATAATAAAACAAAATGACAATAATATTCACTTTCTCATGAAAGCTGGATAAGCCACCAGAATATTCTAGAAGGGTAGATATCTGAGTCTATTTTAGCAAACAGGAAATCGATGGGATGGCATCCAACCCACTTGCTACTTCTGTGCATCATATGACTTCCCATTCTTTCTTAGGTTTGGCATTCTTGAGCTGGCTTGCAGAAGAATTATAAGGAGGAAAATGCTAAATGGTCATTCTAACTCATTTCACTATTTCCAAATGAGTTTCAGGGAACATTTTGCTTGCTTGCTTGCTTGCTCAAGAAGAGCCAAGCTCTCTCTGAACAAGAAAACTGCCAGCAGCTTCCTGGCACCTTCTCCGAGTTCATTGGATTGGATGTTGTTCCTTGTGGGAATAAGTGACAACAGACATTAATCACTGCAGAAGACATTAGCAAGGCAAGCCTGCCCAGGATTGCGTGAGCCAATTGCTTTCGCCTTCAGTGCAGACCTCTGTCAATAAGTTAACTCAAATCAAGACTGGGAATGCGGCATTTCCCTTGTGAGTGGAATACATTTCTCTATATTTATTTTATTTTAGTCTGGGGAAATAGCAAAGATGTTTTTCCTTCAAGGTACATCTTTGTGGTGCATTAGAGTTTGCATGAAGAGTTAGCTACACAGATTATGTTCCTTGTAAGTTTACGGTGTCTTTCCCACTCTGCACAAAATCTGCAGGGCACAGCCAAACTCGGTCCCATGTGCATATGGTGCACTGTCCTGTATGAAGAATTGATTATGGTTGTTGCTGCAGCTGTTATTGCATGTACCAAAAAGCTTTGATCGGAACTGCTGAAATGGTGATTAGATTGTGATGGCAGTGGTTCCATGTAGGAGGGGAAGGACTTTCTGGCAAGAGGGTCAACAAGGAACAGGCAGGAGGAGACAAATGACTAAATCAGGGTGGATTAATAAGGAAAGGTTATAAAGCAGAGGATAGACTAACTGGTGGATCTCAGCAAGATCACCGGTGCTATTGTAGATTTCCTAAACAGGAATTCGCATATGCCTGTTCAGCACTTGGACACTATAGCATGTGATGACTTGTATGCTTGTTTTATTTATTGTACATTTACTATATTTTAATATATTTTTAAATCTTGTAATCCATTCTGAGAGCCCAACTGACTATGGAGGGCAGTATATAAAAGCCTGTCTAAACAAACAAACAATGTTTGAAAACACCATCTCATTTCAATACCATGGACAGGGCTTCCATCCCATGCCTGAGAGATACTGGACCGACACATTTCTCAATGGTGACGTCTGTAATAAAACCTAATCCTTTCTGCTTTTCATGTGAACTCTGGAAACCATCCTGTTTTGGAAGGCTCTTCGGAAAATTGGGTATAAATAGCTTACCAAACAAACAATTCCTCTCCAATGCACTGCTTTTACTTGGAGTCATTTCACAAGTTTGTTTGAGTTTATTGCATGATTAGATATAAAATAGTGTACATGTCCTTCCTGCAATCAGAACCTCACAATATCCTCACCCATCACCTTATTAGTGTTCCATATTTTATTGAAAGCAATTTGGGCTGAAATCCTGTGCACACTTACCTGGGAGCAGACATGTACAGAATTCTGAATAGGTATGTATGAAATTGCATTGTTGTGTAATTAGGCATAAAAATACAATTGGAAAGGTAGCAAAAGAAATAGCATGACCATACACAGTGACTAATGGATTTTCTTTAAATGATGAAGTTACTTCAGTTCATGCATCACTCATGTAATAATGCAAGGCTCTTGGACCATTAAACCACTTGAATTAAGAAGTGCTGAATATTTTTCAAGGACTGGACCTCCTTCTATTCTGCCAAACTGTATAGACTTTATTGGAAATGAATCCATGTATCTATTTTGTTTTCAAAGTTCATGAGGTAGCTAGGGAAAGAACAAATGGAGAGTCAGAGCTTTGTTCGGTGATTAACATATAGATTTGGTTTGCCCATTTCTGGGTACAGGATCACAACATTAACATCATAGTCATGCTGTGGGAGGCTGATCTGAAGATGTCAACAGCTGCCTTGAGCATTCAGTGTCTTCCTGGTGGTCGTTTGCCTATTATGTCCGTCCTCCAGGTTTTCTTCATGTAAAGTGGGATAATATACTTTCCCAAATCTTACCTTATTGGTCACAGACACAAGTGAAGAGTTCTAGGAAGAGAACTTTGTGAAGAAGAGGGATGCCTTGTGGAAACCATTGCTTGTGAATCCCTAGATGAAATAACCTGTTCCGTATCAATGTTCAGCTATGATTTTGTCCCAGATGTTGTTCTCCTCTGAATGTTTCAGCATGGTTCTTGGTTCTATAAATATGCATTTAACTATGGATTTTGGGAGGATATACACATTTA
The DNA here is from genome assembly GCF_004798865.1 of Varanus komodoensis. Classification (NCBI taxonomy): domain Eukaryota; kingdom Metazoa; phylum Chordata; class Lepidosauria; order Squamata; family Varanidae; genus Varanus; species Varanus komodoensis. The sequence goes on along the minus strand of NW_025335268.1, from coordinate 11,952,377 downwards.
AATATTTTTCAAGCAAAACAAGCACACACACGAAACATCTGTGAAAACCACAGAAAAAGAACAATTTAGGGATACAGACTGGAAATGTGCCCATCTCTAAGTTAAGCCAGATACAATAGAGATGTGAAGATTCCCCTGTTTCATGTGGGAGTGTTCTATTTTAAATGTGCACTGTATTATAGGAAATAAAGATATAGACATATCCCACCTCAAACTTCAGAAATAACCACTGCTTGCTCTTTCTTACTACCCAGCAAAACTAGCTTCATGTGTGACTGCAATGAGTCTTTGTAATCAGGAAGAGCTATTGGAGAGGCATTCATTAAAATTTCTGCATGGAGCATGGTCTCCATGCATATTTTGTAGTGTATAATTTTCATGTCATTATGAAATTTTGACCAAAAAAGTAGGGATGTCAATTTTGTCATTCCTCATTTTCCTCATTTTCCCATTTCTCATTTTTCCCTGCATTAAAGCCATTCCATCCTGTTTCAAGATGTTAACTTAATTTGCAAAGTTTAAATCTAATTTAACATCAGTGTTTAAAAACCTATGCATATTTTTCATCTTTCCATAAATTTTGCAAATTTTTGCACATACTTTTCTAAGCATGCATGCATTTGTAAGTGATTTCCCCTCCTATAATGCTGTTTGGAGGAGATGTTCCTCTAAAATACATGTTTTAGTTATTTTTGTGTCCATTTTCCCCCATTGTGTTCATTTCTGTGGGCAGTTCAGCAGCTTTTAATTTGCAAATAGTATCACAAAATTCAGAGAATTGCAAATATCACCATGTCATGGATTTCCTGATTTTGCATAGGTTCTGGAAGTAGAAACTGGATTTGCATTAGCATGAGAACCCAATGCATTTCTCACCCTTCCCTTCTGAAGTCAGAGATCTTTAGACTGGTTTGGGATCCAGCTGTATTTGATCCTTGGAATGGATTCAAGCAGGAGATGCATAGCAGCTGATAGCTAAAGAATTCAATCCAAAAGAAGTCCAGATGCAGAAAATAGGCCTCTTGCAGAGAAAGTAGCTATGAATCAATTAGTTTTATCAGTTAAACATATTTAAGGTCATGTAATTTTGTATGCTGTCCAAATATTGACTCTTTGTAACTGAAAGCCCTACTTGTGAAGAAGGATTCTGCCTCACAAAAGACTTCAAGGTTAACGAGTAATAAATTGTAGTTGGAATGTTCATAATCCATAAAGCTGTCCAGGTTGAATGAATTAATGCCCAGTGCTCATCAATATCTGGACTGTTGGCATGTGTGGGCCTTTGTTGCCCTTCTCTGTCTGTATAACACATGGAGGGAGCCATCTAGAGATGGAGCACCTGCTTGTTTTCCAGCATCAGTGCAACAATAAACTACTAAGAGAGCGGAAAAGGACAGAAGGGACTGTCTGGTCATTGCACAGATGGACCACTTAGCAAGCAAACTTGCTGGGCATGCTCCTTGTGTTCAACAAGAGTTGAATGAAATATAGAAGGACACTGGAATGTACGGAGAATGCATAGAACCCATGTTTGCTGAACTCTGTGTGCAATCACTCCAATGGCCTGCACTGCTAAGAACTGCAAGAGAGAGAAGAATTTGGAGTGAGACTCACCTGGAATACTGTGTCCAGTTCTGGGCACCAAGATTTGAGAAAGATGCAGGTAAATTAGAAAGAGTCCAGTGGAGGGCAACAAACATGATCCAGAGTTTGGAAACACTGCCCTATGAGGAGAGACTGAGGGAACTGGGCATGTTCAGCCTTGAGAAGAGAAGACTGAGGGGGGGATATGATATCCCTCTACAAGTACCTCAAAGGCTGTCACAAAGAGGAGGTCAAGATGTGTTCTTGCTAATGCCAGAGTGTAGGACATGAAATAATCAATTCAAGTTGTGACAACCCAGCTTCAGGCTGGACATCAGGAAGAGCTTCCTCACTGTCAGAGTAATACGACAGTGGAACCAGCTGCCTGGAGAGGTGGTGGGCTCTCCCACACTGGAGACATTCAAAAAGAAGCTGGACAGCCATCTGAGTGGGATGGTGTATCTTGGTGTCCTGCAACAGCAGGGGGCTGGACCCAATGGCCTTCATGGACCCTTCCAGCTCTACTATTCTATGGCTCTATGATTCAAATTATAGTGGAGGAGGAGGAGGAGGAGGAAGAGGCCAAGAGCTATAATACAGGAAGATGAACATAGAAAAGGAGACCCCGTTGCCTGGGCCCTTGTGTGAAAATGCTGAATGTTGCCCAGAGAGGCCGATCTGCCTTCCAGATGGGATCCCTGAGGCTGCGGCCCAGCTACACAACTCGGTTATCATTCTAAATGCTGCTGGGCTGATAATAAACACTCCTGCTAACATTAATAACATGGAAACAAGCAATTTGACAAGAGCTAAATAAGGTTTCTTTAGTACTAAGAACCAGCTCATTATTAGCAGAAGAGTGTGATCCAAGGCTTTGGCAAAATGTAAACTGCTATACTATTAAGCATCTTAATTTTCTACCTAGAGTGTAAGTGGTGCAGCCACTTAATCATTAAAAAAGTATATGTAATGCACCCATTATTCTGATGCTCTACCTACATTTAATTGTTATTGGCTTTTTCAAGAATTAATTACGAGTTAGGTCTCAATTCTCTTATCTATCAAAGTGCAGCATTTAACTGGATTGGAGCTGGGCTCGTTTTCCTTTTGCCTTAGCATTTGCAATAATTGTGAAGCATATTTATGTCCTCATAAACAAGGAATTAAATGATAAAGCAATGCTTTTACTTTGAAACTTTTAATTACCTGCTTTGAAAGAAGGAGGAGGTCGCATGGTTAATAGTTAGGAAATACTGTATTAAGCTAAGTAGCCAGTACTGGAAGTTGCCTTTCCAAGTTCTCTCAGCTTCAGGTCTGTGTATCTGAATCATGACCAGGATCAGAGGTGTCTTTGCAGCTGAGATTTCTAGGAACCTGCAAGTAAGATGATAGCAGGGACAATAGCTCAGTTTTTACAAAGTAAACCAGGCCCAACCACCATGCACTGAGCATATATGCGTGCTGGCATTACTTTCCCCCCTTTCCTTCTTGATTTTCATTGAAATTTCACAATTAAAATAATGAAATAATTTTTGGATATGTTTGTAAAGACTCTTTTGGGACAGGATTTGCACAGACTATTCCTAGTCTAATATTGCATATTAGCATACATGAAATGTAATTCTCATGCAACCCTGAAAAAGCATCTGATTCCATCAATGAGTGGATAGTGGAATGAACAGCAACAGACAATTATTGGATGTTTTGCTAGTTTTATTTCTTTATCCTATTTTATTGGTGTTCTTGTATAGTGCCCCAAGACATCAGTGATGGGATGGTATACAAAAGTTTCAAATAGTAAATAAAACTGTACAACAGAGATGAAGCAGTTCTCACAAAATCGACTCATACATTCTTTATTAGGACAGCCACTTCCTGCGTCCAAGGCACTGCACATTTCTGTTGTGCATGCTGTACCTCAGGGCTGGCCTGAGATACTTTCCTGATGTGCAGCAGCAAGTGCAACTCACCTGCACATCCAGGTCAGTGTGCAGATTTCCTCAAGCTAAATTTGTTCCTCTGGCACAAGAATCAGACAATCCCATATGCACCTGCCTTCATTTATGGCAGTGAACATACAATAATTACAAATTCAATAAATTGCAGTGTGCTGCTTCTTGATGGTGGTGAAACTCCTGTGTTCCAAGGCAACTGTCTAATGCCCTCTGCCTAACGGTAGGGCCAGACCTAGTGGCCCATGCAAGGGTTGCTTTTTATGTATTAACCATCCCACCCAGTTTTGTGTCCCTGCACTTCCCCATCCAACCACTAATAAAAATATGGAAGAGCACTGGGCCCAGGACCAAACACTGTGCAACCCCACTTGCTACTTCTCCCCACTTTGAAAGGGTGCCGTTGATGAGCACTCTTTCAGTCTGGTTCTGTAGCCAGCTGTGGATTCACCTGATCGTTGTTCCATCTAGCCCACTTTTAGTGAGTTTGCTCATCAGGATCTCATGGGGCACTCTGTGGAAAGCTTTGCTGAAGTCAGGATAGATTATTTCCACAGCGTTCCCACAATCCATCAGGAAGGTTACCCACTCAAAAAATAAAGTCAGATTAGTCTGGCAGGATTTGCTCTTGGGAAATCCATCCGTTCTAGTAAACACTGCATTGTTTTTAAAGTGTTTGCAGACTGACTGCTTTATCATCTGCTCCAGAATTTTCCCAGAGGCTGCTGTCAGGCTGACTGGTCTGTAGTTCCCAGGTTCTTCTTTTTTCCTTTCTAGAAGACAGGGACAACATTTGCCATTCTCCAGTCATCTAACACTGCCTGTCCTCCATGATTTCTCAAAAATAATAGACAGTGATTCTGAGAGTTCTTCTGCCAGCTCCTTTATGACTCTAGAATGGAGTTCATAAGACCTGGAGATCTGAACTCATTCAACCCAGTTAGATGATCCTTGACCATTTGCCTATCAATCTTGAGTTGCCATCCTGCTCCTTCAGCTTGTACTTCCCTTTCATCAGGAAGGTTATTGATCTTCTTTTGAAAGCCTGAGCCAGAATAGGAACTGAGGACTTCTGGATTTTCTTAGCCATCTGTTATTTCTTGTCACCCACATTGAGTAGTGGAAACCCCATTTCTTTCCTCTGTCTTTAATTTGGACATATCTAAAAAGGGGGGTTTGGGGGGAGTGGATGGGTTGTTTTTATTTACTTACTTACTTACTTTTAGCATCCCCTACTAGCCTCAGTTTCCTAGCCTTAGTCATACTGATTCCATCCCTGCAATTCCGTGCTACCTACCTGTATTGTTCCTTTTTAGCCTAGCCTTCCTTCTACTTCCTATACATATCCATTTTGTTTTCAGATCATTTTTTAGCTTTTTGTGAAGCCACATGGGCTTCTTCTGCTGTCTTCTACCCTTTTTCCTTGTTGCAATTGTTTGTGGTTGTGCCTTTAGAATTCCTTTAAAAAATCCCCACCCATCTTGGACTTCTTTTCCCATTAGAGTCACTTGCCATGGGCCTTTACTTAGCATTGTTTGGAGTTTACTACAGCCAGCTTTCTAAAATCCAGGGCACATGTGTGGCTTTTGCTGTCTTCAAAATCAGGAATTCAAGTAAGTCATGGTCACTTTCCTCCAGAGTCCCCATAGCTGCCACTTTTTCCACTAGGTCTTCCCTGTGGTTGGTATCTTTTCCCATAGTGATGCCACACAATGGGAAACCCTCACTAGAGAAGCAAACCTGGCGCCAGCTTTGCTGTCTTTCTTAAAGCAAATGCTTGAAGAAAAGCAAATGCCACCCACACACTCAACATCATTCATTGTCTCAAATATTTCAAAAATCTCTGTTTATCCAAGGCTTGTTTGTATTGCTGATTGTTATTTTATCCTCTGTTCTAAAGCTTTTCAGTTTCTTTGAAACCACGGATGGCATATACACGGGGAGAAAAAACTAGAGCAGGCAGATCAGTGATAGAATGAGAGGGAGAGAAATTACAGCTCATGATGATGATAGATCTATCTATGGATATAGAAAAGCTTGTGGGGATCTCACAAGTGAAGAACTTGGCTGCTGGAAAGGGATCCACCATAGTTCAGTGACAGAGCACATATTATGCATGCCATAGAGCCCTGGTTCAGTCCTGACATCTCCAGGCAAGGCTAAGAAAGAGACTTCTTTGAAACTATGGAAGCTGCTGGCAGCCAGTGTAGATGACACTGTGCTTGGAGCACCTCTGCTCTGGCCCAAGAGAAGGCATCTTGTTCTGCGAAATGTTGCACACTACAATGACTTGGATGGCCAAGTCCAGCTGAAAAGGAAGGTGCTTACATTTTGTCTGAGGCCCTTTCCCCTAGGGCTGGACACATCGCTGTGACCAACTTTGCATAGAATCAGAGGTGTGTTGGTAGCAGGGGTGGGAAGTAGCTTATACTGCCAGTCAAATCCTTTATCAGATTTTGTTTCAATGTAGTTTGTTCTTAATTGGTATCCACCTAAAGGAATGTCTGAATAATTTGCCTCAGCCTTCTACAACCTGATGCTTTCCAGAGGTCTTGGACTACAATGTCCATAAGTCCTGCCTACTGGCCATGCTGGCTGAGACTGATGGGAGTTGTAGTCTGGAACATCTGGCTGGCATCAGGTTGTGGAATTCTGGTTGAAACAATGCCAATATGATGCATGTTATTTAATCCCTAAAACTCTCTATGGCAGCAGTCCCCAAGCATTTTAGGGCTACCACTCCCTTTCCTCTTGGGTAGCAACCCTAGCACCTCACACCTCTTTCTTTGTATCAGATCTATTGCTCTTCTGAAAATCTAATCTAACCAATCACTACCTTCCTGGATCTTTCCACTGCCCCCAGGGGGGTTGGTACCACCCACTTTGGGAATCACTGCCCTATGAGATACTGCAGGTAACCTGAAGATGCCCTCAGTCTAGTTCACCTCACTGTACAGAAGGGCTGCATCGGTGCCTACAGCATCCTGATACGACCTCCAAGTGACAGCCCTTATATGTATAGCGGGAAACAGTTCCCTTGCAGTCTGCTGCTTCCATTTACAATAGCACTTGGAGCCTTCATAGATGAATCTGTCTCTTTATTTAGATGGCTTGCTCACAGCTGAACTGTTATGCCTCTCATCCACTCTGCGGTACTCAAGGTGCCAAATAACACAGGCAAATAGCTCTTTATCTGTTATGATGAACAGCAATAATAAACCATTGCTCTTTGATTTAGGGACATTAGATTTTACAATTTCCTCCAAAAAATCACCCAAGGCAGCACACCATAAACAACAATAAACACAATAACAGAGTGAATCTATAACTAGGAGCACAACCCAGTGTAAGATGATTCAAAAGAAACCCGCGTTGTGTTGAATGGGTTTACTCCATCGCAAGATTACCCAGGATTTCAACAAAAATCATGGACTTGCTCCAAAATATGTAATTACAAAAGAAAAATACATTTTAAACCCCTTCACATCCCAAATGTCAGTGCATGAAAAATAACCGCAACCCAACAAAGACTTGCGATGGACAGACCTGTGCATTTCACTTTCTGTAAACTTCACATATGCTGAAGCAGATGTTTGTTCTGTAATGTTTCCCCAGCCAGTCTGAGAATGAGGTTTATCTCCTGCATGAAAATGTGTACATAGTACTCCCTATAACAGCTCCATGCTTTTTTGCAAGCATTTCCCTTCATATTTGCCCACTTGTATTACATTTTCCATAATGTACGCATTTGTGTGGGAATCTCTTGATGGCAGAACTGCAGACTATGACAGACTATGTTGGTTAGTTCATACTAAAATATAGTCCAAAGCAATTTCTCTCCAGTTCCCAGGAATGGTTCAGGTGGACCACTCTGGAAGGAGCAGGTCTTTGAGCAAGAGTCTGGGTACCACGGTATCACATTTACCATGTGTAAGAAAGGAGTTGCAGCTCATTGATGGGACAGCTGCTTTGTATTTGGGAGGTCCTAGGATCAATACCCAGATATCTCTACCTGGATAAATAACCTTCCCCCACTGAAAAGACTGGACAGCTACTGCCAATCAGTGTAGACAACACTAGCCGGCTTCCCACATCTCATGATGCACATGAAGATCCTCTGCTGCGGATTCCAACAAGCAGTGGAAAGATGTTGGCATCACAGGAGGAGATGTGGCCTCAGGGAACTGGGATAGCTTTATGTAGGGGTGGAGAACCTCAAACCTGTGGACCAAAGCTGGTCTTCTGTTGTACCCTCCCCACTCCTTTCCCAACCACCAATTGCTTTGTGGTGTCTTGGTTTTTGTTCATCCCCACCTCATTCCTGAAATGTCTCTCCTAAGTCTGAGTTACTAGCAATAAGATATTTAAAATATGCTGTATAGTTTATTTATTCCAAGCTTTGGAGACTGAACTGGTCTAAATTCTAATAACCGATATGGAAAACAAACAATGGTGCAATACACATACATATTTAAGAGGCATTCCAATTGTAAAATGAAGAAATGCTACGGAGAGGAGCAAATATAGAATCATTATAATAATAATTTTCCATTCAAGTAAAGTGACGCCAGAGGTATTGAAACAAAGAATGTTGTACAGAAAAAGAAATGCCTGGCGGCCAAGCTGGATTCCAAAAAGGAAGAGGCACTTGCAAGCATATTACAAATATATGTTGGCTACTGGAACACACCTAAGAATTTCAGAGGAACATTCTATGCTTTGTAGACTACAGCAAAGCCTTTGGCCGTGTGACTCATGAGAAGCTATGGATGGTTCTGAAGTAAATGGCTGTGCTTTGGCACTTGATTGTTCTGTACTGTGGACAGAAGCTACTTTTAGTAGCTTTTTTACTGTGGGCAGAAGCTACTTTTAGGACAGATATGGTGAAACAGACTGGTTTCCTATCAGCAAATGCATAAGAGAAGGAAACATAGAAACAGAGTGAGTCAGAAGAGGCCTCCTAGGCCATCTAGTCTGACCCCCGGCTCCAGCCAGCTCCGCTCACGACATGCCTACCATGTGTATGGCCAGCCTATCCTTGAACACCCTCACTGGTGGGGTCTCAACCACCTCCTGTGGAAGCCCATTCCATACCCTCGGGGTCCTAACTGCCAGGAAGTACTTCCAAATTGAACTTTGGTTCCTTAAGCTATGCTCCACTGGAGTATGTTCTGCCCTCCTCTGCAGGGGAAAGCAGGTCTCTACCCACCTCCACATGGCACCCCCTCACATACCTGTATGTCACCAACAGATCCCTTTGGAGTCTCCTCTTCTCCAGGCTGAAAAGACCCAGTTCCCTCAGTCTCAGCTAATACGGTTTTTCCTGCAATATATTTTCTCTCGCTATCCATAACACAAGGAAAGTTGGATTAGAATCAGAGGAAGGTGAAGTAAAAGGTGGGAGATGCATCAATACTTTAATATATCACATGTAACTGAAAAAACTCCTAATGAAAGAGAAAGCTAGAGAGGAAAGGCTGTAGTTGAACATGAAGAAAATAAAAATCATAACTATAGATTTATAGAACTTTAATGTCAACAATGAAGGAATTGAAATTGTAAAATATGTTGCATACCTTGATTCCGTCAACAATTCAAATGGAAACTATGGTCAAGAAGTTCAAAGAAGACTGAGACTTGGAAGTGCAGCAATGAAGGAACTATTAAAGAGTTCACCAAGTGTAAGGATGCTTCACCGATCATTCAGACACTATTGTATTCCTGATGGTTTTGAAATCTGGACAATGAAGAAAGCTGACAGAAATAAGATGGATAGGTTTGAAACATGATGCTGGAGGAAAGCTCTGCTAATACCCTGGACTGACAGAAAGACATACAAGAGGGTCCTAGATCAAATCCAGCCAGAACAATCCTTGGAACCAAATTATGAAACCCAGGTTTTTTACTGTAAGCACACATGAAAAGGCAAGATTCACTGGAGAAGAAATAATGCCAGGGAAAAGGGAAGGCAGAAGAACCAGAAGATCAAATATGAGATGGATCTATTCCATAAAGAAAGCCATGGTCTTGAATTGGCATGAGCTGAGAAGGGCTGTCAAGGACAGGGTATTTCGGAGGGAATTCCTTCATTCACAAGATCATCATTGGTTGGAGATGACTTGACAGTGCAGAACAGTGAATCCATCCTTTAGATTCTGCAGTGGAGTTCCATTTTCCAAATCACAAAGATTCCAGGGACTTGTATGCTGTTCAGTTTTTTGCTTTTCTTTGGCTGGAGATATTTGCTAGTGTGCATTTGTGCTAATACTCATTAGCAGTGGTGTAAATTAGTGCTATTCTACATAAACAGGGAGATTAGCACAAATGTACTTTTGTGAAAGTGGAACCACATTCTCACACATCTCTAAAAGATCTAGTTCTATGAGTGTCAGACTGTTGAGTAAAATGTGCCATGAAGCTGTTATAACAAGGTCTGTACAGGCCCAGTCATGCTACCATTCCAGTGTGAGGCCTCTTAATACCTAGGAGGAAGTAAAATCAGCTGTTAATTGGTGGCCATTTTCTTGTGGTTTTGGTGACAGTGATTTAATGATTTCATGTAAAGAGCTGCTTCTGAAAGTTAAGAGACAACTGCGCTTCATGGAAATAAGCAGGTACTTGGGTCAATTCCTTGCTGGATTATCTCCTTCACAAATACGAATAATCCCGCTTTTTATGTTTTCCCACTAGACTGCCTTCAGGCATCATGCAGGATACACATCTGGCTTATACTTAGAAATGGGAGGTTTAAAAGCAGCCTATTAGCAGGGTGAAGCAGCAGCAAGGAGCAGGGCCACCTTCCCTTTAAAGGCTTGCTCTGACAGTGGTAGGTTTTCTGACCTTGGACAAATCGCTTAATCTCTTCTGGTATTTGTCAGTCAGAACAAGTTAATACTAATGGTTTGCTTTGCTTTCATGTTGTTTTAATGTGGCTGCTGCAGAACTTATTCCATCAGTTTCCAAAGCACTACAAGAAAAGACATTATTTATCGCACAATGGTGGACACCCAAAATTTGGGGAATATGAATGCTGACACTCCCAGGATCCATTTATGAATCTCGGAAAACTTGGCAAAACTTGGCAAAACTTTGTCTTGGCAAATGTCAACATTCATCAAAATATTATTGACCATTATCAGGTACATGTATGACAACTAGCCTGTGCATCTGTGTGTGTTTGCTTGTGCGGCTATTCACAGCGTGTTATGAACTACCACTACTAGGCAGCATAAAAATGTAATAAATAAATAAATTTGGCTGCGAACGTTTGTCACATTGCTAGTCACCTATGCAGACATGCTGGAGTCTCATAGAAATGAATGCATTTAAATATTCATAGCATGTACTGCCATGCTAATGAGAAGACAGGAAGGCATTTTGCCTCCTTCCTTTCTCCTAATACCAGAACCCGATGGGGTCATCACATTAAACTGATTAGTGGGAGACTGAGGATGGGCCAGAAAGGTACTCCTTTACACAGAGCATAGTTAGACTATGGAAATCACTTCCACAAGATGTAGAGATGACCACCAATGTGATCTGATTTTAAAATGGGATTTGACAAATTGATGAGGAGGTTTGCAATAGCGTGCAGTCCTGGTGCAATAGCATCCAGTCCTGATGACTGTATGATCTCTCACTTTGCACAGTTGCTGGGAAACTTGGGCAGGAGGTACCATTGCGTTCATGTTCTTCGTGTGGATTTCCCATGGGCTGTAGGTTGGCCAGTGTGTGGACGGAATGCTGGACTAGATGGACCCTTGGTCTGATCGGGCAAGGCACTGCAAGATCCTTGAGCAGTGGGGCACAACCATCCAGCGGTATTGCCTCCAGCAGGGTGAACTGTTGTTGTGGGATCTCTGTGACCGCACTCACGATGGGGAAAGGAGAGGATGCATGGGATGGATGGACTACTGGGTTTGCCCAGTGCCTAAATGAAAGGAGCTGGCCAGAGACTGAGCTGCAGTAAAGCACACGCAGAGGCTTGCAGGACATCCAAAGGGGCATCCTCACATCCTCTCTGGGAGTTCCCTTTTCTTGTTTCTGGAAAGGTACACTTTTGTTCCTTCCATTCTCAAGAAGGTCTAGATGGGAGCACAGAATCTCTTTCAGCCAGAGTGCCAAGTTCCGTTGCAGAGATGCTCTTCTGATAGTGGATGGGGCTAAAGGCAAAGAGGCAGGGTTCCTCCTCCCCAAATAATAGCACATTGTAGCTTAAAGCTCTCACAACCAGTAGCTATCTACCTTCTGAGATGGGGAGAAAGCTGCAGAAAAGCTAGGAAACCATTCAGTGACTGTTCAGTGGGAGAAAGGGTATAGGGCCAGGGGAAAAGGCTGTCAGAACCACCCAAGAGGGGCAGACTGGGACCCCTCCAGGGGTGTGAGTTTGGCCTCCAGGACAAAAATTAATTTAGCACCTGCTCTAGTTGACTTGTCACAGATGTGCTTGGCTTGGGGAAGCGACCAGGCAAGAAATTAGGGCTGCCTGGGGAAGAGGAAGGTGGCCGTGTTTCAGTAGCCAGGGAAAAAAACCAAAAAAAAAAAGCTTCGCATTATGTGATGCCAAGGATAGCTGATGCCAAGGGTAGAATTGATGCTGTGCACAATATTGTACTTCATACATCATCACAGTCCTTCTGTGCAAGTCTGAACAGCGTAAAGTTTAAAATGACAACAGTAATGCCACCATGTTTCATGAAACCTAGCACATTTTCCTCTGTGATCAATACCTGTAAATTGAATTTCCTTTAATATTTCCCCAACACAGCATATGTCAGGAGATGAAACTGAGGCACTTTTTAAAAGCCTGATCTCTCCTTCCTCCCTGAATGCTCCACCATAACAACAGAGCTTGTCCTCTGCCACAGAGAAGAGGAAGCTTCTCTCATTATGAGTTCACTTCTGGAAAGTTTCCAGAATTCTGGAAGTTTGATGGAATTTAATGAAAACTTATGAAGGATAAAATGGTCCTTATTTAGAACAAGCAAAACAAAGAAGGTCAGCAGTTTCAAGTGTTGAAGGGAGGGCTGGCCAAAGTCATTTTGCTGCCCAAGCAAAGTAGAAGACGTCTTCTTCACTCCATTTGCATGTATAGACATCAGCTGTGCTGTTGAATCTTACTCTAGTTGACTCTCCCCACTGGCATATGGGTTGGGAGAAGGCATGGCACTCTTCCCCAATTAAAACTTTTCTATACCATCCTATTACAGACATCTTGCGATGGTTTACAACTCCATTATTAAAATACAATAAAAATAGAAATAAGAATAGGAGTGGCACAGCATCCAATATTAAGTATAAATCCACCAAATTAAAACAAATTAACAATTAAAATATTGGGAGAATAAAAAGGTTTTCACTTAACGCCAAAAGGAAAGAAGCATTGGCCCCAGGCGAACCTCTCTGGGGAGCATGTTCCACAGTTGGGGTGCCACCACAGAGAAGGCCCTCTTCCGGGTAGTCACCCTCCTGATCTCTTTCAAGGACAGCTCCTGGAGGAGGGCCTCTGACTCAGATCTCAAGGAGTGGGAGGACACGTATGGGAAAAGGCGCTCCTTCAGGTATCCAGGACCCAAACCATTTAGGGCTTTATAGAGCATCACCAGTAAGGGAGTGCACTGGATTCCAACAAAGTCCAAACCCTTTGGAAGCCAGAATGGCAGTATCAGGCCATTTTTTGGAAGGGATGGGTGAACATGTAATGTTTGAGCTGACTGGGGGTCCCTGAAATCCAACCTCTGATTTGATTTGCTTTATTTGTGTTCCTGAATGTAGGCATCTTTTCTTCTGAATGGGAAAAACTGCACATTTTTGACTGGGAAACACACACATTTTAAAATGCACACCCTCCGCCTCATTAAGGCATCTGTCCTGTTTGAATAATGCACATTTTTCAAGTGGGTTCACAATTTTGGAAGCAAATAGATATTTTCTCTGAAAATGTGCACATGCTCGTGTTCACATTAAGGGCTGTAAATGGGGCTTGTTCAGATGATTTCCAAACAGAAATGAGGATCTCATACGGCCTTATTTTCCAAGACATAAGATTGGGATCTGAGGCGAAGCAGGGGGTCAGTGCACAGTTTTACTCACCAGAGTTATCCTGGTGGGCCTGGATTTTAGTAGATCACCCTCCTGTCTAGGATATTCATGGAAAGATATGAAGCAGGTGTATTTACCTGAATCATGGCTGGACCTCAGTGATAGAGAATGCGAAAAGGGCCTGAGGTCCATTCCTGTGCATCTCCAGCTGGAGCTGGGAAAAGCAGAAGCCCTCTCAGAAACCCCAGAGAGTTTCTCCCAGCCAATGTAGCCCATGTTGAGGGAGACAGCCCACCAGCCTCACTTGGCATAAAGCAGCTTTCCCTGTTCCTACACAGGGATACTATTAAGAAGACAGGTCTGTTCAGCTAATGCCAGAGATTGGCAAGGAAGTCATTCTGGAGCAGTTTGCCTCTCAGTTTTACTTTGCCCCATTCTCACCTGCAAATGGGAACATGGTGTCTCCTCCCACCATACTTTCTAAGAATATGTTCCACTCATTAAAGCATGGTGTACATTTCAAGGTGAACATTTCCCCCAAAAAAGGCTCATTTGAGAACACGGTCTCAAGCTCAAGCAGAACTCCCCTCCAAACGTTCCAGACTTCCATTTGGATTTGAGAGTTGATGCATTGCCATCAGTTTCTTGAATGTGAATGTACTTCTCATACAGGCTTCATTATTTATACCCAAGTTCCTGCAGCCTTGAAGATTTCCTTATTCTAGTCCTTAGCAATGATACTGCCTCAAGGCACTCTGATGTGATTTGAAAATGTGGAACAGCAGCCAAACAAAATAAAATCCTACTAACCATGTTTCTCTTTCTAAAACCAGAAGCCCAGCCCATTTTGGCTGTTAATATTTAAGAAGACTGGCGTTCTTTCAAAGCAGTTTAAATCACGTTCTCAACCACTGTTCTCCAGGACTGGCTGCCAAGCTTCCATTTTGTTCACCCTTTGATGTTCTCCCCACACCTTGAGAAGTGGTGCCAGAAACAAATGTCAGCCACCTTTCAAGCCATGGAATCTGGATTTTTAAATTTTGTTTTTATTGTGGGACTAAGCACACAATAAACTCTCATGTTTTCTTTTCCTTTTCCTTGGCTTCTTGTCATGCTAATGAGGCTGTTCAGGCACAAAAATAGCCTTCCGTGTTGCCAGAGTACAAAAAATGGCAGGGCACACCTTCCCACAACACCTTTCAAGCAAAAGAACACAGGTAGGATGCTCTCTCTCTCTCTCTCTCTCTCTCTCTCTCTCTCTCTCTCTCTCTCTCTGTGTGTGTGTGTGTGTGTGTGTGTGTGTGTGTGTGTGTGTGTGGTGGGAAGAGAGAGATAGGAACTTCCAGCACTACAACATGGCATACTTAAGGTTTGTGTCTAACATAAGCCTTTAGATCACAACTGTACTCAAAGATCACAGCTATACCAATAGCAAAAATGGCATCTTACAGTCTTTGCCAGGCCTGTGGTTCCACACTCCTGCTTTAACATAACATGTGCTCGAGCCCTAAAATGCAGTTCCCCTTTTACTACTGTGTTTCGTGCAAGCTGTGTCAAACAGTGTCAACTGAGCTAGCCAACGAAATCCAGACAAGGACATGAGTCAGCAGTGTAAAATTAATTTTGGGCATACAAAAATTCATAAAGCTCAGGGATGCCAGATACTTGGATGTTGGATTGAGTCAGTCTTTACAAATTTTAAATGATAAATTAAGTGGCACAGGAGGAGAAGAGACATTTCTTTAGCTGAGAGTTTAGTCTATTGAGATGTATTCTAAAGAGCCAATATAATCCATGATTCCGAGCACTTTGGCTTGCTTGTGCAATCTGTCTTGAGCTGGCTTCAGCTTCAAATTTGTTTATGCAGATTGTGGAGCAAACTGAAGCAGGAAAGGCAATTTGAAAGAAGGAAAATCATTAATGGAGGGCTCTTTACTTGAATCTTTCAACAGCAGGAAAATCTGGTTGCACTTTACTATACCCCTTGAAGTTTGGATTTCTGTCCTTCTTGTCCTTACCATATGCTTGATCATCAAAGACAATCAGAAGGACAGGCCAGAGGATACATATATAAAGTCGTAGCATATCCAGATACAAATGTGTTTTTAAGTGCACTCCCAAGAGATCACTCCTCAATTAGCAAAGGGTTCCAAGACTATAATCCTTTATGTATCCTGTGCCCTGCACTTGGAAGTCAGGCAGGGCAGAAGAATGGATGCAACCTACCTGCCCTTCTTGGTTTTCTTCACAGTCTCAGCTAGATGAGCCTGCAGTTGGCTCATCTAGCCAATCTATTGCGTCCTTCGTGGGACAGGTGATGGAGAGGCTTTCTGATCCAGGAGATCCCTGCCTCTCCTCCTCCATGCCCATTCTTCTGCCCACTTTTCACATTCCCTAAGCTCTCCCAGTGTTAAACTTGGGAGAGCAGCCACCATGATGCTTTCTGCAATGGTTGGAAGGAATGGGGTGAAGGAATGACCTACTCTCAGTCTCCCCGTGCTAAAGTCATAATTTTGTCTATAGCCCTGAGGAGAGAGGGGCAATCTGCCACATCCCAGGTAGCATCGGATTGCTGTTCCCAAAAGAGTAGTGTTTGGGGTGGGGTGGGGGGAATCCCATACATTGAGAGGAAATATATTTACTGGCATATTGTATGCTAAAATCTAAGAGCTATTTATTTGCCTGTGAATGTTCATGCAATTTTTTAAATGACACATGACTAGAAAGGCATAATAGATATTCAGATCTATGAATAAACATGTTACATTTGATTGGAGCAGAGACTGAGATGGACCAATCCATCCCTATCATAAATATATATTAATAAGCTAAGGATCTCTACCATTGAATAATTTTGCTTTTACACAGAGCTTCTCAAGAGATGCACACACACAATCCTCCAAAGTATTATGTTTGATACAAAATGAATTCCTCTAACTCTTTAGCCATGAACAGAATTCGCCCAATATTCAGATGACTCTGTCAAAGTAAATTTGATTAGCTCCCTCAGATACTTGAAGAAAAGGACCTACAAACCAATCTTCATTTGCTTTAAGGCATAGGTCATTACATGAGACAAAACTTGGCATACATGATTAAACATAACTTGACAAGAGAGCTAAAAATACTAAATACGGAGTACAGATGCCAATTATTGACAGAGCTGTCGCACAAGACAGAGATTTATACCAGAGAGTCGCTGTTACAGCAAATTGCATTCAGCTTTATAAAATTATCTCCCTTTTTTTCCCTGGCTCCAACTAAAAAGAGAGCAATTTTAGTTTATATGTAACCCACATGTCATGGTTGTTCGATGAAAGACGTGTTTTTGGCAATGTCATCCCGAAATACCGTTCCTGACTAGCAAGTCAGATACAAACCTGGCCCAAGGGCATGAATACAGCAAGCAACACAGCAAATAATGGACCTCTCTGCTCTTGCCCTCACACCACAAATGCAGAGTCTCTGTTCGTAGCAACCTGTGGCGCCTCGGTCTTCAAGGCCTTGTGCTGGCCCTGCCATGAGGCAGCTCATCTCAGGAAAGTGATTCTGGAGCACTCTGAACGAAGCGTCAATTATTTGGATTCTCTGCCTTCGGCACCAAAATGTGTCAGGCCATCCCTGTCATAGCAGGCTCACACAATTTTCAAACGAGATAAGTCAGACTCGTGGGAGATAAGCAATGAAAGACTACTAGTCATGAGGGTTCTGCTTCTTTTGACTCAGAGGCAAGGTGCTTCTGTATCCCAGACTCCGGGGAGGCAAGAGTGGCCATGGCTTTCTTGGCCTGCCTCCAGGCTACTCATCGGCATCTGGGTGGCCGCTGATGGACCAGAGAGCCCTTTGGAGTGGCTTTCCATATTTTCTCCCATTTTTCTGCATCCATGGGAACCAAGGTGCTGATAATGTCTCTCCACAAATTACAATTTGCCAGATCATGAAAGCGATTTCCCATCCCACGGCTTGTCCTTATTTTCTTTCTTTTATAATGTGGCCATGTGAGTGTTTTATTTATTCATTTATTCATTCATTCATTTCGTACTGTGTAGCTGCCTTTTCATTTCAAGGTGGAAAACAGTATAAATGAATAAATAAAAAAAGGTTAAATAATCAAACAACACATGAAAATCCAATTAAGGCCTAAAAGCACAGACAGAATGCTGTATAAATTTTAAACAAAAACTAATCAGATAAATTAATCAGATAATTTTGATGCTTTCTGGAAAATAGATCCTAAAATAGAAGAAAACATTTATTTATTTGAATTTATAGGCCACCTATAATTGCCGAGGCCTTCCTATATGCAGTATGTATACAGAGAGAGAGAGAGAGACACTCTCACACACACAAATACATACATATACTGTAGCTTTACACAGGCAAAAATAAAAAAAAATCCTTGAACATGAGTTCCTAAGGCACAGGAGGCCTGTTTTACACTAAAGTATCAAATGAATGGGGAGGCTGTGGAGAAATGACAGTGTACCAGCTACCTCTGCAGAAATGTTGATAGGAAAAAATGTGTTAGGTGAGAAAATAATAAGAGCTTCTGGAAGCCTTGGGAAAACTTTTTACTTTTGAGACTAGTTTGTTTAACCCTATGAACTGGTGCTCAGTCTTGGTCATACTGCATCCTCCTC
Source organism: Varanus komodoensis (assembly GCF_004798865.1). Lineage (NCBI taxonomy): Eukaryota > Metazoa > Chordata > Lepidosauria > Squamata > Varanidae > Varanus > Varanus komodoensis. Next base: position 11,934,160 of record NW_025335268.1, on the reverse strand, counting down.
TGCTATATGGAAGAAGGAAATTAGATGGTATCACGGTGGCTGGCCATTGTTTTCCACTGTGGCATTCAAAGCTGTATTGGTCCTTCCATCTTCTGAAAATATTGTCTGCTATGTTCCAGGGCTTCATTAACGACTTGCGACTTTCAGAGCTTCAAGCAAAAAGGGAATCTAGTTTTGGCATAAGAAAGTCCATTTGAAATATCAGGCTGAAGTTCCAGCTGACCTTCTTGCAAGTCTGAAACTTGGAATGAAAGAAAAGCTACACAGGATCAACCTGAACGCCAGCATCATGTTTCTTACAGTGGTCATCTGGGAAGCCAATAGCCAGGGCTTGGTAACTGGTATTCACTGACATACTATTTTTTAACCTGGGGATTCAAGTTGTTGTCATAATTATTTGAAGCTAATAGTCTTATCCTTCAGAAATGTGTCAAACTCCTTTTAAAATGGATGTCAGCAGCCATCTTAACAGCTTGTGACACCTCAGTCTGACTATTCCTCAAATATCCTTTCTGGGATTAGGAGGAAGTTGATCAGGTATGTCTCCAACAGAATTATTAGCATAATTAAATTGTGGATGCTTTCAGACACTCTAAATGTGCACTTCCTGACAATTTCACTAGGTTCTTTCAAGATTTCCTTGAGGTAAGAACTTGATGTTGACATTTCAATCAAAAGATAGGACGTAATGATCTTCTCAGAATTTTTTCTTTTTTTTAAAAGACTGTGCTGTCAAGTAATCTCCAATTTAAGGTAACTGTAGGACTCACTGCCCTCCAAAATATCCTGTCTTTGACATCCCTTCTTCTTCTGCCTTCCACATTCCCTAGCATGATTGCCTTCTCCAGTGACTTTGGCTTTCTCATGAGGTAACCAAAGTATGACGGCCTCCTTTTTTTTCGTTTTGGCTTCTCAGGAAACTCTGGCTTGATCTTGTTTATGTGGGACCCACGTGTGCATCTCTTCCAGTACCATGCCTTGAACATATCAATCTTCTTCCTGTTAGCTTTCTTCACTTTCCCTCTTCCCACCCATACATCGTGGTCAGGAATACAATAGTGTGAATGATTTTGGCCTTGGTCTCTAGTGAATCATTCTTACCCTTGATTATTTTTTCTAGTTCCTTCAATTGCTGTCCTTCCAAGTCTCAGTCCCAGTGAAGAAAATGCAAGTGAGGAAGTTGACAGCTCTCTTTTCAAAGGGCATGGATGCAAACACTCAGAAAGCCCTGAAAGATTTGAACTGAGTAAAAGTAGAAACACAGAGCAAGACTTTCTCTGATGGTGTGAGCAGACAAGAACTATCATATGCTGTAGCCATTGGGGGTCCTGATGGTAACTAGTCCCTACAGCTATTCGAAACAAATGCCACTGGGTTGCAATGGATGGAATATGCTGTTTATTATGCATCATCTTTAAAAGTCAAGCCGAAAAAAGTAAGGCCTACAGAACTCAGTGTGGGTTTGCCAATATATGAAAGACAGACAGACAGAGGGACAGAGAGACAGATATCTTCTTGTTTGCCCCCTCAGTAGTTATGATGTTAACTGCAGACTAAGGGTGACAGTTTGGGACACTAGAAGATGCAATTCCTAAAAAGAAAAACAGACAGTCAGAGCTATGACTGGTATAATGCTTATGACTTGTTCTTGAGATAAGGTCATAAGTATGTAAGAAAAACTCTGCTGGATCAAACCAAGGGTCCTTCTAGTCCAGCACTCAATACACATGATGGCAAACCAGCTGCCCACAGGATCCCTCAAGCAGGATGGGTGGAAGACCTCCACCTGCCCAAACTTCTCAGTGGTATATGCAGGCATGCTGCCTCTGGTAAAGGAGGTAGCATTTCGCTAGTAAAGTAGCCACTGATTGTCTCTTCTTCCATTAATCTGTCCTCTCCTTTCAAAGCCATCCAGTCTGGTGGCCATCACTAATTCACATGGCAGCAAATTCCATAGTCTAACTATATGTAGTGTGAAGAAGTGCTTTCTCCCATCTGTCCTGAACCTGCAGCCAGCTTTCAGGATATTCCCAAGTTCAAGTATCAAGAGAGAGGGAAAAATTGTCTCTATTTTCTCCGTCCCATGCATATTTTTAAACACCCACCATGTTTCACTTTTTTCCTAAGCTGAGCAGTCCCAGTTGCTGCAGTTCCCATCTCACAGGGAAGATGATCCAGCCCCCTGATCATTTTCATTCTCCTTCTCTGTACTTTTTCTAATTTAATTAATATTCCTGTTCAGGTGAGGTAAGCAGAACTGGACACAATAGTCTAAGTGCAGTCATGCCAAGGATTTCTATAAGGGGAGCAATTTCATGGCAGTCCTATTTTCTGTTCCATTTCTAATTGTTCCTTGCATGGAATTTGCTTTTTTTTCAAAAGGGTCATGCACTGGACCAATATTTTCCTTGAGCTATCTATTACTACCCCCAAGTTCCCTTTCTAGCTCAGTCACTGCTAGTTCCTTTTCCATCAGTGTATATTTGTAGTTGGGATTTTTTTTTTTTTTTTTTTTTTTTGCTGAACATACATCACTTGACACTTCCTTATATTGAGTTTCATTTGCTATTTTGACACCCATTCTCCCAGCTTGGAGAGATCCCTTTGGAGCTCCTCTCAATACCTTATGACTTTCCCCATCCTAAATAGTTTGGTGTCATCTTGAAAAAGCCTTTTGGAAGTCCAGGTAAACAGTACTACCAGATCACCCATCTATGTGTTTACTGACACTTTCAAAGAATGAGTTAGTGAAGCAAGACTTCTCCTTCTTTCCCAAGCTGACTTTTTTCATCAGGGCTTTTCCTTCTATGTGTCAGTGTGGTCAAGAATGCTGGTCTAGGGCTCAGGCCATCTGAGTTCTAGTCCCCACTCAGCCATGGAACCAACTGGCTGACTTTGGGCCAGCCACAGACTCTTGGCCCAACCTCTCTCACAGGATTGCTGTTGTGGGCATAAGTTTCCTAGCAGGAAGAGAATTATGTAAGTTGCTTTGAGTTTGTTATAAGAAAAAGTGGATATAAACTAACTAACTAAATAAATAAATTCTAATACTATTTTTTAATGACACTTTCAAGCAGTTTACCCAGAACAGATGTTAAGCTAACTGGCCTGTAATTTCCCAGATTCCCTTTTTAAAAATTGGTGATACGTGGTCTAAAACATCTGAGTTGTAGGTCCAGAAGTTTTCCATTTTTTCAAATATGTCAGTGTCCTTTATTGGAAGCAATTGTACATTTGAGAAGCTATGTTCAATTAACATTATTATCATTATTCCTTTCTATTTATCCACACCTTTCTTCCTTTTATATGGAAGTTTGCTTACAGGTTCTCCTTTCCAATTTATCCTTATAACCACAAACCTGCTAGATAGGTTAGGTTCTGAGTCTGTGATTGGCCCAAAGCCATCCAGTGATTTCCACAGCTGAGTGGGGTCTAGAACTCAAATCTCCCAGGTCCCCAGTCCATCACTCGAGCCCCTACTCCACACCAGCATGGGTTGCAACAGGTGCTTTTTTTCAAAAGAATCACGGATGTTCTTGTTCTTAGATCCATCAGCATGATAGTAGTTTCTCATGACATCATCCACAACATCCTTTTTTTAACATCCAGTTGAATAAATCCAATTAGTGAAAATGCATGTACCCAATTATTTAATGGAGTAAGATTTGGTAGTACCTGCACTTGGCGAAGAAGTGGTTCTCAGAGGTAGCTGCAGGTAATACAACGTGCTGATTTGCATTGGTATGATCTGAGGTTGCAAGTATCTAATTTATGTGCTGTTCCACAACTGACAATGTATGCAAATTGGGTGGTTTTTGCAATGTGAGGCATGGTGGAGAATTAATGGCTTCACTTAAATGAGCACAATAGGATATAATGGGGTAACTATCTTTCATTATCTGGTGGTAATTAGGGGCAGCAAGATGGTTTGCAGGAAACGGAATGCAATTTTCTTTCAAAGAGTTAGCCTTGGCTTCATAAAAGAGAGTTTCCCTTGATATTACTGATATTCAGTTGATATTGTAGTCAATAATATGTAATAATAATATGATACTGAAGGGTAGTGTTAGAGATGTTCTTTAAGATTGTTACATCTTCTTGAGGAGCTTGCTTTGTTATTGGAAATATGTTTTATCCAAAGAGTCAAACTTATGATGTACACATATACCCACAAAGAGAGAGAGAGAGAGAGAGAGAGAGAGAGAAGGTAAGTAGATTTGTCTTGTGTGCCAAATCACAGATAAAAGACAAATCACATCATCACCTTTGTGTGTCCGTTTCCATGTGGAGCGAGAGTGGGATTATGCTGCATCCTAACACCCCTGGGCCTGACATCCATGTAATTGCTTCAATGTCTGAAAATGAGAGACTGGGTGCATCAGATGCACTTCGCTTCAACAGTTGTATTCAAGTGACTTGTCCTAAAATGAGGGTAAGAATAGCTGGCCTATGGCTAGATAAGGCCTCCAGTCTTATGGATCCAGGCTGCAACTTTCCCTTCTCGGCACCCCATCTGCCTGGCAAGGCAATCATGGTACAAACATGGCATTTTCAAAGCCTAATGGTCACAAGTGCAGGGGAAGATTGTGTGTGGGGAGGGGGACAGCTGTGGATACAATCCTCCCCTATACTCCACTTATACTACAATTATCCTGTGAAATAGCCATTAGAGTTTGGGGACTAAAGTGTCAGGATTGGCAGCCATGACACATGTCCTGCTGACAGTATGATGGTGAAGAGCAGCACAGTTCATCCTGTAGGTGCCTGTAGAGCCAGCATCAGACCAGTAGGCACTGGTCTGTGGCGCAGCTGCAAACTCTGAAGGCTCTATAAAAGGTTTTCCTGTTTTGCCCAGCAACAACATGGCCTTCCTGGTGGCCGCTTTTCACTCCTGATCCTGCCTCTAGCTTTGTTCTGACTCCTGTCTGTTCCTCACTTTGGTCTTGCCCCGGATCTTTTCTTTTGTCCAGCCCTGCCTCATCAGATGCCCCGTCTTTGTCTTTGCCTCAAATTCTGCCAATTCAAACCAAAAGAGAGAGAGGAGAGGAGAGGAGAGAGCATTCAACTGCATTCTTCTAAATGTGCATGTAGAAAAGATACATACTTCTGAACAAGGATGCATTCACTTCAATCAATCAGAGAAGAAAAAGCCCATTTCAGTGATACACAGAACTGATGCATAAATTTGGAAAAATACAGACAAACAAGCTTCATGCAAAAGAATGCAATGTTGCAATCTTATCTCTAAATCCACATCAGAATGAGCTTTGATAGGGAATTCAGAAAACTTTGGCAACCTTGAGTTTTGCTGATTTCCACATCCCTGGCAGTTGCTTGGAGGGATAGTCCAGAGGCAATGCAGCCCTTGTGGTTGTCTGCCCTGACCTAGAATATATAGAGCACGGCATATTACGTAACTCAAACAGCTTTTTGCTCCCGAAAACTCCCAATGTACAATAAGTAAGGTCTCCAATTAAAATACTCAAAGAAATAACAATACACCACTGTCAGACTCAAAACACTATAGAAACAACTCAGTTGAACAGACAACAATAGGTTAAAGACTTGTTGAAAAAGACAGTTTTCCCTGTAAGAGATGTAAGCAGGAAGGTAATCCAAGCTGTTGGGGCAGGAAGTACCAGACCTCTTGATGATGCTGTGCAATGGCCTGCTCATGTGTAGCCACTGACTGCCCTCGAAGGACGTGGCACTTGCAGCAGGTCTGTATGCAAAGGATGGACAGAGACACATGGGAGGAGGTGGCCCTCCAGGTGCCGGGTTCCAGGCTATTTCAGTATTCCATCTTCCTGGGCTCTCCAGTGTCATATTCTTGGCAACAGAATGACCATGAAAACTTCCCTGGTGCCCACCGGTCTCCCTGCAACTCCTGATCTATAAAATTTTATTTCTTAAGATGATGAATGATGATTTTTTCAACTGGGAGACAGGCATATTGCAAAGTGAAGGGCTGCACTCCAGTGCCATATTTAATTCTGTTGGGAAGAATAGTTTTGTTCTGGGGGACTAGAGGTCCACCTCTGTTTGTTCTTAAGTTTTGGCAAGTTGTTTTTCTCTAAGTTTCTCAAGTTTGTTCTCTTGCAAATGAGGGGTTTTTCGTGCCTTGCCATGCCCACCATGACAGTCATTTTTTGAATGGGCAAGCCTTGACCCAAGGCTGCCATTTTGGGAGAGCACCCACCACATCTGCCCGCAATTCCAAATCTGCCTGCCAACCTCGAAGGACTGTAGAACCAAAGTGTGGTGTGTTTCCACCAGGGTGACTCATTCCGGATTGCATAGGAACTCTTCAAGAGCGAGAACCTGAATCTACCCATCTCTTATCTCACAAAGTAATCAAAATCCAAGTGGTGTGCTCTAAGAATTTGGGGTCCATAGCCATAGTTCTGAGACCCCCTTTCTGGTCTGGATTCTTTCCATCTTGACTTATTTTAATTTTCTTGTTTATGATGCAACCCAGTGAGATTTGTATAATCAAATGGGTAACATTAGCAGATCAAAAGAGTGCTTATGAAAAATTAAAACAACATAAATATGATTTTTTTTAAAAAGCAAGTAATACTAGGGAGGTGTCAACAACATCATGATGAACAAAAGACCCCCCACACACACACACGCACAAACACACACACTCCTTCCCATCTCAGTTTTCCTGGGACATGCCTCTTGGAATAGCATAAACATTTCTGCATGCTTAAATCCTCCCCATTCTGCCCTGCCACACACAGTGCTTACAGCAGAAAGAGAAGCTACAGTAAACATCTATCAAAAAGAGTTTAATTAAAACATTAAACATCATGCCACAGAGAAATCTCCTTTTCCGGCAATAAAACCTCACCACTGAGTTAATTATTTAATGTAAAGTATTTGCTTCCCTCTGTCTTCCTATGAGAGATTAACATATTAATGCAAATGTAATTATGTTGCAAAATTCCTTTTTAATTTGCACTGTATTTCAGCATGTAAGATTTCCATGAAATCTGTTTTTTCTCTGTTTTTGTAACCTCCAAACATAGAAGGGCACACCACATTTATTGCCTTTGTTGTAAACAGGAAGCTCAGGCTACCCACAAACAAAATAAACAAAAAAAAAACCCTTTTCTTTGTTGCTTTCAGTGTTTTCCTTAAGTCCAGAGTTGGTGTTTAGTTTGTGAAACTTGGAGGTGGATTTTAAAGGAGGAGGGGGTAGTAGGGTGCCTCTATGAGCATTGATCTACATAATTAGGTGTTTTTACACATGGAGAGATTCTGGCCCATAGTTGGTATATGTTTAACAGATGGCATAGGTTACATGGCTAGAGGTATGGCTGAGTGTGCGGCCCTTTGGCTCCACAACCCTCTTGTGAACTTTTTTCAGTGTGTGTGTGTGTAGCAGGGAAGGTGCTCAACTAAGCCCCAGTAGTACAATCCAGTTCAGATGCAATCAAATGCATCACAGATACTTGGTGTTAGCTGGTACTGGGTGAATTTCTGTGGATACTAAGACTTCAAAATGTGTGTACTTAATTTACCTATTACTGATATTGAAAGCAACATGACCACAACCAATTTTTAAAAGAGGAGCACTCTGAAAAAATACAAAGCGATTGGAAACTGGATATGTTTTTATGAAATGTATTTAGATATTCATAAAATATATAAAGATGACACTGCTGCATGTTTCATACATACTTTATTTTGGCAGGCGCAGTTAAAATGTTGAGAGAATGTGGTAAGTGTTCTCACAAAATGGCAGCCAGTGGGGCGGAATTGCCCATTTAGAAAATGGCTACCAGGTTGGGTGTGGCCTGTAAACGAAGCACCCATTTCTCAGAAGGGAAATGGTGAGACAACAAAACAAGTATTTGCCCAAGGACTGAAGTACAAGGCAGGGGAGGGGTCTGATGCCCCATGAGCACAACAAAATACCAATTTCACAGGTATTTCACAACTGAACAATGTCAAGTGCAAGTGTGCACACGTTCCAGCATTACACCCAGATCCTGGCAATGCACACCCCATATCAGAATCAGACCAAGCACTCTTTGCCCCCTCCATCTCTCTCACAGACAGGGGAAGACACAAAATGGGGAAAACACTACCAGGCAACTGTACAAGAATGGTATAACACACCCTTTCTCAGCTGCAGTCCTGCCTCCTCCACATGGGAATAATAATGATGAACTTTATTCGCATGAATTGTGAGGGGTTTTTTCATGACAATAAACTCAGAAAAATATACATAAGATTTGAGTGATCATGTCTTTCCTGCTACCAGTTGTTTTTTGGAAGTTACACTACTGCCCAATCTGAGCTACACCAAAATCTTAGATTTCTAAATTCTTTTAAGATTGAAATTATTTCATAACAGAGAAGATGCCCGCAAAGCATAAAAATATACCAGGACATCCCTTTTCCAGATGGTGGTTGTCTTAACTAATGGCATGACTTCAGTCCATAGCTAAAAACCCTGAGAGCCAGAAGCAGGCTAATTCCTCACAAAGCAAATGGGTAGATTAGCAGCTGTGCATTTTGCCTGAGATCTTGGATTCCACAAGGGCTAAAGACATCCTATTCTTCCATTCTTATGCATCCTATTCATCTGTGCATTTTTATCCTGCCCATTTTCCTCTTGCGGAAAAACCTAAGGTGAGTTACAGGATTCACCTCCTCTCCCTTATAACTGCACAACAATGCAATGAGATAGCTTAGACTGAGAACCTATGTTCCAAAGCAACCACATGAGGTTCATGGTTCAGTGGGGCTAGAACCCAAATTCCCAGGTCCCCTATCCAATACTCTACCCACCACACGAAAGTGAAAGCTGGGATCTGGAGATTATGGTTCATACAATTCACATACTGTAGCAAAAAAAATAGCAACAGTAAGATGAAGTAAAAACCCTACAGCAACCACAATTTGGATTAATCCAAGGGCACAATAGCACTAAAATATGATAAATACCATATACAGGTTCTCTTAAAATCACTTTAAATATTAAATTATTTAATATTTAATGTTGAGCAAAGAAAACTATCCTTCCTGGTGCCCAAAGGAGTAGAGAGAGGGTGCCAGGCAAACGTCTCTGGGGAGCTGATTCCAAAGTCTGAATGCCACCATTGAAAAGGCCTTTCTCCTCAGAGCCCCCCTCTTAGTTTTCTTCAGAGGGAGATCTCTGAAAAGGACCTCTGCTCTGGTGATCTTAGAGTCTGGCACATGGAAAAAGCCATTCCTTTAGATAACCTGGTCCAGAGTCATCCCAGGATTTAAATAATAATGTTAACACTTGGAAACGGGCCTGGACTTCAATTGGTAACCAAGGAATTTACTAAAGAAATCCTGCTATATGTTGATACTGGCCAGCTCTCATCAGCTGCCCTATTCTGGACCAACTGGAGTTTCCTGAGCATCTTCAAAGGCAACCGCATGTAGAATGTGCAACAAAAACCCATTACCAGCACATGGATTATTGTTGCTACATTCTGTGTGTCATAGTTGGTGAATCAGCTTAAACTATTAGAACGAGCTCTGGGCCACCAAATCCACCTGAAATTCCATAACAATTCAGGATCCAGGAGCACCCCCAAACTACAATCTTGTCCTTTAGGGAGAGTGCAATCCCATCCAGAACAAATCACTCATCTGGACAAATGTTGCCCCATCAATAGCACATCTACCCTGTCTCAGTTTATTGACCCTCATTCGATCCATTATCAATCCCAGACACTGCTTCAGAATGGCCATTGCCTCACTTGGGTTAGATAAAAAAGAGAGGTAGAGCTAAGGGTCATCAGCATACTGATGGCACTTCAGCTAACCTCCTCAGCGGTTTCATGTAGATGTTGAATAGCATGGAGGATACAGCAGAGCCCTGTAGTATTCCATGTCATAACTGCCATGGCACAGAGCAATAACACCCCAGCACCACCTTCTGGAATTGGTCAGCCAAGTAGGAGCAGAGCCACTTCAAAGCAATGTCTCCAACTCCAAACCCAGCCAGCCTGTCCAGAAGGACACCATAGCTGATGGACTCAAAAGGTCCAGGAGAACCAACAGGGTTGCATGTTCCCTTGTCTTTCTTGCACTAAAGGTCACCCTACAGGATGACCAAGGCAGTTTCAGCCCCAAAACCCAAATGAAATGGATCAAGAAGGTCCATTTCATCCATGTCTTCCCAAACATATGCATCCATCATGTACATCTTTGAAATGCATGTATTCTTCTGTCATTAATTAAAGCATGTTTGTGTTCAATTTTCAAAAGTATGCAATTTCCATGCTAATTTTTTTTTTCAAATATACACATTTTGAATACTTTCCCCCCATAAATCGCATTGTAAGCTTGGAAATGGGTGGTGTTTGAGCACAGATTGCATTTGAGTCTGTGTTCAGTCCAGAAAGGGAAAACTGGGTATAGCCGGATCAAAAAAAAATCTCATACACCTAATGTTGCTCTTGGCCTTCATCAGCTTTGTAATTGTGCATTTTGCAATGTTTGCCCCAAATCCTGGAACACTTGGTTAAAATCCTGTTTTAGATTTAAGCAACATTGTTACAATTCCTGACAGTGGTTTATAAAGCATAAATAAAAATAAGCTTCCCATTGTGATTCAGAAACATTTTGATATAAACCTGTCTTATTTCAAATTCAGAAAACAAAAGACTCCTCTTCTGAATGGTTCTGTTCTGTCCACTCTATAATTTAAGGCTTTTTTGGTGAATTCTTGAAAAAGATTTATCTTTGTTTGAATAGCTATAAAGAGAGGGGATGTCATCTTTACAGCTCAAAAATTAAAATGAAATTATGAAAAAAAAAACATTTAGGCTACCAAGTTGGGCTTTGTGTGCATATAGATTTGAGTTAAGGTTCAATTTCAGAAGAAAAGACAGCACAATATATGCAACAAAAAGAATAAAGTAAGTTTTTTATAGAGGTAGTTCAGGGGGAAATTCTAATGAATCCCATCCAACCATAAAATCATGTAGAAAATGAATCCTATCTGACAATGAAATAAAAGTGAAACAAATTACAAGGTTCCTATATTCAGAGGACAAATTAATTTCATGTTTGGAATACTAATTGTACACTATAGGACCTGTAACTATTTATCCTCCCTGCTTAGACAGTCACCAAAAAGGTGTCTATTTTAATCTCCAGTGAACAACATGTTCCTGTCTGTAATATAGCGAATGGAGCAGAGGCTGATGGGACACCAAAGGAACATAATGTGCATGATCTCTCTCACTTGCTCTCGCTTTCCCCCTGGACACTGCATGTAGCCAGAGCTTTGAAAGTTGTTCCAGTTGCCCTGTGAGGCATGAACTCTGAAAGAAAGGAATGTTAATGGAAGTGGTAATAGTCCTGTGGTGAATGTAGTTTGATATAATTTTTTGCATAGCTCATTGTGAAAGCCAGGAATGCGAAATGGGGAGTAAGAGGGGGATGGTACTACTGTACCCAGCAAGCTAAGAAATATGTGGAATCCTTCTTTGCTTTTAACCCACTTGTGGCTTTTTAAATGAATCTTGCAAAGGTTGTTTCTGGGGTAGTTTTGGACCCCCAACCCAAACTGCCTCAGGGGATGATGGATTTCAGGCTTCAGCTGGTATAGGTAATTTTGGAGGTAACCTTTCCTGCCTCAAGGGCACAACCTATACAAAAGCCTCTGTCTATTAACTTCAAATCAGTATAAAAATGCTGTCACTTGATGTATTTTGTTTGTTTTCAAGGAGATGTTTGTGTCTCTTCTGAGACTAGGACAGAGACTCAGATGTCCTACAAATGTCCGGGATTCAAAAGGACTTCATAGGCCTCTTGCTGCACAGATTTACGGGGCATTAAATGGTCCAGGCAAGCATTTTAGAAAGAAAACTGTGAATGATGGATGGCTGAAATTTGCAGGTATTGTTTACTACCAAGAAGGATGCGATTGGGCTAGTAAGTACACTATGATACAGTAAAATAAAGAGATACCCTGAGCTGAATGCTGTTGCTCTGGAGGAAAGCAGGTGAGAACTCTTGATTCTTGTTCTTTTGGTGGGGTCTCAAGAGGTATTTGGCTGGCCCATGTGGGAAACCCAGAGGTGGGATGGCTCGGTTCCTTAAAGGAAGTCACAGTCCTGAGTTTAAAGTGCTGAGCAGGGCTGCCAAGGAGACACAGAATCACAGAATAGTAGAGCTGGAAGTGGCCATGAAGGCCATTGAGTCCAACCCCCTGCTGTTGCAGATCACCACATTATACCATCCCACTCAGATGGCTGTCCAGTTTCTTTTTGAATGTCCCTAGTGTGGGAGAGCCCACCACCTTTCTAGGCAGCTGGCTCCACTGTTGTATTGCTTTGACAATGAGGAAGCTTTTCCTGATGTCCAGCCTGAATCTGGGTTGTCGCAACTTGAATTGATTATTTCGTGTCCTACATTCTGGCATTAGCAAGAAGAGATCTTGACCTTCCTCTTTGTGACAGCCTTTGAGGTACTTGTAGAGGGATATCATGTCCCCCCTCAGTCTTCTCTTCTCAAGGCTGAACATGCCCAGTTCCCTCAGTCTCTCCGCATAGGGCAGTGTTTCCAAACCCTGGATCATGTTTGTTGCCCTCCACTGGACCCTTTCTAATTTTCCTTCATCTTTCTTAAACCTTGGTGTCCAGAACTGGACGCAGTATTCCAGATGAGGTCTGACTAGTGAGGAGTACAGAGGAACTACTATTTCTCATGATTTGAAAGTAATACTTCTGTTAATGCATCCCAAAAAAGCATTTGCCCTTTTGGTGGCTACATCACATTGTTGGCTCATGTTTAGCCTATTGTCCACAATCAATCCAAGATCTTTTTCTTGTTCATTTCTGTTGAGCCATGTATTCCCCATCTTTTATCAATGCCTTTGGTTTCTTTTTCTTAGGTGGAATTATTAAATTTTGAGTCTGAGACAGCATGCTGGCACATTAGCAACAGAGATAGATATCCGTTGCTTTATTCCCTTTATTTTAAGTACTTATATACTGCTTGCATAATCTGTAAACACTTTGCATAAGAAATACAAAGTTACAGAAAAGCCAATATAAAAGCACTATAACATGATAAATATGTTAGCAAGTTTGCAGAACCAGGACAACAGAGCAGTTCAATTGTACTTCAGGAAAGCCTGAATACATTTGAAAGGTATCTAAAGCTCATTCCACCTTCTACCTCTCGGGAACATGTGAAAGTGCATTCCAGAGGGTGGGTGCCATTGCCAAGGATGCTTGCTCATGTCCCATTACTTGGCAATGGACTGCTAGCCATGGGTCAGCCAACAAGGCTTTGGTCATCAGCCTAGAGAGGCTCTTGCTCTGATCCAGCAGAGCACTTCTTCTGTTCCATTGAAATCGCAGTAACAGATCAACCTGTGAAGGGAAATTGCTTTTCATGCAGAGAGGTCTGTAGGAGAGCCCTGCTGTGCCACTGTGTTTTTGATGCAGAGCTGGGGGTGGGAGTGGGGGGAATAGCTCAGTAAATCATTTCAGAGAGGGAGCCCTAATCGTTTTTCACAGGCAATGCAACTGCAGAGACTATTTGCAGCAGAAAAAAATAGTTGGCCAGGAAATGGTCAAGCATCCTATCACTTAGTGTCTCCTTCACTCATCCCCACATCTCAACACTTCGTCATAATAGCAAAACCCCCTATCACTGGAGCTTCATTATACGTATTTGTGTGTAATGTGCACTTTGCCCCAGAATAAATGGGATTGTCAGACCACACTTCAGATGCTACAGTGTCTGGTTTTGCCCCTCCACAATCCCTTAACTAATAAGCCACAGCTGCACCAACTGGGACTATTTCACTTAGAAAAAAAAGGTGAGTAAAGACAGACATGTGAGGTGTTGAAATTATGCACCATATGGAGAAAATGCAGAGTGGGACATTGTTCTCCCTCTCCCGTAACAGTAGAACCCAGGATCATGCCATGAAACTGATTGGTGGGAGGCTTAGGGTAGATAAAGGAAGGACTTTATACAGTCCTTCAGGTAATACCCGTACAGGTAAACTATGGAATTCAGGGTCATGGGAAGTGGTGGTGACTTTAAAGAGGGTTTGGAAAAATTCATGGAGGAGGAGGAGGCTATCGGTGACTGCTAGCCTTGCCTTGCCTCTGTGACCAGAACTGGCGTGCCTGCATGCACAAGCTTGAGTAGGCAGACGTTTTGTGCCCACCCTGCTGGGGAGATCCTGTGCACACTGGTTTTCCAATGGAGTGCTGGACTGGATGGACCAATGGTCTGATCCAGCATGGCTTTTCTCATATTCCTATGAGTGTTTGGTGCCCCTATTTGGCTATGCGACACATTTCCATTAGTGGATGGCCCCATCTGGCTTGCCAAACATGAATTTCCATCTTTCTATGCAGTTTCAGTATTTATTCTTAGTGCTGGGAAATGTAATTACATGAATTCACTGCAATCCTCTTTTGTTTTCCTCCATAGTCTTAAATGCATGATAGACTTATAATATTATCCAGAGAAATGTAAGGCTGCATGGAGCTTTCATAATAAGTGTTGATAGGAACTAATGAACCTTCACAGGCATGCATTCGCCATACCTTTGAGAGATCAGCAAACTACTTAATGCAGCTGAACTGATAGTCATTTAAAATGCATCTTCTTTGCTTTTTGGCCCACACCCAGTTTGCCTAAACAGATTTTACCATGTGCAGTAGCTGAACTGCCAGCCGCCATTGTATCAGCCTTTTGTATACTGGTCCGGTGTTTATTTCAATCAGCTTACATAGTAAGTATAACAAAGACAGGATGGTTCTTCTCTGCTTATTCAATCTGCATCTGCTATCGCAGAGACACTGAGGCAATTGAAATTTCAGCCAAGAGATGATACAGGCAAAGTGAGGGGGGACATTCTTATTACATTATTCCATGACAATCCATCCTGCCCCTGAGCTGAACCACACTTGATACCCTGAATAAAAGATCTGTCTTGCAAACAATTGCATGTTTGCAAATCAGTGGCCTGAATGCTCTGCTTAACATTGAAGTTTCCGAAAAGGATCCAGGAATATATTTTCCTAGAATGCTTAAAACTGAGATTTAGTCTTCCACTGAGAGAGCTCTGATTGCATAAAGCAAACTTGAGGCTGGTCAGTTGGCTTTCTCTCTAGGGGTTGCTGGTGGTGGTGGTGATGGGAGGGGGTGATTCAAAGGGAGGAGAAGTGACCCACCCTGGAGGCCTAGAATGGCAAGGCTCTGGGGTCCATGCTGCCAAGCATCCTCCTGCCCTCAGGGAGAACCCTCCAGGCAGCACAGGTTCTTTGCAAGTCCCCCTCTCTCCTGCTTTCCCCCATTTGCCTGGAGCACCCTGCCCCAGAATGGAATGGGGAGGGAGTGGGGGGGAGTGAGCAGCCAAGGATGGGGCCTGGAAAGGAAAAGCTCCTCTGGCCTGCTCCTTTCCACCTATGAATGCTTCCCCGCCCCCCGCCCCCAGGGTTGGTAACCTTTCATTTACTGGCAAGCACCCAGGTCAGGAGTCATCAGCTGGAGCTGGAGCTGGAGCTGGGACTGGTCTGGTCTGTTCCTCCATCCATAAATCAAAAGAAGACCCATCATCCTTTTGACATTACTTCTGAAGTCTCTCAGAAGCCTGAATAATTCTCTTTTCTTTGCTGTTTTTTCTTTTTTGGAAATCATTAACTTTTATTCCGAAAGAAAAGCCATGGTGATCAGAAAGCCTTTTATTTTGGAATTTGGCTTGTCTGTCTGCATAGACAGGAAAGGCGAGTCTGGGGACTGCTGGATGGAAAGCAGATTGCTCAGCTTGACTCACCAACCCTGCTGATAATGCTAATATTGTACTGTGCTGCTAATAATAATTCCTCCTTAGTTCATTCTGGTAGGGGGTCTGTGCCTTCAGAGCAGGAAGCTGTGATACATTCTTTGCCTTCCTACCAACACACGACTCCACAAAATCATGGCTTACCTTATCAGGATAATGCTAAAGTCCTGTGCATCAAGAGATGCCCCCCCCTCCTCCTCCATGTTGTTTTTTTACAGTAAGCTCATTTATATTCTAAGCATCACTCATTCACCTAGCCTGGTAACTTAATCCATATGTCTGTTACCTTCTTGCAATCTGTTCTTTGCATTAACTCCTAAATTGCATATTATTAGATGAAGACTTTTGGCTCCCACGTTGACACAGAAGATGCATCTCTGCCAGCTGCACCCATCTCCCCTTTCCCCACCCTGTTTCCCTGTGGCATCGACACCTTGACCGAGCTGCTACCGATGCCCCTGACATCTAGGCAAGGATAAAATCTCAACAGGCCCACCCCATGCCCACCATGGTAACAACTGGCAAAGGAATGTGTTGGATAGATTTGGGAAACAGCATGCCCAGTTGTGTGCGATCTCAGAGGCCACTGTGGGTACAACTATCTCCTCTCGCTTACTGCAGTGTAATTATTTTCCTGTTTTGAAAAGCTTAGTCAATAATTACTAACATTTTCAATCAATTTAAGGCAGCACCATGTTTGCCACATTTTCTTTTTTGTTGTCTTTCTTTATCTTGAAGGGTGAGGGGATGCATGAGGCCCAGCGGCAGGTGTCAGCAGCAGAACCTGCTGTTTCATCCACAGATTTGCTTGCAACTTTAGAAAGGTGGGCTGCCCATCACCATTGCATCTGCATTCACAGCCTTCTTCCCACCCCATTTAAAATTGAAAACTTCTTCCTACTCTGATGAGGATTGCCAGGATGAAGTCCTAAGAGAGCTCTTGTGTTTTCAAGAGTAGGAGGGAAACAGTTGCCAGGTACAGCTTCTTCTGTCACTACAGTAGCTCAGTGCCACATGCTTCACCTGGGGAAATGATCCCATTCCATGTGATTTCTAAAGTTCTAGACCTGGCAACCTTGCTGTGGGGTTACAAGTGCATTTCATGTAAAAGGAAATGTCAAGGCAAATGGGAAGCTATCCATTTGGGAGCTAAATATCCATGGAACTCTGAGAGAGGTAAAACAGTTTTAAAATGAAGAACTGTGCTTTTTCTCACATGTGGCTTTAGGAAGCGGCAGATCTCTTAGTTTCAGGGTGGGTTTGGCATGCTTCTGTTTGTTGGGTTTTTTAAAACTGTGAACTCTCTCCTCCTCCTCCTCCTTCTACTAGAAACATAGAAACAGAGCAAGTCAGAAGGGGTCTCCCAGGCCATTTAGTCTGACTCCCAGCTCCAGCCAGCTCTGCTCATGACATGCCCACCATGTGCATGTCCCTTCTCCTCCTCCTTCATCTCTGTCTCATCTTTCTCCTTCTCCTCCATATTCCTTTCACACCAAATAGTCAAAGCTCTCTGAGTGGTTTGCAAAAGACTGTGTTGTTGTCTCCAACTCATGGTGACCCCATGAATGAAAGCCCTCCAGACTGGCCTATCCTTGACAGCCCTGCTCAGCTCTTGTAAATTGAAGACTGTGGTTTCCTTTTTGGAGTCAATCCATCTCATATTTGGTCTTCCTTTTCCTCTTCTGCCTTCACATTTCCTTAGCACGATTCTCTTTTCCAGGAAGTCTTAGCTCTTCATGATATGTCCAAAGTATCAAAGCCTCAGTTTTGTCATTTTTGCTTTTAGGGAAAACTCGGGCTTGATTTGGTCTAGCATCCATTAGTTTGTCTTTTCTGTTGATCCAGAACATTTGCCAACCCTCCTGCAGCATCATTTTACGAATGCATCAATTTTATTCCTGTCAGCTTTCCTTCCTGTCCATCTTTCACACCCATACATGGGTGTGGATGATTGACCTTGGTCTCCAGTGAAATGTCCTCACATTTGGTGATCTTTTCTAGTTGCTTCATTGCTGCACATTCAAGTCTCAGTCTGTATATTTTCTGGCTGCAGTCTCCCTTTGAATGGGTAACTGAGGTGAGATATGTGAATGCTTTCACAATTTTGATTTCTTCATTATTAATGTAAATCTCTTGCAATTTAATAGGTCTAAACCTATGAATTGTGTAGCCAATGCATATGTATCAAATAAACAGGCAGAATTGATGATATCTGTTCAGACTTTAGAAAAAGATAGAGCATAGAACAGAGCAAGTCAGAAGGGACTTCCTGGGCCATCTAGTCTGACCCCCCACCCTCCAGTCCTCTGGAACTTCACCCGTTCTCCATGAGGCCTCAAAAATGGAGGCCAGCAGGCATAAGAGAACCCCTGCTAACTCTCTAAGTACTCTTGGGTGTAACCCGTCAGGGCCTGGCGACGTTGTAATGTCCAATGCCCTGAGGAGCCCTTCAACTTCAAGGGGGGTGACTCTAATCTGTGCCCCTAAGTCCCCAGCCTCATCTAATCTCCCATGCAGATATCCTCTGTCCTGCTTTGGGGAGAACACAGAGGCAAAATAGTCATTCAGCATCTGTGCCTGTTCCCTCACATCAGTCACTGGATCCCCTTCCTCCTTATTAAGTGGTCCCACCACTTGTCTCCCCTTCCTCTTCCTATTTACATGCTGAAAGAAGCCCTTTTTGTTGCTCTTGATATTCTTGGCAAGTCTCAGCTCGCAATCAGCCTTAGCCTTGCAAAGAATCCTTCTGCAACGGGCCTCCTCCTCCTGGTATACCCTTTTGTCTATTTCCCCCAGTATCCATTTCCTACGGAGGTTCCGCTTTCGTCTCATCCCTCTAACCACCTCCTTTTGCATCCATGGCGGCACTCTCCTCCACCCCCCCACCTTAATGACTAGAGGTATCGTCAAGGCTTGCGCCTCCAAAACCTCCCTTTTGAGTGCTATCCACCCCTCCTCAACTCGCTTACCTTCCAGTAACCTATCCCAGGAGACTTTCCCCAGTCTGACCTTCAGTTGGTCAAAGTTGGCCCTCTTGAAGTCCCAGCTTCTAGTGCTCGACCTGCTGCACATCCCCAGTCCCCTGATCTCAAAGCAAAGAATGGAGTGATCACTCGCATCCAGAGCTCCCCTAATCTGTACCCCATCTATCAGCTCCTCCCTGCTGGTCAAGACCAAGTCAAGGATATCCCCACCACCACCTCATCACCTCTCAGACCCTCTGCATAAACAACCCTCCCTCTATAGCATCTAGGAAGTGACATGACCTGGCAGTCACTGCTGAGTGAGTCTCTCAACTAATATCCAGGAGATTAAAATCTCCGATAATTACTGTATCCCTCCCCCGAGATAGCCTTAGAATCTTATCTGTCAGGACATCATCCAGGGTCTCAAGTTGACCTGGAGGGCAATAACATACCCCCACTGTCAGGTCTCTTTCCCTGTCAAAACCCCTAAGTTTCACCCAGACTGCCTCTACCAGATCCCCATCTGTGCTGCATTCTATCTCACTGCACCCTATCCCTTCCCTGACATATAAAGCTACGCCCCCACCTCTCTTTCCCTTCCTGTCCTTTCTAAAAAGGTGATACCCCTCTATGTTTACATTCCAGTCTTGCCTTTCATCCCACCAAGTTTCTGTGATCCCCACCAGGTCATACCTTCCTATCCCCAGGAGAGCTTCAAGCTCTTCCTGCTTATTACCCATGCTCCTAGCATTGGTGTACATGCACCTCAGCTCCTTCCCACAGCTTCATTTCTTTGGGATCCCCAGCCTCCTCCTTCCTCCCATCTTCTCCGATACCAGCCCCCTCTTTGTAGGAGTCCTGTCAACCCCTGAAGTACCTCTAACACCCTGGTCCCAGAACCCTGATCCTCTTCCCTCACTTGTCTAGTGCAGACAAGTTTCTGGGGGGCCCGAACCCTCCCCTCCAGCTCAGTTTAAAGTCTTGTGGACAAAGCTCGCTAGAGCATTTCTGAAGGGCCTTTTCCCCATCCTCATGAGGCGCAACCCGTCCCTTGCCAGAAGTACATTGGCAAGAAACCAGGTGCCGTGGTCACTTCACACTATCAATCTGACTCAGTACTTTGGACATTTTACCAAATTCTTTGCAATAACAAACTAAAATGAAATTATTACCCATCTCTGCACCAGCCAGATTCAGCACATACCTGTTCAGGTCGCTCTCCTGGACCTGTTAATATGTGGCTTGAAAGAGCAGCTTTTTCTTCATGTGGTTCTTTGCTGCTCAGCCAGCCTTGGGCTGGGCAGCCTTTTTATTATAAAGGATACCTTCAAAATAGAGAGGAGCCCTTTGTAAAAGAGGGCATAGCCAAACTTCTGAAAGACCACAAGTTGTCCCCACCACAGCCTAGAGGTTCTAGCTAGGTACATTTCATCTTATGTGCATGTGTGTAATCATATGATAGGTATTCCACCTTCTTCCTCTCTAGGGAGAACAGCCTGCGAAGTGAGCCACCAACCCCATATCCTCCTTTGCTTTCTGGTTTTATGGGGAACTCAAGAGTTATAGTATTGCAATGGATAATACAGGATTTTTTCAGCAAACTTTCTTAAAACCTTGGAGCTTAATGCACAAATCAGAAAGATTTTGTGTTGAAAAAGCCTTACTCTCACCAAACCATCAATGAAGACAGCTTTTATTAAAGCTTCAAAGTAAAATGGGATAGAGAATGGGCAACTGCCTTTTAAAATATCAGAATAAAAGTATATAATTAATCCTTTTTTAATTTATTTTTTCGAAAATGAAAAAGAAACAGAGAGAAAAACATAGAACAAAAAAAAAAAAAAGTTGCCAAGGGCCTGGTACAAAAATGGCTTATAAAACTAGATGCGAGAAATTTCATAAAGAATCAGCAATAATCTTCACATCATCTAATAACTACAATTTTACATGATAATACATCATTTTAATTAATCCTTTATATATAGAAATCCTAACTAACACATCATTTGCACATGAGGCCAAGCATCCATTTGCATTCATAGCAGGGGCCTGTCCACAAGGGGATGCCAAGATTTCTCCAAGTAAGGATGCTCAAAATGCCTTCTTTTAATGGGATGAGTCTCACAAAAAGGGCATGACTGACAACACAGTAACTGGGGAAAAGGAAAGCTAACCATTATTCCTTGAGAAAGGGGGAAATAGCTGGATTTGTCTTGCCATATGCTTCATGGGAATGCCTGCACAGTGCTTGCAGAAGATTATGGCAGAATGGTGTTTTAACTATCCAAGGGAGGAGGTGGTTGAATCCATCAATGTCAGGTTTTCCTAGCTTCTCACCTTTCCTATGGTAAGTGTTAATTTCCCAAACTTCTATTTGTCCTAAACGTTGAGATTTTTCTTTAAAGAAGAAATGTTTCCATTAAAATGTTTTCACATTTGCCCACATGTCTTTGAAGGCATGGTTTCTCATGTGCAATTTTCACTAATAATAGACACAGTTTTTGCAAGCAATTTCCCAATATTATTTTTTGCTATTTATTTAATTATTCTTAGTTTTTATAAACCATTCAGTTAGCAAAAAGCTCTCAGAACAGACTGCTATATATGCATTTTATGGTTCTTTTTTCATTGGGGAAGATGATTGCAAAATATAGAAAAGTGCAAATTTAGAAAGATGCTAGAGCTTTGGTTTGTGTGTTGGCTCAAAAGTGCAGAAGCATTAAATTTGGATCTGTTCCCCATCCTAAGCTGGGTGGGGTGGAATGGATAGCTTCTGCTACACTGTGTAGAGAGAAATGAAGGTGCATGGATATCAATACACTGTGCAGTGTCCGGCTTGCCATTTCACATGCTAGAGAACATGTTGAACCATAGATACCTAAGCTTCCTGTTTTATCCAGGAATGAACAAACAGCCTCCTGACATTAAAATCAGGGAAGCCAAGCAGTTCCAGAATAAGTTTAAGCAGTATAAAGCAGACAGTGGAAAGCCTTCCACTCTGTGTCCTAGTAGGTGGATGGGTGAGGGTTGGGCACTGAGCCTTGGGATGAGAATTGGCATGCTACTTAAAAGTATATTGCAAGGATGTTGTAGTTCTCACCTGAGAAATTTGGGAGGGCAGGCAACATGATGGCCACTTAGACATAGCCAGAGATAATGAGATGATTCTGGTTTTAAATTAAACTAATTGTGGAATTAAACAAGGCCAGCAGAGATGCTGAAAGTGCTTAGAGTTCTTCTAACCTGACCTGAGGATTATGGGAGGCATCCAGAGTGACAGAACTGCTAAGGCAAATGCAAACCCCTTCTAGGGCAACACCAGTCATGCTTGCTGGTGCAACAGGTTTTCCAGACAAACTCAACTCACACCACTGTGAGTACAATGGGCATATTAAACACTATCTGGAGGCCATAGGAAAGGACTATGTTTCAAGTCCGAGCCCAGAGCTGAAGCTCCAGCTTCATTGTGCCCTCTTCTTTCCATACTAGCTGTGGCTCCAAAGTTGGAAGACAGACTTTGGAGCCAGCATTGAAGGTGGGAGGAATGGAGTCAGACTTCACTGGGATACAATGTATTCCAGTAGCATCTCAACCCTTCCTGGTCAGGAACAGGGCAAACCCTTCTATGGCTAAAATTAGCCATCTAAGGGCACATTCCCTTGCCCTCCTGCCATTGTCTGGGAGGCCTCAGGATTATTTTGACTCCTGCCTCCCATAACCTGTGATCTTGAAACTGCTCCTCTACACTAGCATGGAAGGAACCATGCTAGCTCTCCACCCTACAAGGTCGCAACTGAGCCTTGGAGTGAGATAAAAGGGCCTGCTGAGAGCAGGGAGAGGAGGAGACTGGGGCCAAGCGAATACTCCAGTTCTTACCAGTGCCCCAGGTTCCTTCATTCTTCCTTATTGAGATGGCCAGAAATGACTGTCCAGATAAAATAGTGCAAGTGGTAGAGATTCCAGGCATAAAGGGATTCTGTGCATCAAGGGTGCAGGGCATGAGGTTGTGCCCTTAGTGTTTCACATGGTGTAAGCTTGTGCGCATCGCCCCGGCTTCCCATCTGTCCATGATCCACTGCCTAGTTTGAGAGTTATGGACAGCACATTGGTTTGCACTGCAAGCTGTGCTGACAGTACGCTAGAGGTCATGGATGCCCCCAAACAGCTTTTACATTAGTGGTGCTCTCGCTTTGAATACTGCCCCATATTCTTTTTTTTTCCCTCTGCATGTCCTGCCACTTGCTTCCCTAGATGCATGCAACAGCCGGACTGTAAAAGAGGGTAAAGACAAATGGAAGGAAGCATTAAACCTCGAAGGAGTTTCCAAAAGCTATTTTCAAATTATCCTGTTTACTGTTGCTTCCTCATTTCTCTCCTCTCTCTCTTAAATATCTTGTTCTTAGGTGATTGGTGCATGCCATTAAGTCCTCTGCTGTCTAAGATTTGTTTGTTCCTCCTGTTTATTTATAACTCGAGGTTGTATGTTTAGTTTTTTTTAATTTCATAGTGGGTTGCGTTGTGGACAGTGGAGCTGAACGGAGAATTCTCATGTTGTAAGTGTACAGCACTATTCATCTGAGGCACTCTGCATACCTTACAAAGGTGTCTTCCGTCCCTGATTTTAAATATAGAAATAAGGATAGCTGTGTCAGGCATTAGTCCCAAGCCTGCCTTCTAAACTCTACATTAATGTAATCATCAAAGTTCTTGCCATGATTTATTAGCATGCGGTATAAAGTATGGCACTTCTTTCATCTTCTCCTGCAGTGTGTAAAGCAGAATGGCTGATGATGTAGGCAGAATGCAGACTGCATTTCGCAGGGGACAGTCTTCTTCGAAACATAAGGAGAGGCCTGCTGAATCAGACCAAGGGGCCATGTAATCCAGGATTCTGGTCACACCATGGCCAATTGGCTGTCTCCAGGGTGAAACCTATCAACCTCGACTGGGTGACCCTTCAGACAGAGCTCTGGCAGACCTTCAGCCAGAGGATTACTCTTCGCAAAGTAGGACACTCAAGGCCTATTGTAGTTCTGACCCCAGGAGGACAGGTTCAAGGACCTCTCACGCCAATATTGGTGCACCAGGAAGGTTTGCAAAGGTGGCCATTGAGCTGGGTCACTGAAATTATGCTAGCGCTTCCACTTCCAAATAGTCTGTGGCAGGGAAAAGAACTCATATCCCAAAGAAATCTGGCTCTTTACAGTTCAAACAATTCAGTCTTAGGCTAAACCCAAAGCTTAAGATCCTGTAAGCATGCACAATCCTTCTCCATTGCACTTATCAATGCTTTCCTAGTTTAGGACTTTACCACACCTCTGGCAATACATGAATCCACTATTTGCCTGGGATAGGGACTCAAACAGTATAGAAGACCAGGTAGGAATTGGCTGGAATGCTGGCCAGCTTAAGCTTTGGAAGCTATTGTGTGCATGAAAAGACAAATATTGGAAGTATTATAATGTAAACCTTTTGTAAATAATGTAATCTTTTTAGGATTTTAAAAACATTTAGCCTGCATGCTGTGACCCTTTTTAATTGCTTTTATAGATGTTTAATTTGTTATGTTTTAATTGGTTTTAATGTGTTTTTACTCTGTTAATATGCTTTATGCATTGTAAGCCAACTAGGAAGGCCTTGGCAATTATAGGCGGCCTATAAATACATGTAAATAAATAAATGAATAAAAATTGTGGAACTTTGACTTTTTAGGACTGTCAATAAAAAAGCTTAAAAAAAAGACCTCTGGTAATACATGACCTCTCCTCCATCAACCCTTTTGATTACAGTACTAGCATTCCTTCTTTGTAACAGAACCTTTTTACCAAAGACACCACCCTTCCAAACCAACAGGGATTTGGGACCTTGTTCTGCTGTAGTAATTATTATCCTCATTACACTGTCTCTGCTGAAAAAAAAATGCGGCAGGCTGAAGCTACTGAGACTTTAAGCTGTGATCTAGTTAGACCTCAGAAACTGAGCAAGGTCAAGCGAAGAAAAAAGACTGGTGGAAGAGCTACAACCTTTTAATTGTGGCTGCAAGGCAGGAGCCAACAGGTAACCAAACACTGCCGTGTTGCACTAGCAGGATTCACTGCTGGCACACTAAAAAAGAACCTTGTGAGTATCCTAGAACATCCCCAGGATGGATCCAAAGCACTCCTTTCCAGAATGGGACTGGGCAAGAGAGCTCCTTTCTGCAACATGCACTATGTTACTACTGAAGACAAGCATCTGGGCTCCTTTCCACCGGTATCCGGAAGCACTAGATTCCCATTGTTCTACTAACACATTGGCAGCTTTAAATGCTTCCCACAGTACCAGTGAGTCAC
The DNA here is from genome assembly GCF_004798865.1 of Varanus komodoensis. NCBI lineage: Eukaryota > Metazoa > Chordata > Lepidosauria > Squamata > Varanidae > Varanus > Varanus komodoensis. The sequence goes on along the minus strand of NW_025335268.1, from coordinate 11,909,048 downwards.
TGCTTAGGTGCACAGAAGACCAGCTGGAAGTCCTACAGAGCTACTGATTTTATGGAGGATGTAGCACTTAGGCCACACTGTGTCCTGTTGATTCATCCTGCATTACGGGGACATTGAAATATAGAAACAGAGCAAGTCAGAAGGAGCCTCCCAGGCCATCTAGTCTGACCACGCCTCCAGCCAGCTCCACTCATGACATGCCTACCATCCTCGCGCACCCTCACCGATGGGGCTTCAACCACCTCCTGTGGAAGCCCATTCCATACCCTAGTGGGCCTCGCTGTCAGGAAGTACTTCCTGGCATCCAAATTGAACCTTGGTTCTTTGAGCTTGGCTCTGTTGGAGCATGTCCTGCCCTCCTCTGCAGGGGAAAACAGGTCTCTACCCACCTCCATGAGGCACCCCATCATGTACCTATACATTGCCAATAGATCCCCTCTGAGTCTCCTCTTCTCCAGGCTGAAGAGACCCAGTTCCCTCAGTCTCACCTCATACGGCATCCCCTGCAAACCGGCCACCAACCTTGTGGCCCTACACTGCACTGACTCCAACCTGGCTATATTCTTCCTGTAATGAGGGGCCCAAAACTGAACACAATACTCCAGTTGCGGGTGCACCAGAGTTGCACAGAGTGGTAGTAATACCTCTCTTAATCTAGAAGCCACACTTCTGGCTATGCCACCAAGGGCGGCATTTGCCCTCTTGACCGCCACATCACACTGCTGACTCATGTTTAGCCTGCAGTCAACCAGAACCCTGATATCTCTTTCACAAGTGCTGCTCTCCAGCCACTTGTCCACTAACCTGTACTTATGACACCCATTCCTATGCCACAAGGGCAAGATCTTGCCCTTATCCACATTGAATGCTATCCTGTTGCCAGGTTCACATTTTGTTGTAATCTACATATAAGTAGATCTACAAGCTAATCCTTGCCAAATTCAAGCTGGGTAAAAAAAAGTCCTCAAATTTCAACCTCTTGTTCCTTTTAGGTTTCTTCCTATAAAGCAAAACTTGTTGTAGATACAAACTTTGTCCCAAAATTTGTATTCAAAGGCCTGTGGGGTGGTTTTGTGATCTCAAGAAAAGCACACATCCTGAGGCATCAAGTTATGGGTCTTCTTAATATCTTTTGAAAGTCAAGAGCTGGAGCTAAAACCTCCAGCAAAAAAATAGTTACAATCCATTTTTTATTCTGATCTGAAGTTTGTAGACCAAACTACTGCTATACTGATTAAAGGTCAAGAGGCCAAGCACTGTTATGTAAATTGTATTGTTATGTTTTGCTGCAGAAAAGAATAAATCCTAAACTACCTGTATTATCTGTAACCTGAAATCCATTGTTATGTTTCAAACCTTCTGAAGGAGAGGTCTTTCAGCTGTATTTGCCCTTTTCTCTGGGGTGACAAAGTGACCCCAAATCTGAGCAAAGATAGGTTTGAAATGGATTCTAAATGATGTTAATAATCTGTATTCCTTCCCTCTTTTGCTTTCCTTCCTTCTCTGTACTCCCTAGTTAGCATGAAAATTATATTTATTGATTTTCTCATGCAGTGTATGAAAAGAGGTCATCTCATTTCATACACTGACATCCTTTCTGAATGCTTAATTCTTAAATATACTTTTGTCTGTTTTACTTAGCATTATCTGTTTTATGTAGCAAGTAAAGTAAATTAGCACTAGTGAAATGACATTCTGGTTAAAAAAATGTTCCATTCCATCAAACAGTGGACAGATGACACAACGAAAGATGTCTGACAATTCACAAAACACAGGCAGAACAGAGTTCACAAATTCAGTGCGTCCCTATTTGCACCTGGCTGACAGATCTTGAAGTTCTTGAAAAAAAAACTTATTGAATCTTGAAAAGAAAAAGGAGATCCAACAAGTCGGAGGCCTGCCAGCTCCTGATCTGTTACAGTTCTATGCAAAGCTCTTTCCAGTAAGAGAGCTTAGATGAATGCATGAAAGAAACATATTAATTGATTTAATTAATTCATAACTATTTTAGTCCATTCGTCGTCCTAGGAACTTGGGTGGCACCCATCTTTCTTGCCACCCACACATTTGATCTTAGCAATATGCTTGTGGGATGTATTTGCACAAGGTGTGTGTGTGGGGGGGGGGGTTGTCGTTGGACTGATTTGGAATGGCTACAAATATTAAAGCTTTAGTCAGAGGAGGTGCCCTTAAAGCAAATGGGACTCCTCCCCAGTATGTACAGCCGTAGGTTGCCAGCTCCCACCTTCAATGTGTTAAATAGCAGGCACAAGCTGTTCTCTTGAAGGAGATAAGCTCTGTCTCTTGCTGCAGAAAGTGCGAGAATGCCCTGCACAGCCTTGCTAGGCTTTGCTGGGTGCTGCTTGCTGATATGCAAAAATTGTACCAACATAGCAGTACAAAAATTGAACTCCCGTTTAAGTGTCACCTGACAAGACAAGCACATTCTGCCACTGCTTCTTATCTTGTGAATGTTCTATCACTAGAAGTGAGAGGGAAAAGCAGATATTCTCCCTGTCTGTCAAATCCAGTCTTTGCAGTGAAGCTAGAAGGATGTAGCAGGATTTAAGGATGTGTAGAAAAAAGCATGCAGAAAGGACGGACAGACAAATGGAATCGGGTCTTAAGGGCCTGGCTAAACAACGACTGAGATGCATGATATCTTGGCACATCCCTGATTTTAAAGCAGGCCAGAAGTGAGGGGTAAGCATCAGCACATAGGGAGGGGTGGAAATTTTTCTTCCCCACACTGTTTGGTCCCAGAGCAAATCCCTTCCACCCCAAGGTAACCACATGAAGAATGCTGCCACTGGTGTTGTCATCTCAGGGGGAAAATGTGGGGCCTGCCACAACCTGTGGCAACATGTGGCAGGCAGAGCTCCCATCCAGCAAGTCACCCAGTCATGTTTACTTCCTTTCAGGAAACTCCATTTCATTCTCATTCCTTCTTGTCCTGGTCTTCTGTCTTCCCACTCCCCAACTAGCATTCAGCTTTCTGTGATCAGTAGGCTTGTTCAGCCCAAATCAGACCTGGTGCAGTGTTTCTCTGAGATCCCCTTGTCATATTTTTATACTTATACAAAGCTTGGGGCTCCCGTAAGCTCATCAATAATTACAGTTTGTTCTTTGGGAGACTTTCTTGGCTAAATTGCCCCATGAGCTACGACTTCATACATATGAGAGCAGTTTTGGGTGTGTTGTGGGCAGATGTTTCTGTGACCCAGGATAGGGGTCTGTGAGAGTTTCATTTTTGTTCACAAAGCATGTGTGCATGCCCAGTGCAAAGCTTTGAGCATAAGTGTGAAAATGCATGTCTGGCAAAAATATTTGCACATTGATGAATGCATGCTTGTTTTCATTTCATCCCCAGTTCAATATGTGCACAGTTCCTAATTTGCACAAATTCCTTTAGCAAACTTCTTTAGTCTGGTTCTTCAAATATAGGATGCCTTCCTATTAAAAGGCAGTCCTCTGGCAGCACTTGAGGTAGAGGACTGTCTCCCCCAAAGCCTAGTTTCTCTGAGCAGGAGAGTATTGGTGCACTGGGGTGCTGCTTATGGACTTCCCACAGGCAACTGGATGGCCACTGTGTACATGGAATGCTGGACTGGGTCTTTGGTTGGGGTTACCATAGGCCTTCTTTTGCTGCTATGTAGAGAAGCTGAGAATGAATGAGACCTCCATCTACAATAGAAGAAGACAATCCTCTTGTGATCTCAACTTCTGTGATGGTGACCTGAACACATGATTGCCCTTGCAGCCGGTGGAAGCATGGCTGAAATCACCCAACTCAATTGGGTGGAGCATTATTCACAAATAGTTCTCACCTGGAAAATCACCCATACATTTCTTTCTTTTTTAAAGGTCCAGTCAGCAAAGCTATGGGAGGTTCAGATTAAAGAAGGAAGGAAGGAAGGAAGGAAGGAAGGAAGGAAGGAAGGAAGGAAGGAAGGAAGGAGGAGAAGGTGGATCAATTGTAATATACTACTAATAAAATTCTATTCTTTATTTAATCCTTGAGCCAAAATCTATCCCATTATTGCTATGGATTGCCATTACATGTTCAAGACATTTGTCTGGAAAAGTAGATATCCTGTTTTCTCAGGGCAGACCAGAATTCCCATTGTGCAAGCCAAATATATTATCCATGAGACCCAATGATACATCATGCACTGTATTCCATAACACCAATATCTCTGTTCTACATTACAAGCTTACGCTCCAGGCTGCAATCTTGTACAGACTTACTTGGAATTAAATTCTGTTAAACTCAACAGAATTGGGTAGAAACTGGATAAGATTAGAAATGAAATTGACCAGAAATGTATATGATGATCACACTGTTCATCATCTTGTAATCCAGTTGCTGATTCTTAAAATGTGTGGATTTACCAAACAACATTTTTGTTTGGCACCATCCCTCCCTCCGCATAACTTCATGACCTCATTCTCTGCAAAAAGGTGTGCACCCAGGTGTGGATTAGCACAAATCTATCCCAAAGTAAGGGATGCAGGTGGCGCAGTGGTTTAAACTACTGTGCTGCTGGGCTGGTTGATTGAAAGGTCACCTGTTCGAATCTGCACAACAGGGTGAGTTCCCGTTGCTCCATCCCGGCTCCTGCCAACCTTGCAGTTCGAAAGCATGCAAATGCAAGTAGATGATAAGGTACCACTTCAGTGGGAAGGTAACAGCATTCTGTGCACTTTGGTGTTTAGTCATGCCGGCCACATGACCACGGAGACTGTCTGCGGACAAATGCTGGCTCCCTCGGCCAGGAAACGGAGATGAGCACTGCCCCTAGAGTCAGACATGACTAGACTTAACATCAAGGGGAAACCTTTACCTTTACCTTTTATCCCAAAGTAGGGGAAGAAATGGACCACAAATAAGGGAAGAAATGAAAAGCACTCCCATGGAATCCACATGACATAGAAAAAGCTTTTCAGATGTAGAATCCATAGGCCAACTTCAGAGAGATCTAAATAAATTTCTGTGGCACACATCTTAGATATCCCTGATTTTCACAATCAAAGAAATGATTCATCATTGGCTAGATGAACAAGTAGTTGTCTCTTTTTAAAAGGGAAATGAAAATAGAGAAAGAATTTGCCAACAATTTGCTTCTACTAATTCCTGCCAGTCTTTGATCTTGAGATCTGGGGAGCTCAAGTGACATGTATCAGTTGGCTAACTGCTGGGGTTTTTTAAAAAAAATAATAACATAATTACAGAGAGAGTGTGAATTGACTGTGAGCTACTAGACTCCTCAGGGTAATAACAAAATTAAAGTTCTTCTGAATTATGTACAAAAGGGAAACATAAGCTAGCAGCTAGCATGTGTCCCGATGCTTTACCTCTGAGTGTGCAGCCTTATGGGGGTGCAAATGGTAAAATCTATTGCATGGTAGAAGGAAGGCATGTGATACTTATTTAAGAGCCGCATCTTGTTATGGTTAGACAGCCTTACAACTGAATCCTATGGCCCCTACGCTGTATCTAGAGGATCATAGGATTTTTATTTTTTGAGTCCCATGTTGGAGCTGGAACTCTGCATCTAGAGTGCCCTCCCCTGCCACCTCCATTGCTATGGAAAGAACGGCACTGGCTGCTTCTTTGAAAGTTCAGGAACAACAGAGTAGGAGTTTAGTGAGTGATCCGGCAGGAGAAGGGGAGGAGGCTAGTGTGGCCAAAATGCAATAAATCCAGGCAGCGCCTCGTCCTCCTCCCCTCCCACTCTGAAGCATGGAAGCCTGGCAGCCCAGACCAGCAATCTAGATGATATGAGGGCAGTACTTTTTCCTCCATGTACCACTTGCCCTGCAGAGGGTGCTCATATTCCTGAGTCTGGCAGGTTATGGGCATCACTCTAGCATTACACCTTAGATGCTCTCTCAGAGGTACACCCATGCCATACAGGCAGTGAAAATAAAATACCACAAACATCGCTGCACCTATCTATCTAATATAAAAGTTTTAAATAAATAAATAACTCAGAGACCACTTCCACTGTCTTTCCTATTCTGACTACGAGTATCCAGCAGCCAAGCTAGATGTTATACTGTTCATACAAGGTGAAAACCAGGATTAACGATTTATCTACCCTACTGCAAGCATACATGGTTCTGATTCAAATTATGGCAACTGCACAGCAGGGCTGGAGGACTGATCCTTTCCCTATTTTCACTCCCAATCCTACCACCCTGCACATGGGGTTAAAATAAGGGGTGGGGGGGGAACCTCTACTGACACCAATGGATAACCCTAACCCCCCACCCCCCACAGGGGAATTCCAGGAAAAAAAGAAAGGGAGCTTTAGTCACTTATTAAATTAATAAATATATCAAATATTAATTATATTTAAAATGCTCGCCTCTCAACTTGGTGCCAGTAAGTACAAAGCTTATTGACCTCTCTGTAAGCTATTCTAAAATAGTCTTGCCATGTCACATGCCATTCATTAACACATGCAAACACATTTTCCACTATTCAAAAAGTTAAAAAGCAAAGGGATGAGTCAGAATTCCCTCCTTTCCAGATGGCAGATGTGTGTCTTTCCCTCCCTGCTCTGCAACAAAAATAATGAGAGGATGAATTGCTGTGAACAATGTAGACTTTTCTTATAATAGCTATTGAAGAGTCCTGCAGAGTTTCTGCAATCAACATTTTTCAAGATAAAATGTAATTCATAACAAATTATTTCTGCAAACCCAACAAATTCCCTCCCACTGATTTACATTTGGCACCTGAGTGGCGGCTGGAGAGCCTGGCAGGTTAACAAAGAAGCACATTTTGTGAGGAGCTGCAGTCAGACTCCAAAAGATGGCATCGTAAGAAAGTCAGTGTACAGAGAAACAGAAAGGCACTCTCCAGCCTGGGTTAATCTTCTGAATAACTCTGCTATTTGCAGGTTAAAGATGCATGCAAAAAGAGATACCAGAGCCCTTCTCCAATTTGCATCTTTTGCCATTCTGATAAGATTTTTATCACAAAGGTCCAGCAGTCTTGGAAAATGTGGAGAAAGATAATTGTGGTGAGCACTCGGTAGGATCTTGTTCTTTAAAAAGGCAGCTGCCTGCTATGGCTGGAAATGTCTAGAGAAAAAAATCAAAGCCATCCCTAATATGATACTTCATACTATTCTATGATTCTAAGATAATAAATGTTCAGAAAATGTACTTTGGGACCATGACGTTCAGTGACATTTCAGATATCCAGATGTTTCAATATCAATTCTCTTCTCTTGAGGCCTATATATGCTTGTAATCCTGACGTAACAGATTGTGGCCTGCAGCCACTGAGACTATCTATTCTTCTAGGATCTGGGAAAGGATTAAATTACACAAAGTTCAACACTTTGTGCTACCACCAGCATCCATTAAAGGGAAAACTGAGAAGGAAGTAAAATTGAAGCATCACCCCTCCTTCCTGAGGAGTATATAATGAAGGAAGCTGTTGTAGGATATGTACAATCTATCACATTTAGCTTACAGCATTTAGCATCATCATGAGGTTAATGTACTATGATAAAGGACAAATATTTTCTCTGAAAATTGTAATACTTCACATGGTGCTTCCCTGCAAGAGAAAGATCCACTTGTGTGATCAGCCTGTTCATGTCAGTTTTCCATGTGTCAATTCATAATTAAATTTCCTTTCATTTGGGCATGACTCCGAAAATGATGAACTTATTTGATCACAAATCACATATTTCTAAACATGTATTCAGTCAAAGTGTGCATTTCTGGTCATGTTTGATTCCAAAATATGCTTTTTATACACTTTGAGGGGGTGTTTTGAAACTGACAGAGAGAGAGAGCATTAAAAGTCTGACAATTATACTACAATATTTAAAGATTGCAACATCTAAAAATAACCACTTTCTGAACTACTTAGTAAACCGGGTGTTGCACGTTGGGTCAATTCTTTTCAGAACTCAAAAAGGGCAACTTCCTCAAGTTTCTCTACTTCCATGTGTCATGAAAGTTTAGTTTGTGTATGTGCATATGGTCAGAGGTGTCTTCTGCTCAAACAAGCAAACAAACAAATGAAACAAAAACAGAGATGATTTGGGCCAGAAACTAAAGACTGAACAAACTGAATAGGAGTAGTCTTGAGAAGAAAGGGTGAGAGATGGAGAGGAGGGTAACTATCACTGGCTTGAGGTATCCAAAGACTGTCAGACAATACATACAACATGATTTCTATCATCTAAGACTGTAGGGCAAACCCAAGTTTCAGTTGAGCATCACGGAGAACCACCTAACCATCAGAGCAATCAGGCAATGGAACCATCTGCCTAGCAAGGTGCTGGGTTTTCCATCAGTGCAAGTATTCTGTTAAAGAGACTCTTATGCTGAACAGTGTATTGGACTTAATGAGTTGAATACTTCTCTTTAATTGTCCAGTTCTATAGAAACTTAAGTGAATAGGTTATGTTTCGTTCTTATGAAATTACACCGTTTGACGGGGACACAATACAGTACTTGTTTTGTTTCAATTTTGGATGAAATCACAGGGAAGAACAAAGCAATGTATTACATCATCATCTTCCCATGACTCCATGAGTATAATTGTGAGAAATATCACATGAGCTGCACAAAGAACACATACCATGACAATATTTCAATGGCTCAAGTTCAGAAGTAATGAGAAGGTATCATTTCCTGAGCTTCTCCCTTCCTCCTCTTTCATATTCGTGGTTTCACACCAGGGCTTGTTCTTAGTCTGGTCATGCCACAACTTCTAATGGTGAGCTCTGCTTCTGAAAAATTGTTGGATCATTTTTCCTTCCCCTGGAAATAATCAGTGAAATTTAGCCAACACTTTTTTTGCCCACAAACACAATGGAGCATTTGGAAAGGCAATTTGAGCCGAATCTGTATCTCCAGTCAAGGGTTCCATTACCTTCAGGAGCTCTCTTTAAGTTCATGCAACTCTAGCTCTTTCAGATGTGAAAGTAAGACTAAATAAATGCAGGAGTGGCACCACCCTATACACATTTATTAGAGCATGCAAATGGAGCTCTCCATGGCACCTGTTCTCTTTCTAACACAACCAGATTGTGTACTGATTTTACCCATTTACTTAAACCAACAAAATGACCATCTGTGGGTCTTGCTCTCACTCAACCATTTCTCCAGTTTCAACAGCTCTGGCTCTTTCTGGCCTATTTGCTTCCTTCTTTTTCCTTCCTACTCTGTTCCTCTCTGCTTCTGCCTACAAGAATTTAGGGGGAAAAAATAAGGGTACAAATCCTAGCCTTGCCACCTGCTGGATGATAGACTTCAAACGTTTTGCTGATTTTCAGAAATACTGTTCCCTGGCAGTGGGCGGGGTGGGGGAGGAAGGGAGGAGAGACTTGAGCAATAATTTCCTCTTCATAGTCCTGTTTTCCTCGCAAGGCAAGCCACTGAGTCTGTGAGCTGAGATTATGCTGCCGAGAACAGGATGGGTTCCCCTCCAGATCTATCGGAACAACCCCCTTCTAGGGCATTCATTTTATTTATTTTATCTAATTTGTAATTCTATTTATTTATTTAATTTATAATTGCATTTGTATCCCTCCTTTTTCTTGCAAGAAACATCTTATATCCTCCTCTCCATCTTATCCTCACAATAATTCTACGAGGCAGATGAGGCTGAATTATTGTGAGCTTCACAGCTGAGTAGGGACTAGAATTCAGATTTCTTGACCCTGAGTCCAACACTCCAACCAAAGCATGACCCTGGTTTTCTTGATCTTCAGAAATGTCCTAAGCCCTCCCCTTATCTTCTGTTCAACCTACTCCAAATTCTTTTTTTCTTCTTCTTCATTTGCAGACATCCTGGCTGCTATACACTAATGAAACTTTTGATCTGGCCCTCCAACAAACCCTCAGGCTTTCTGAACAAACACCCTGATTGCTATTATCTGTAAATAAATATTTGCTGGTCTTTAACTGACCAGCACACACACAGGTGCCTGCATTTTAACTGCATGATATTCAGAAAGCAAACAAATATAAAAATGGAGACCGATCCTGTTCCTTCACACCCTTCCAGCAAATCAATTTTATGATGAACCTGTAGGCCGGGAACTGGTTAGCACAAGTCACTAGCTTCTTTTGCCTGGGCAAGCTGCCTTGGAAAGCATTTTCTCCATTGCTGTTTATTTTCTTCATTTCATGCCATATAACGAGGGGCATGAATCTGCGTGATTGAAGGCTTGCCTTCCTTGATTGATCAATTGACTGTGCCCCTCTTCATGTGTGTCTCTAAAGAAATTACCATCCTAAAACCCACCCATATAAAGGCTTTTTTTAGGCTGCCCTTTACATCTTAAATTGTGGCCCTCAGAACTGTTCTTGGTACCATCAAGTCAACATTGTGCACTCATTTTGGGCTGTTTATTCTACAGAACAAACATTCTCTGTTCATTTCCAACAACTGAAGAAACCTTAGTGGATGACTATGATTAATCAGTTAATTAGTTGATTAAATCTTTACTAATGTGCTCTCTGTTGTGATTATATAACTGTAATTAGAATTATACTGCTCCTTGCTCTGATGTCAATGATTTTGTTTGATCAGTTTTAGAAACATAGCAACAAGGAGAGTTAGAAGGGGTCTCCCAGGCCATCTAGTCTGACCTCTGGCTCCAGCCAGCTTTTCTCATGTAATCCCCAACATGTGGCTGTCAAATTTTCCTTGAACACCCTCACTGATGGGTTCTTCACAACCTCTCTTGGAGGCCCATTCCTTATCTGAGGGGTCCTAACCATCAGGAAGTACTTCCTGATATCCAACCTGAAGCCTAGTTCCTTGATCTTTGCCCCACTGGAATGCATCCTGCCCTCCACTGAAGGGAAAAACAGGTCACAGCCTTCATCCACTTGGCATCTCCTCAAATACCTATATACCTACAAGTCTCTAAAAGATCCCCTTGGAGTCTCCTCTTCTCAAGGCTGAAGACTTGTTTCCACAATCCTTTCTCATATGTGACCCCTCCCAACCTGGCTACCATTCTTGTGATCCCGTATTGAAATGATTGTAACCTAGCTATGCCTCTCCTATAATGTGCAGCCCAGAACTGGACACAATACTCCAGTTGTGGTCACACCAAAGTTTTGTAAAGCAGTATCAACACCACCCTAGATCTGGAAGGCACACTTCTGGGCATACATCCAAGGGAACAGTTTGGCTTCTTAACCACTTGATCACACAGCTGGCTGGTGCTTAGCCTGTTGTCAACAAGTAGCCTGAGATCCCTTTCACAAGAGCTGATCTCCAGCCACTTGTCCTCCATCCTGTACCTCTGACACCTATTTCTGTGTTCCAGTGCAAGACCTTGCACTTATCCTCATTGAATGCCATCCTATTGTTCCCCACACACTTTCACAGCCTGTCCAGATCCTTCTGGATCTGAATCACCTGCTCCTCAGTTGTGGCCACTTCCCCTACTCTGCTATCATCTGTGAATTTAGTCAGCAGGTTGGTTATCCCCTCCTCCAGGTCATTGATAAAAAAAATTGAACAGAATTGGTCCCAGAACGGAGCCCAGCTGCTCCTCACCGGCTGCCATCCTGATGATTCCCCACTCTATTTACCTCCTGCTTTCAGTCCATCAACCACACCCTAATCCATCAGACAGTGCATTGATCTATTCCAAAGCGCAACAATTCCTCAACCAGGATATCATGTGGCATTTTGTCAAAGGCCTTGCTGAAATCCAGGTAAACCACATTCACCATGTCCCCTCTGCCAAGCCACCTTGAGACCTTATCATAGAATTCCACAAGGTTTGTCTGGCAGGATCTGTTTTTATGGAATCTGTGCTGTCAACCTCCCATCCCTGTCTAGGGTTTCTAGAGAGTTCCCTATTATGAACCTTTCCATTGTCTTTCCCAGAATGAACGTAAGGCTAACTGGCCTGTAATTACCCATATCCCTTCTGCTACCCTTTCTGAAGATAGGGACCACTGATGCCACCCTCCAATCCTCCAGAACTTCTTCTGTTTTCCACAAGATCTCAAAAATGAAGGCCAACAAGAGTACCCCTGCCAATTCCTGAAGTACCCTCAGGTGTAGCCCATCAGGGCCTGGTGCCTTTATAAGATCCATGGCCCCGAGGAGCTCCTCATTTTCTAGGGAGGTGACTCCACTCTGTGTCCCAACCTCATCTAGACCTCCCCCAACCCTCTCTGGGGAAAACACAGAAGCAAAATAATCATTTAACGTCTGTGCCTGTTCCCTTACATCAGATACCAGTTTTGGAGGCTGTTATTTTATATCATGGTAGGGACTTTGAGTTTTAAGACTCCAGCTATACTTACCTGGCAGTAAGCCCCACTGAATTTGGTAGCATTATTTATGTGCAGATGTGCATAAGATTGCACAATAATCTTTTACATTTGTCTTTTATCATTACAATACATTAACATCCATCACTAGCCAGCATATTTAAGGATGATGAATAAATGTAATGAACACATAAATAACAATGGCAAACATAGCTCTAAAGAAAAGGAATTATTTTTGTTTCGGTAAAACATACTGCCTTAAGGAGGCATTCCCATTATATGGGAATGAAGAGATATTTCCATTCTACAGTTACCCCCACCACCTACAGTTCTTTGTAATGTACTTGTATTTATTTATATATTTTTTCTTTTAATAAAAGTGTGCTGCTGGAGAAACCATTCCATCTGTTTTAATTGATTGACACCTTTCATTGAGATGTTGCACTCCTACAAAAGTATAATTTCCATAAAATCTATCTACACATGTTTTTCTCTTTTTCTTTCAGACCTGTTTAGGCACAGCAATGAGGTTAATTAGTTTCAGACTGTATCCCACATTTATGAAGAATAAGTATCAGGAATTAAGCTAACTGAATGGAATTACAAGGTGATTTTAATCCTCATTTTTGACACAGTAAAATCATCACCCAGTCAGGCCAGGAACAAAAGCACCTTTTGGGCTTAATCCTGAACCATTAAGAAATTTATGGAAGGTCTATACCAACAGCTGAAGCATGTCAAGCTACATGCTACCAACAGGACAATTGTCAGGAAGGTTTGTCAAACCGTTACAACATCTGTAAGCCCTGGGAAAACATGCAATAGACTATGGGGAACATGGTGATAATGGACCACCTTTTGCCAAAGCAAAAGGAGGAAGGAGGAAATCATAAGTTGGTCAACCACAGGATGGGTAATAGTCGAACTCAGAAATGACACTTGTGTTTGCAGTGTTCCTGCAGTATTCTTCCTCCTGCTGCTTGGCTGTGAGTAATATTTTGGAGTACTTTTTAAAAGCGTTTTGGAGTATCACCTTAAAGACTAACAGCTATACCATGGCCTGAGTTTTCATGGACCAAAGTCCACTTCATCAGATCCATACAATGTAATGCTAAACTGGTAAATGTATATGCAAATAGGTATAGAGCATCTTTTCCCAACCCAGTGCCCTCCAAATGTGTGGATCAGCCCTCTCAGTATTCATTCATGCATAGTCATTGCCCATGCAGGGTGGGGATGATGGATAAGGTAGTCCCACATATCTGGACAGCACCTGTTTAGGGAAGACAAACTTAAAGGGGGGAAATATATTTTATATTGTTATTTATTTCATATTGTTGGTTTTATATTGTTATTTTTGTATTTTATTGTATTTTATTCTGTGCTGTGAGCTGCCCCGAGGCTTCGGCAAGGCACAGAAATGTTTTAATAAATAAATAAATAAATAAATAAATAAATAAATAAATAAAAGACTTGAGATCAGATGGAAACAAAATGTTCAAAATTGTGTTAAAGGCTGTGATTTTATCTGGGAAGCAAAGCACCGCTGAATTCAGTAGGGCTTGCTTCCAGGGCCTGGAAAGAATTTTATTTGGACTGAGCTTTGATAAGAACTTAACAGATTTGCACTTCCCAGATCAGAATGGAAACCACAGCTCAGTTACCCTTTACTATGCATATTTCAGAGAATTTTATGATGCTACTCTCCAAGCAAGACTGCAACATACTAAAACAGCTACCCTGCTGGGGGGAAAAGAAGTAGTAATATTGACTAGATATTCAAGATGATGTTCAGCTAAACTAAATCGGGGTGATAATATATATGTGATGCGCCACATTAATTCAGATCTACATTATACTACTTGGTGAGATGTCTGTGCTCTGTGAAAGGGGAACATTATGAGCAATGAAGCCAATTGCAGATAATACCACACATATGATGCATACAGTAATTCAGACCAGCATGGTGAAAACGGTGTCAGCTCTTGTGGGTAGGTGTTCTGAAGATGGATGCAGAAAGGTGGACTGAGACTGGAACCAGTTCTGCTTCAGCCTCAGATATCCTGATACTGAGGCAAATCTTCTCATGCTTGTGAACAGGAGCTCAAACTGCCACGCATAAGAGAGAGACCAGCACACCCAGGCAACCTTAATGTTTGCAGGTATGCAAAAGAGCATCTTTAGGGGACCTTCCCCAAAAAGCAAGGTAATGGTGTTGGAGAAACCATAGGAGCTCAACAGCATAAAATGTTGAGTGAGTCAGAAAGGGAGCATGAAAGGAAGGAAGGAAGGAAGGAAGGAAGGAAGGAAGGAAGGAAGGAAGGAAGGAGAAGGACAGACAGAAACCAAATAACTGGGGGTGGAGGGGAGAGGGGAAGAGAATGTGGTGGCTGGAACAGGGGAAGAGAAATTCATTCAGTGCAATTAATCAGGAATTCTTCTACCAATGGAACAGACACTCTTGACCTAATGCATTGCTTTTCTCCCTGGATCAGCTCCCATATCCCTAAAACCTAGTCTGGAGTCATATATTCAGATATATATGAATGAAATAGGATCACATTCATGTGTTTTCCTCTCTAGCACCTTTAAAAGATTTTAAACTGGGATATTTCTTCCATGGTGTCAATAGACACATTTCCTTTGCCTCTTTGCCTTTGACTTCCCATTTGATTTGGTCTTTCCCTGTACCCCTGCATCTCCCATCCAGAACATTCTTTTCCCTGTAACATTTGGTTAATTAATGTTTGTGGGGACTGTCAATGTTGCTGGGTGTAGTTATGCAGGTTTAGAAGACGGGATGGACACATGGAAACCACTGTGGAGCAAAGGTACACCATTACAGCCTCACACCTCTAGGCAATTATTATTATCCATGAAATTGGGTCAACTGAATGGGGTTTGTGTCATGTGAACAGTAGGGAATGCTACACTCTAAGACACCTAAAGATGACCAGATGAGGTATACACTAACCAGGATTGTCCAATCCTTGATCAGTTGTGTGAGATCTTTTTATCAGTTTCATCATTTTTGCTTCCAGGGAAAGTTCTGGCTTGATATCTTCTAAGACCTTTAAGTTCATCTTTCTTTCAGTTCAGAGTATTCAAACCTCTCCTCTAGCACCATGTAACAACTAGTTTTAAAAATGACAACTGAAATGGGTTAAGAGAGGTTCCTGAAATCTAGCTGGTTGAAACATTTAATCAAAAGGCTATGTCTGAATGTCCAAGGGCAGAAAAAATGTCAAGTATTCTTTGTAGTTTTGATAGCATACAGGCAAGAGTGGAGGTAAAACACTGGAGAAAGAAGAGCTGTGATAGTTTGAAACTAACCAAAACTCCAGCCCAGTCCGGTCCAGTCCAGTCCAATTGCAGTAATAGTGGGGCAATCTTTCTTTGTGACATATCTTGGGAAGGAAGGAACCATCTACTGCTTAGGTGATTGGATAGTACCAAGCCCATGCTTGATGCAAGTACCCAGAATGCAGCAATGTGTCCTAAGGCTCATCTCTGAAGCAGCCAGGATGGCCAGATTTCCACCGACTCCCTTTCTCAAGCCACTTGTGGAAAGAGTCCCAAGGAAAGGCTGATAATGCCCTCTGTACACACAGGGACCAGGTATAAAAATCATCTTGGAGTGTGATGAGGGTAGGGAAAAAGACAGCTAGGAAAGTGAACACAGAGGAGGAGAGGGTGGAGGGGGAGGAAGAAGAAAGATACAACATCTAATAATGTGGGTATAACCTTGCATACTTTGCTCCACGCTCTGTGTCACCATGAAACCAAAGCACAGGCCCAACTGTGAGTGCTTAGCTCCACTTCCTTGCTGTGGTGAGGAGACCCAGCTCTCTCAAGGTACAGCATTCCCAGCTAGGTAGTTCCAATTCTGAGGAGAAGGACCTGGCCGATTATCCCTGAACCATCATGGTTACCAAGCAAGAGCCTCTGAAAACCAAGAAACAAGGGGGACACTGTAGACTAGGGAGGAGGAGGGAGTTCTTAGACCCTCTAAGAAGAGAAGCAGCCCAATTAAGCAACGTCAGGCATTCTTGCTGGTCCTGAAGCAGCATGAGCCACCCTGAGACTGGAGTCAAGGCCTTTTGGAAAAGAAGAGAAGAGGATTGTTTCTGCTTGGATTCAACTCTTCACAAAGGCAGAAGGTCTTCCTACTTATCTTAGAGGATTATTACTTTGATTTACACTGTTTGTAAACCTGCTAAGCTCCAACAGAGGACCATGATCCCAAAGCTTTTGCCTGCATCTGCTGGAAAGGAGCAGGGGGAGCTCACAACATATTCTAGGAAGGACACCTGATTCATCTTTGTTCTCTGCTACAGGGGTTAAATGATGGATCCAGAGGTGGGACACATAATATAGCCAATGAATTTGACCGAGAACAATAGCCATTTTTACAAATCATCATGAGTATACTAAATTCATGGGGTCAGAACGTCTAGTACAGGAGCAGGCAACTTGGTGTCTTCCAAATGTTTTGGATTACAACTCCCATAAAAGTCAGCCAGCATGGCTGATTGTCAGAGATTCTGGGAGTTGCAACCCAAAACCTCTGGATGACCATAACACCATCTGATTCCCAACACTACACAGTCCTTCCTCCCTGATATTCCTACCTGAAAAGGGGAGTCTGTGCATGCACATTTCACCTGCATGCTCTGCATATAGTTGCTAAGCTTTTTGCTTTTGTTTAGCCTTTGCTTTTCAGGCATCGCACTGAACTCACAGGCATCGGAAGCAGGGCTGCTGAGCCAAGCAACATCTTGTTAAAAGGGCCAGTGATATCATGACATGCATTTTTACTAATGAGAACATACATTTGGTGTGTGTGTGGAGGGAGAAGAGGAGGCCGTGAGCCAGACTTTCCTTTTTGTATAGGTAGGCCCAGAGTCTCAGCAACTTGTGGCATCTTCTGTTTGGGCCAATCTGTACAGGTTGGACAGCAGCGGGTTGGACCTGATGGCCTTCATGCCCCCTTCCAATTCGATTATTCTATGATTCCATGACTTTATGAAGATAGCTTGAGACTACTTTGTGAGTCAACCAAACTAAGCCTCTTTTTCTGATGTCAACAGAGCTATCATGGCAGATAGCTTGATTTAAGAGGTAGCATGAAGGACAAGAAAGGATATTAACTGGGGCATGGCACTGGGTACCATTTAAAGCACTAAAAGTAGCTGCTTTTAGTAAGCAGCTCTCATAAAAGGCCATGTCCCATGGTATCTTTCCAAGGAAGAGGGAGAGAAAGAGATAAATATCACTTATGTGGATAGAAAGATAAAGAGACAACAGAGAGGAATAACAATAGAACTGTATGTTTACCTTTCATCCAAGGCGCTCAGAACTCTATGCAAACATCAATTCATTAAGCCTCATGATACTGTTTTGAAAAAAGTATAAAGAGATGGAGGAGGAACCCTTGAACTAGGAGTGACTCACAAACACTCTGAGTCCAGTGTGCATATTTCCTGTTTAGTAAGGCAAGATTTTATAACAGCTAGGACAGGAAGCTCAGAAGAAGGGAATGATCACAACTGACTATGACGGAATGGATACCTCAAACTATAGTAGATGAATGACATCTAAGTAAAGAAATATGCTTGAATGGTTTGGGAGGAAAATGATCTTCTGGTTGTACTTTTCCACCCTTCGTCTTCTTTCCCCTTCAACTGTTCTACAGTCTTCAAGCCTGGTTTACAAATGCAGCCGAGTGAAGCAGGGATTCTTGGGGCCCTAGAGGGGGTCATTATTCTCCAGACTACAGATTGGAGATGCCATTTTGGGGTGTTCTTAGTGTTGAGAAATCAAAATGTGATTTGTGTCTCTATGTTTCGAAATGGAAGCCCACCTCAGTTCTATACCCTCAGCACTCTACCATCTCATTCTGCTGAATGTACAAGATCCGAACTCTCTTGGAGCCATGACAGGGCCACTCATGGCTCATCCCTCAGCGGAATCAACAACAGTTAAGAACAAGAAGGAAAGATGAAACTAACAAAAGCCATTCCTTTGCCTCTAGGGATTGCCTCAGAATATACCCACACACCAAGAATTCACTATAGATGGGCTGGACCTTTCAGAGCATCTTTTCAGCTATTTAGGGGTGGGAGTGGTTGAAACTAAGATGTCCTTGAATACTGGAGCTGGGAGAACTTATTTGAATGTGGGGGCAGGGGTTGATTGGCTTGGCACTTGCCATATATCTGAGTCAAGTTTACAAAGTGGTTGGGGGATTTTTCTGCTAAATGCATAAATCAAATGCTTTGTGCTTCTCGTAGCAGTGTGAAGCTCCATGTAGCCTTCTGGCCCTTCCTGGAAAACCCATGGGATTAATAAGGTGGAAAGAAGGAGAAACCCTCAACTGCCTTGTAAAGATAAAAAATTCTTGTGTCAAATGTTAATCCTCCCTGAACATTTTGCCAAAGTTCCCATGCTTTCAGGAGGGATGGAAGATGAAGCCACAAGAGGATGACCCTTTTATGCCCATCTTTAGGGTTCATGCATCACATATTCATTTAATTTAGTTAAAGTTTTTGTATCCCGCTCTTTACAGTGTCTGAGGGTATAAAGATATCAATGATTCCCCACAATTGCTTGTCCTTACCACTGGTATAATGGAACTTGGACTCACATGGGTGGAGCACTGCTGTTTCTTTATGATCAGGGAAACCAACATTAACTAACTCAGAATTGTCTGTTTCTTCTGAGTTTAGCTGCAATTCTCCCAGCTGTAAGAAAATGATTATTTCCAATAGCAGTGTATTGTCCTTTGCTGTGAACTATTTAGAGGTTCCTTGGTCTTACAGCCTTCCCTAAATGAAAATTCCCAGGACTGCTTAGCTGACATGGATCAACATAGCTGCCTGCAATTTTAGACCATTCTTGGGGCTATGGAGCTGGTCCCGATAAGCCCCTGCTCTCCAAAATTCACCACTGCACCACTTTTCTCCCTAGACTACTAATGTTGCTGCTAATACTGCTTCTCCTCCTCTTTCTCATTCTCCTGCTTTCTCAGCCCTCGGTGGATGACCAAGCAGACATCCTGAACTTCATGCAAAGATGTGAAAATCATCAAACCCGTGCTTGCCAAAGTTGTCAAAAATCCATCTCAAATCTCATTCCAACTCAAATAGGCATCATATTACAGGATGTTTTAAAAAATCCACCCATATTTTCATGCATATATTTCCAAATGTGAGCTGTGCACTTTGAAATGCATACATTCTTCCTCTCCCATATTTGTGCCTATTTTTCAAAAATATGCATTTGTGCACACTTTTGTTAAACATGCACACATGCTGTTGTACTGTCTTTTGAGGGTGTCCACAGATCACATAGCAATCTCAGAAATGTGAGGGTTTCCACTGCAGATTGTGTCTGAGTCTGTGATCAGCCTGAAAAGCATGAACTTGGCGGATTCTGATGAAAATGAAACAATGAAACAAAAGAAAATGTTTTGAAAATGAAACAAATTTCTCATTCATCCCTAATATTATGTAGGCAGATGCTTGAAGGTGAATTGCAACAGGGCTTGGGGACAATTCTCTCAGCAGTTAAGACTCTAGCTGAGTTCTCATAGCATCCTGCCCTGTAAAAGAGAACTCTTTTAAATTTTTAAAGGAATAAAACCACAACAAGTTGTGCTGAATGAATGAATAACTTTATTAAATAAGTCTCCTGACCATTCAAGAAAAAAACCAGAAACAAATGAACATTAAGAACAAATAATCATTAAATTAAAACTTTGCATTAATATTTAAAAGTCATATATTATAATTAAGGATAACATATTAAGATGTTAAAACATTAAATTAACATGGTCAAACAATATGCAATATGTATAAGCACTATAATTTTGACTGGGAGTTGATAAAACCAACCTCATACCAACCCTTACATATTAAATATATTAATAAAATCTGATAGCCAGGATGTTTTTCTAGTTCATTTTTCCTTATGCTGACTGCTCTGAGAGCAAAAATAGGGATCTCTCTGGGACACAAACAGGTTGGAACCTTGTAAGAGGAAAAACAATTTACCCTTCACTGACCAATTTGTCATGCCCCTGAGAAATAAGGATAGGTAATGTTCCCTAACTTTTGAATATAAGCAACATCACGTAAATAATGTGCTAAATCTTCTATTACAGGGTAGCCCCAGATACATAATCTATCTTTCATTAGAATACCTTGTAATCTACCCTGTAGCATCATTGTATACATCGTCTCAAGGCTATGCATTGATCCTGTTTCACATTAAAAATTGAAATCTCAATTCCTTTCTAGAAGTTAGATTTCTTAAATTCACCTGTAAGAAGAGAGCCATCTGGTTCTAGAGATACTGAGCACACATACATGAAGTCCTGAGCACCTTGCCATTTTGAGTTGGGTCAAACATTCCATGGTGACAGAAACTGACCAAGGCCACCCATGTGGAAAGGGGCACTGAACCACTGAAGGATGGCAGCCTTTAACTGGAAAGCGACAGAAGGAAGAAGGCTCAAGTAAATGTTCAGCCCAGGGCACCCCAAAACATCAAGCAGCTCTGGCTTCTATGACCTGCAGCCCAAACAGAAGAGAGTCACTCATTCAAGAAGCTGTCTTTGTTCAAACATAAAACGCTATCATGTTATCCATAAGAAGCTAGGAGGTTTATGAAACTTTTTTTAAAAATCCAACAAAAAGCCAAGTCAGATGCAATATTTATTATATGTTCCCAGTATGTACTTTGAATTTCCTTCAAGCATTGTCTTTTAAACAGAGATCTTGAGAAAGGTGGGAAGGAAGAATGAATCCCTGTGCTCACGCTCCATTATAATCTAACTTGTATGCCTACAGGCTTCCTTTGCTCACCTGTTATGGAGGTTAAGCAGAGAAAAATGGGAGAAAAGCAGTTCCTGTCCTGCAGGAACTATGGTAGATTTTTTCATTTCCATAAAAATTGTTCTTGAAGCAGTAGAAACTTGGCTACAGAATGAAGTGAGCAGCCACACAAGCACGTGTGCACAAACACACACACACATGTTTAAGCATAGTCTATGAAAAAACCATGTGTGGGAAGACCCTCACAGATCCATGTGTGTTGAGCACATTTACAAGTTGGCCAACAGGGCCAGGAATCCAGAGAGCTGCAAGGTGCCTTCCCCAGGGAAGTTGGTGCAGCGCCGCCAGACCAAATAATGACCAAGCATCAGAGCATCCAAGCAAAAGAAAAAGGCCCACCTTCCCGTTGTTCCATTCAGCCTTTTCCCAAAAGCCTTTCTCCCCATTAACTCCCAAGCCTGAACACACAGCTTCCCCCTTCCCTTCACTCACCTGACAAGTGATTGTACGAGATGGATATGTGGGGAAAGGAGAAGGTTTGTTCTTTTCTTCCATCTTCCTCATATTCATCTAGCAGTACAAAAGGGTGCAAAGCCCTAGAAATGATGGAAGATGCAGCTTTCAGCCATCCTTGGAAGAGTCATATCTCCTGTTACCCCTCTGGCTCTGCAAATTAGTACCCAGCTGTCCAGCATGTCAGGGTAATGGAGCAAGAGGAGGGTATCAGTAAGTTTTTCAAGTTGTGACATCCTTGCTGTTGCTCCCTCTCACCCCTTACAAGGTAAGGGGTGGGAAAGAGAAAAGTGAGGGGGTTCAGGTGGGTTGGAAAGTGTTTTGTAAGATGGAAAATGCTGATGGGCTCCACTTTGCAGCTGCCCCGAGTCTGCATTCCTGGAGATGTTCACAGGGTGCTCATCAGGGATTGAGCCAAATGAGTGAGCAGAAATCCTCTCCCGCCTCAGGTGCAGCAGCCCTTTGCATGGCTGCACGTGAGGCCAAAGAAGGTTGGTCATGTGAGAATACCCAGGAAAGGATCCTTGTGCAACTGCTGCACAAGTGATGTTCCTCTTCCATGCCACCTACAGCCTCCTTTTGGTCTGCTGTGGATAACATGGAAGAAGATTGCAGATTATGCAAGGAAGAATCTGCAAGCATTCACAGGCTTCCTCTCAGCTTGCTTTGGAGCCAAGCCCAAGGGGAGGCCCAAGAATACTTGGAGGAATGCATTCCAATAGGGTCTACATCCAATAATTATCCAAGTGAATTGTTATTATTATCCAAGTTGCACAGGATTCTTCTTACCCCCACCACTTAAAATGTAGTTTTTAGTAAATAACACCATGCATGCTGGAAAGACTTCAGATCTCCTTTGAATACTTTATCATTGCTGTTATTCATTCAGCTCAAAAGTTGGAACTTGGAAGTGTTTCAAGGCTTCCCAATGTGCCTTGCATATGGGTGTGCCATGAGGAGGCTGGCCTGAAGCTACTGCGGACCTTGCTGTCTGAAAACTGGCTCAGGCAGAAGAATCATTCTGAGTTCCTGCAGTATAGAGACTCTGCTAGGTGTAATAGAGGAAGGGGAATAAGAAAAAAAGTTGGGAAGACATTTATTCACTCATTGCCAAGTTTTTTTGCTGCCAGGAACAATTCCCTTGCTTCAGGTTCACTGGCATTTCTGCAGTCCTCTCAGAGTTGGCCAAAGACCTGTTGCTGCCTGAGGTAAAGAACAAGGCAGCACACCTTTCCATTCCATATTCCAACTGAACCAGACGCTATCTATTTCTTGAGCATTGCTGATGGGAAAGCATCTACCATCACATTTGAAGACACTAAGTTAACTTAGTAGATGCAGGGCAAGCTGCATGGTACAGCAGATTACCTCCCCACAACTTGATACCTCCTTTCAGCATTTGCCGCCCAAGAAAATTACTTCACTCTGTCTCATAGTAGTGCCACCCTTGGCTCCTGTTTTGCTCAGGACATGATTAATTCCACCTGGATTCTGAGCTGCCCTTGCTTCCACATCCTTTCAGCCACTGCTTCTGACTTCTGTTTGCTGCCATTTCTCACAAAGAGGGTGGAATTTTAGACCTGGGTGACCAGCGCACCCTATTTGTCCCTGTTCCAGAGGCTGCTGCCCCCTCCATATTGTGTTTCCTTTGTAACATGATGTGGGTATAATGGTATCTATCAGCAGCTGCTGAATAGCAGCATCTGGGAAGCAATACATCATCCAGAGCTGGTGAATATTGGATGCTGTAAGGCTAAAATCCAACATGGAGGCAGATCCAGCTGCTGAAGCCCAAGAGACAGATTCAGTTTCAAAGAAGTGCTTCACATCTGCATTCTAGCAGTTGGTGGGGCTGAAGGCAAAAGAAAATTGAGCTGAACAGTAAAAGGTCAGGAATAAACACCAGAATCTTGTAACTTTAGGCCCCTTACTGGTGGTAACTGAGCCTTAGGATAGCTGATTCAAGAAGGGGGAAAGAAACAGAAACACCAGGAAAACCACCAAATGATGGGTGGTTGTGGGGAATGGTGGGGCAGGGAAAGGGGTCATACCGACTGGGGAATCCTAAATAGCTGCAGTTGATTCTCAGGTGGTCTGGATTTGGCACATAGGCCTAAGGTTCTGGATCTCTGAGCAGAAGGGTGTAAAAAGGTATTTTGCAGACCCCTTATTCTGTTGTCCAAAATCCATCTCCCATCTTAAATACTCTGCAGTAATTTTCCTCCTAGCTTCAGTGTTTTCCTTTTGGCTTCATGTGTGGTTCCCCAAGGGTAACGTGAAGGTGCTCTCTGTGATGCAGAACAGTCTCCTCAAACCATTCAGCACCAAGGATAGCTCCTTAAAAGTTGCATACACTGCCACCTGCTATTGGCACCAGCAGTTCCCACTGGTAGTTCTGCTACAAAGCATTTAATGCCAACTCTTGGAAAGGAAGGTATATTTATAGTCTACTTGACTCTTCAGAGTGCTTAACTCAGAAAGGGTTCCCTTTTTAACCATGGTTGTATATTCTTGCTAACACACTAACAGGGATACTTATCTGGGCACTTAATTTCATGCATATCTAGCAGTAAGTCTGTCTTCTGAATGTTGTTGTTGTTGTATTAATTTCATTTCTATACCACCTGGACTCTCTGGGTGGTTTACAACAAAACAATAAAATATAATAGATTAAAACATTAACAAGAATTAAAATTAATTTAAAAGAGCATTGGAATTTTAAAAAACAAGTAGACATATGTACCATTGTTTTGTTAAAGCTTCAAATAAAAATAGATCAGCTTTGTTCAGGGCAGTATTTTGCAAAGGAATAATGGCAGTGTTTTATGTGTTTTGTCCTCATTTTTTAGAAAGGAGCTTATATCCTGGTTTGGAATAGAAGAGCCATCTTCCATGTAACACACACACACACACACACACACACACACACGGCATACATGACCTTGCTAGAATCAACCACTCAACTCAAAGAAAAATTGTGTGCAAGAAACAAATAAGAAAAGCATTCTTCAGCAAAAAGCTTGATGCATGCACGCTATTAACCAGAGAGTTAATTAGACAACCAGTGCGGTGTAATTGTTAATAGTGCAGGACTGGGACTCAGGAGATCCGGGTTTTAGTCCCCACTTATCCATGAAGGTAACTGAGTGATTTTGGGACAGTCACGGACTCTCAGCTCAACCTACCTCACAGGGTTGTTGTTGTGAGGATAACATTGAGAGGTAGAAGAAATTATGTAAGCTGCCTTGAAAAGGAAGGATAATAAATAAATAAACAAATCCATAATAATTTATGCTGTGGGAAAGTATCTGACCCTTTCCAAGTGGAATGGATAGCTTTATGATGGGGAAGGCTCTTTTGGGAGGATAATTTCAGCACCCAAGTAAGTTTTTGAAGTTCTGCAAAGAGTGAAGGGAAATAAAGAAAAGAAAAAGGAGAAAGTGTCTTGAATGACCAAGAACCAGCCTGCAAACAAGAAAAGTTTAAGTTTTCTGGTGCTATATGGAAGGGCCTTGCACCATGTTGTTTGCATTCTTTAAAAATGTTCAAATAACCTTTTTGAAGGGGTTTGGGGAGTGGCAGCATCCACACTAGGGGTCTTCATGCCCTGTTTTACTGGAACAGTCTGTTTTCATGTGGTCTTTCTCCAAATATGCCTCAGATCAGTGGGGAAAGAGTTTGGTCTGCAAGATATACTAGAAAAAAATTCTTTAGCAAACAATGTTGTCAGCCAAAGTACACCTCAATTATATAGACAATAGACCCCTGGGGCTGTAGCAGAAGCTCCACATTCTGTGACCTGTAAGCCTTTTCTGACATATCAGTCATATTGAGGCTCTCCAGCTTAGAAGTTCATAGACTTTGATATAAAATGTAAGATTCTATTTGTGAGGATATAAATCCAGATCCACTGTCCACGCAGGAACAACAAAAAAATAGCCTGTCAATTATTTTAGGGAAAAGCAGTGAATTTCACCACACTATTCCTTACTCCTATTGAGTTCAGCGCGGTTTACTCCTAGCTAAACTGGAGAAAGATTGCAGATTTGCCTTCCAAGAGTGATGAAAACAGACCATATCTCAATGATGGCTTTGAGACATGCTGACTTCAAAGACTGTAGCTTGTTGGGATGTTGCAGTCAAAGGAGAGCATGTGAACAGTTCAGTTGAAAGCTATTGGGTTTGGATTTGTAAATTATTTTCTCTTTATTTGGGAGATACAAATATTATCTAACATACTTCTTATGAGGCCTCCAAGTTAATGTTGTAGATACATATATAAACAAAAATGCTTTAAATGAAGAGCCTTAAACTAAGAGAAGCCCATGTGGCTTGCTTTGGCATTGGACGGCTGGGCCTTCACACACTCTGTCTCAAACAAGAAAGTCTCTCCTAGGACAGAGTTGGAGAATGGCTGATTCTCTAGATGATCTCACCTCTAATGCCTACAATTTCTGGCCATGGGCCAGGCTTGCTGGGGATGATGAGATTTGCAGCCCAACAGCATCTGCAAGAGCACAGGTTACTTTAGGGCCGAGGTGTCACAAACAGCATTGGAGGGAGTAAAACCCAGTTTATGGGTTGTAGGACTCCAAGCTGCAGATGGGTAGCTATATGTAAGGAACGCAGGAAGGAAACCATCCATTTTCTCAGCACAGCTTCCTAGACCACTTTCTTGGCCCTGAGTCCAACTTTGCCATCTTGATGCCACCAGGTTAAGACACCTCTCTGTGAGGAGACCTTTAAAGATTTCCCTGGTCATTCAGGAGCCTGACATGTGTATCCAGGTGCCTTTCTTTTAAGCTTGGTCAGTTCTTCTCATTGTCTTTTATTGTAATGTATTTATGCTATTAATTAAATTAAAGTTATACTATTACATGCTATGCATATAATTTTATGTTATTTTATGCTATAATTAAATTTAATTTTATGCTATTAATTAAATTATTTCTTCATTCTTGATTTTTTTTTTGCATTTTTAAAGTAAGTTTTATTATTATTATTTCTACTAACTAACAAAAAAAACCCCCTAAAAATCATCAATCATCAGAAACATCAGACCTACTGGGTCAACCCCCATACTTTTTTATGATAATCCATAAACATATTTAAGCCTATGCATAGTCCCATTTCTCTAGCCAATAATAAAAAGAATTCCAAGTTTGATAGAAGTATGTATCCTCTTTCTCCTTCAGAGACAAAGTCAATCTGCCCATTTCGGCACAGTCCAAGATCTTTTTTAAAATCAGTTCATCGGTAGGTGGTTTTTCTCTTCTCCAATTTTGGGCAATTTTTTTTTTTTTTTTTTGCAATTTATTGTGTTTATATTTCATTGTAAACCAGCTAGAGAGCTTTGGCTATGGGCTGTGTAGAAATGATATAAACATATAAATAAAGAAATGGTTTCAGGCCTGGGTTCAGGATGGCAGTGAGGGGGAAGCTGGCTAGAGGAAGGACCTTCTTGGTGGTTGCACCTCACCTTTGGAATAGGCTCCCCAGAGAGGTGCACTTGATGACGACTAGCATTTTGGCACTAGGCAAAGACTTAGCTTCTCTCCAACAATTTTAACAGTGGATTTCAATGGTTATTTGGTTTTAAGTTGATCCCATGTTTGGTTTTATTTGATTTTAATGTAAATTATCTAGCTTTAATGTTTTATATTATATTTTAATTTTGATATGCTATGTTTTATATTTGGATTATGTTGTTAATATGTTTTGAATATATTAACCAATTTTGGAATGTTGCGTTGTTTTATATATTGTGAGCCATTCAGAGATCCCAGATATGGGCTATTGTAGCAGCACACAAATTGAAATAATAATATGATTAAGCAAATACAAGACCCACACATGATAATTTATCTGAAAATTTCCTGCCTTTCTTGTTTCTTTTCTATCAGTTTGAATGAAAATGGTCAAAATCAAGTGGGAAGATTTTTCAGGATACACTAAAGTATTGCTTTATGTGTTTAATTATTTACTGACCTTTTAGTTTAAAACAAACTTCATAAGTATAAAATGAGTGAAGCTTTTTTTCTGGATTCATTGGAAATTTTTTCCTTTCTGTGAAAATCTCAACTTAGTAACATTAATTGGGGAAGGGAATGTGATCCAGCTGATGCCCAGCAATAATTATAAATTGATACCGCTAATTCTTGCCTGGATGGGGAATGATACCAAATGTACTGATGTGAGATAAAGTTTCCGCATGCTGGTGGAATTCAAAACTCCTCAAACTGAAAGCCCCCACAGTTTCAGCTCTGAAAATCCTTACCTGCAAACTCTTAAAACATTAGTGGTCGGAACGGTAACCCTGGAAACAATTCATGGGAATATGTCCAGTGACCTCAGAACTGACTCATTAAGATGTCTGTTTCAGCTGTCCTTCCCCTTTCACATAAGGGGCAAAAAGCAGGATATAGCTCTTGAAGTCTGCATCAGGGGTAAGAGAGCCACTGCAGATGGCCCTCTTTAGAAATTATGTTCCAAAATCACATGGAATGGGACCAGGGCTCTGCTTGCTGGTCATGCTTCAGTATCCCTGACTTTTCAGTGGTGGCCTCACACTTCTGGAATATGATTCTATCTAGGATTCTCCAGGTTCCTTGGAATCCTCCAGGAAGTTTGGAAGACCCATTTGATTTCACTGGTTTTTCCCTTGCCTGTGGGGTGCAGCTCTTATAGGTTTATTTGCCCTCTTTCTCAAGAGGCAGAATAAGAGTTCTTGGCTTCATTTAATGAGCCCTGTGTACACCGGATATTTCCTATGTCTTGGCTTTAATAGAGTTGCCTCACGAGGAGAAAGAGAAAAGACATCAGTAGAAGGACACATCTGCAAACTCGGGGGCCCAAAGTGCTGCATCTAGAACAAATTATCAGCGATCCAACACCACCCAGCCACTCTGCTCGGTGCTTGGATCTCTGATCTCGCATGTGATTAGACTGCTTGCCTGCCGGTGCCTCTTCCTTTCTCCTGCAGGTTTGATCAAAGCAAAGATGCCAGAAGGCTACATTGCATTGCCCACCTCTCTTCTGAAAGAACATGGGAATGTGAGTCTCCATTGACTAACTCCATGGAAGGGAGTTTGCAGCCGGATCTACAGCTCATAATTTGATTGCAGACCCGGGCTGCAGGAGAATGCCTTAAGTTCCACGGCACTAAGAAAAGATGCTACGCAGTGCCCAGAGAGATGAATAGGATCTATTTGGTTTCTCTCTATTTTCAAGGCATTTATCTACCATCTATAAATGATTATCCGAAGGCAGTTTACAATGTGAATGAATGCCAATAAAATCGCTATTTCATGTGATTGCTGAGAGGCTTTGGGCAGACTTTTGAGCTGCCAAAGCTTGTTTCCAGGCACGAGTTCAGGAAACCTCTCCCCTCTGAAATAGCTCTACTTCCAAAAAGGTTGGCTTGCATTGGGTTGACTGGCACAGTTGTCAGTTCCAGTAACCCATGCCAAATCTTATCTGAAGTCCGGAGAATTAATGAAAGGCAACAAAACGTGAGACTTCACCCATCAGCTGATGATGGTGCATAACCACTGCCTTATAGATTAAATTTCAAAGGTATGATGCCGTCCTTCAAGCCCAGCCAGCTATCTTTCCAAGAATGCATATGTTTCCATGGATATTCCCATATATCCAGGCTTAGGGCCTGGTTACTTGAAGGAACAACTCCTTCCATATGTGCCTGCCTGTCCCTTAAGATCTGGGGCAGACGCCCTTCTCCGGGTGCCCTTCCCGAAGGAGATTAGGAGGGTGACTACCCGGAGAAGGGCCTGCTCTGTGGTGGCACCCCAATTGTGGAATTCGTTCCCCAGAGAGGTTCACCTGGCACCATCACTTTATTCTTTTTGGTGCCAGGCCAAAACCTTTGTATTTTCTCAATGTTTTAAGACCTGGCTGTTTTAATTGGGGTTTTATTATTAGCTAAATTTTAGGACTCTGTGTTTTAATTTTTTTCTTACATTTTTGTGTTGTTAAATCATCCCGAAACTTTGGTAATGGGACAGTCTACAATTTTTTTAAATAAAAAAAAAAAAAATAAATATCCCCACATTTATTTGTGCATGCTACCATGTTGAAGATCTTCAGCAAAACCAGAATCACTGAAGGGCTCCGGCTCTGGCTGCAGCCATTGGAGTCACACTCAGTGAAAAACTGGAGCAGTTTGTTGGAGGGCAGGCGAACAGTCCTCAAAAGGATCTCAGAAGGTGTTTTTAAAGGGGGTCTTTCCAGAGCAGAAACTCTGCCCCTCCCCACATAGGGAAAGCTACCATGCTCCCTCTTTGATGGCTTTTAGAAAATAGGATAAAAATCATTTTCTCTTATGTGGGTTGGGGTGAATTATGTGTATGTAGCATTCACTTGTTCTGAAGTTTGCACTGTGAATGATTATTTAAAACATGATTATAATATTGTGAGCTGCCACTGGGATCTTTGGAACTGAAAGGCATCATGTTATTAGACTGATTAACTGATTGATTGAATGAGCAAACAAACTAACGAACAGATGAATGAATGAAACAGCACATGATATATGGTTACTCATGGAGAAGCTAAACATCCATTAGCAAGGATTCCCACATTCCTACGGTGCCCTGTTCACAGAAATTGCCGGATTGACTTCTTTGAGTATTCTGATCTCCTCTGCACTGGCTTTCTAAGCAGCCCATTCTAAGCTGTCATTTGTGCAAATCAGGATCAATTCATAATGTTTAATTTGTTTCCAGTGTGTATCCATTGCATCAAAGAAACAGTAATTGGGTATTTGGTGTTTTTCCACAGCAGTTCTAAGAAGCAGTCCCATAATGCTTGAGCAGCTGCATAACTGCAGTCCCGAAGACCAAGCCATTGTTGACTCCTCTAACATGTGCTTTCAAAACAGAGTGATGAAATGGTGGAGGGAGAGACGGGTGTGCAAAAACAGATGGGGACAGAAAAGGGGAGGGAAAGCAATAGGAAAGGAAGTCTTTCCCATGTAGCCAGAGAGTTTGATATGCTACCTATATGTGAACACACACTGCTTTTTAATGATTCCACTACCGTTTCATGATTGCAAACACAATTTCTGGCTTACAAAATCCCCCAAAACAAAAGGCACTTCGAGAAGATATTGGTCTTGGGATTGGGAAAGGAGCACTTCCTAAAGTGCTGAGCAAGCAGGAGAAATGCAAGTCAATATCAAAGTATTATTGGGGGGGGGGGAATCGAATTACAGAAGATATGGGAGAACAATCTGCTCTTCTGTCTTTTGCACCCACCCATGCAAAGAGCAAACAATGCATCTGTAAGCCTTACAAAAAATCCAGATGACTTGGGGAAAGCAATTATCTTCTTTCTCAGGGAACTGGACACAAAAAGGATAATCAGATGTTTCGCTCCTTTTTCATTTACACATTTAAATCTGGATTGAGGAAGGAATCCAGTAAGACTGTGCAGGTATAAATGTTCTGAAACTTTGAATCAGCCCCCAGAAGCCTAATCTCTATCACTGACTGCCTCAGTCATATCACCCAAGATGCTTTCTTGGTGACAAACAGCACCCCTTTCCAGGCCCCAGTAACAACATTATTCTTATAGCAGTAAATAGATATAGGATGTCTCCAATTATATGGCCAGGACGTCTCCAATTATATTGTTTTTATATTGTTATTATTTATTTATTGTTGTGAGCTGCCCCGAGGCTTTGGCAAATGGGGCGGCATAGAAGCTTTCTAAATACATAAATATATTGTTAGAAGAACAATCCACCCTTTCTTGCAGCACACTCTAAGCACTTCATCAACCTTCACAACTTTCCAGAGAAGTCATGCTCAGTTACAAGATTGGCTTTCAGGATAGCACCCTAAGGTGTTCTTGGTCAGATGATATGGACAGGGAATTATAGGATCAGTGAACACATCCCTGTCTCGATACAAGAAGGAGAAGACTTAATCTCATGTCATTCACAGTTGGGAACAAGAGCAAGCTCAATGAGGATAGATCTGATAGCCCCTTCAGGGTTTCCAACAGTCACATACACACACTTAGTGTCCCATCAGAGTGAAAAGAGGCAACGAGCAATATATGGCAGCTCAGCTGAGGCTTCATTACCTATCTGTGACTACAAATACAACGTCTGTGTGGTGGGCATGTGAAATTTAGCCTGGCGCAAAACATGGATGATGGGAGTTTGCTGTTCGAAGGCCTGCTAACAACTACTGATTTGTTCTCTGATCATCTCTGAGATGGGGATAATAAAGTTAGCCTATTTTACTGGGTTACTGGAAATAAATGAGATTGTATGTGTGATGTCTATGGGGTTAAAGGCTTGATATACTTAGATGTATATGCACTATGAAGGCTATGGTTCCTGCATACATGGAGAGTTCTCTAGACATGTATACCTCAATGCAAATACAATGCATACGTGCATTGTATTTTATATGCTGGCTTCACAATTTGTAAGCTGCCCAGAGAACCCTTGGGTTATGGGATGTCATCAAAGTAGAAAGAAAGAAATACAAACAAATAAATAAAAACTCCATTTGTAAACTAAAAGATAACTGAAACAAGAATAGTATTAGTCTGAAAAGGACTTGGCTCTCTGAATGACAAAATGACTCTCAGGACCCATGAAATCTTGAGGTTGGATGAACCAAGGAATGTTGAACATGTCAGCTGGAATGGAAGCAGAAAGGAAACATAGGTGGGAGGAGCAAGGTGGAGACATGCCATGTGGTTAATAATGTCCCCTCCTCAACTCACCAACAATATTATTTGAGAACAAGAAATGCAAATGTGGGGGCGTCTTTTTCCTGCTCTCAGAAACCTCTCCTTCCCACCAACATAATTGGACCCATTCAGATCTAGGGCTGGCAGTGAGCTCCATGCCTGTGCTTTTGGGTCAAGGTTTCATGAAGGTTTTCTTTTCCCCCCTCCTTTCCCCAATCCTGAAGGCTTGACCCACAAGCCTTTCAAGACTTCCATTCCAGGCTGTCTTTTAAAGGTCAGGGAGGTATTCCATGACCTTTTGCTGTGGGTCCACACTTGTGTTGCCAGTAGAGCAGTAAATCCTCCCTAAAACAAGAATCCAAACCATAATAGCACAGGATGTAGGCTTTTCATTCATCTTGCACAATGTCACAGCAAGATATAAGGTTTGTTAGTCCAAGTTATTGCTTGACATGAATTATCCTTTTTCAGAACTTAGGGTGAAATGCTATATAAATACTATTATTATTACAGCCCAGAACATTGGCACCGTTTATTACATTTTTACATGAAAGGGATTTTAAGCAACAATAAAAAGCATATTATGAAGAACAAGAAAATTTAAGCACTAGAGCAAGAAGCTAGCTGTACTATTTCTACCATGACCGCTAAAAATACTTGAAAAGATGAATCCACTGTCCTCCGCCCATTCCAGAAACCTTTGTGTAAACATGCAGAGCCAAAATGGAACCCAGCAGCATGGAAGACTGTGATAAATGCCACCTTGAAAACTGTGAATGGGTTACAAAAGAAAATGTCCATGTGGCCCACTTTATGGGGTGAATCACAATCTGAGATGGGACGAGATCTGAAGTGGAATTTGGAGCTCTTCAGAGAGATTGAGTTTACCTCTCCTATGTACCTCTCTTATGTCTTATTCCATATCGTTCAGAAGAGCTTTCAGATGGGTGTGTGGGTGGATGTAAGATGGAGGAGGTGGAGGATATATTTACAGGGTTCCATGTGAACAAACGTGGACAGGTAGTAAAGAAGGGGAAGAAACAGCAACGGCTTTTCATATTTCAGAAGGCAATGCAGAGTCAAAAGCAGGGGGAGTACAAAAAAGGAAGCTTTACCTCTGAAGGAGAACATCATGGAGTGAAAAACAGCACTGAGATTTCTCAACATGAATCTGTAGGAATCCCTGGGATTTGGGCAAACTGAGGCAATATGGCTACATGTAAGGGCAGTCACTGGCTAATCAGTACAGGTACAAAGGTAATCTTCACATTTACCAGAGTACTCAAAAATGGAGCACAGTATTGATGGGGGAATGGGGTAATGTGGTTAACCGTTGTGGTTAGCATCTGCGCACAATTTTTTCTGTATATTCACGTGATTCTTTTTCAGAACCAGTGTGGTGCAGCCTACTAAGCTATAGGCCTGACACTAACAGTAGTAAGCTAGACTCACACTAAAAACAGGGGCTACTCAGTGGAGGCCCCTCCTGGAACCCCCCCATCCTAGTTATATGGCTTTTAAAAGGGCTTTAAAACATACTTGTTCATTCCTGCTTTTGTGGTATTGGTTGCAGTATTGGCTGCTATGGAATATTTGAAATTGTATTTTGTTTTAGTTGGCTATTTTAAAATGCTTTATATTTAAGCTGCATGTAATATCTGAAATGGAATTTTACTCTTTTATAAATGTAAGCTGCTTTGGGAGAGAAACTGATCTTGAAAGACAGCTGCAAAATAGAATGAAGAAAACTAATAATAATAAAGTTTCTTCTTGGATAAAAAAACGGTTTTAGACCATTCCAGCCCTATTTATATGCCACTCAGAGAGTTTTGTGAGAGATCAACTAAATGATGACGAGGCACTGGCAGGATTGCTGGATCCCTCCAAGGGGAAGCATGATACGCGTTCCATGCTTAGATTTCACTCACTTTGCAGTGTAGTGGAACAGAAACACCTACTTGATGCTGCGTCACATTGGACCATCTAGCTCAGTGTGCTCTATGTTGATGGCAATTACTGTCCAGGATTTAGACAGGAGCCTTTTCCTAGCTCTAGGAAATGTCCTGGGCTGACCCTGCAATTTTCTGCACTTGACACACATGCTTTGCCACTGACTTAAGGCCTCTGCCTTCAGGAGAGGCTCTGTCTTGCAAGAAGAAGGAAGCCGGAAGAAGCAAGCCGAAGGAACCCTGCTCCTTAAGTCAACAGGCATTGCTCATAAAAAGAGCCACACTGCTCAGCCAGCTGCTTCTCTCAGAAACAATTTCAGCAAGCCACAGAGAAATTAGCAGCTGCTGCCTATTCAAGCAGAAATGCACCACCACCTTCCTATCATGTGAATTCCAGGTATTGAGCTGAGAATCCCGTTATTCCAGAAATAGACCTCCTTGCTGATGTTTCCTGGGTCCTAACCCTGCTATTAAGACTATGCTTTACTGGCCAGGGAGGGATCAAAACGGGGAGAATCCATTCCCAGTCTAGTATTTTGGCAACACCTTTTTCTCAGAAAGGGCAAATCCATAGGATCCCATCCTTCCAGTTTTGGCAACTTGTCCATACAGCTTCCTTCAATTGGCCAAGAATACACACAACAATGTGTTTGTCACTACATCAATCTGACCAGTAGTGTCTTGCCTAAACAAAGTGCCTCTCCTTATCCTGCTTTTGAAGATCGTTAGAATATATTTTGAAGACTGTTAGAATTGACAGGATATATTTCACATGACCTAACTGCTAAGCCTATGAGAACCATCCTGCTCACCTGGACAAAGAAAGCCAAAGCATCCAACCCCGAGCAAATCAGGGAAAAACAGTTTTCCCTCATGATCTGTTCATATGAACTTGGGTGCTGACCAGACCGCCCATGGAGAAATAGCCTACATGTTTTTCCACAGCATGAGTGGTTTGCAATTTGGAGATGCAATTTGGAGATGCACCTGACACAAAAGTATACATACTACAACTAAAGGTTTTAAGACATTTGTTAGGTCAATCAAGGTATACAAGCTTCACCAATGCACAAATACACACCCAGAACCAAAAATGGATTCCAGCACAAGTTGTGCTCTGAAATCTACACCTGTGTAACTTTAGGACATAATTTGCACACTCAAGAGTATATTGAAACTATGCACATGGTTTAAAGTGTATGGAGGAAACCCGTGCATTTGAAGAATGTTAGTGGGAGAACAATGCAAACTTTTCAGAAATGTGCAGCAAAATTTTAGAAAATGTGTTTAGAACATGCAAACAGGTGTACATATGCATTTCCATGGTGTGGGAAAAGCTGGCAAACTCTAGGTATACCTGTTGAGTTTCAAGGCAGAAACACACCTTCACAAGCTTAAGAGAGGCTGATTCACCCCTGCCTAGATACAGCAATGTTCTCGTTCCCGTACAGGCTTGCCTAGTGGTGTTCATAGTCAACGAATGACTTTGGCCGCTCTACTTATGTTACTACTTCTTGAGAAAGGAAGGAGAATTGCTACCCTACAGTAGAATAGAGGTTAATCTCTGAATAATGCAGAGGTTACTTTAACAAACAACTACCATTCAGCCCTTAATCAGCTACAGGTACAGTGTATTCAAAATATATCATTAGACTCAACAATAACCATTACATGGAGTGGTGGTAAAACATCACCAGAAAGTGAAATGTCATGTTGCACAAGGGAAGAGGTAAAGATGTATAGTCTATTACTGCATTTTTCATTTCTATACAGGGGATAACATACCTGGATATGCATCTGACATGCATCTGACATGATCAAGACAACAAGCTAGAAAATCTGCTTTAATGTTCACAGGAATAATGAGTTCAGAACAATTCATACAGCTTTCTCCTTTTACAAAGAAAAGCTATGTTCAATAATCTGCACTGCATAGCAAATATGCTCAGGGATATTTTCTTTTTGGTACTTTTAGGGGAGCTGGTGAGAGGGCTGCAGAAGGACATTAAAACCTTAGGTGGGGTGAAAAGGACAGTGCTTATGGATGGGGGGATGTACTTATTTTCAAGAAGGTGGTCAACAGTTAACTATTCCGTTTTGCTTATTTTCTTTAACAAAAGAAAATATTGGGGCTCTGAAAGAGGTGAGGGAGCTGTCCTGAGCACAGTTCCGGAGAGACATTCTCTTGGAATAGGGATGTTTGGTCATTCCATTTTGCTTCATTTTTAATTCAAATTTGCCGCATTTGAACCTGTAAATGTGAACAATAACACGAGCACATGATTTTGGCAAACACTTTCATGATCCTGTGAATACTTTAAAAGGTGTAGCTCTTTAAATTATGTCTTTTTCAAGCAACAGCAATGATATTTTCACCTGTTTAACTATGATGGGAAAATACTAAGCTGGATGTGCGCTTTTGGAAATATGTGTTCCACCTACACAATACTCCTGCTCAAATGAAAGTAAAAATGGATCAGACACCCTAAGCTTCAAATTATCTTGTTTTGCTCAGGCCTTCCACATCTGGTATCTTGCTCCATCATACTGTATCTTTCCCAGAAACTTTCTGTCCCAGAATGCTGGTTGAAACAGTATCAAAACATTCTGTTACAGAAGGGTGAGGGGAAACAGACACGTGTTGGATATACAACCCTCTCCCCAACACACACCTTGACAGGATAGGAATGGTTCCACATGGAAGAATAAATCCACTGTGCTCTAGCTGAAGCCATTACTGGAATGCTTCAGTGCGTAAGTGGGTGAAAATGTACTCAGCTCATGATAGGCTAACAAAAACACTTGGATATAAAATGTTCATGCAACCTTGTCACAATAGCTTTAATACTAACTGTACAGAATACAAAACACAATCCATATTTTGTGTTTTCCCACAAAATGGAAAAAGACACGGACTAGGCCAGAGTTTGAAATGAATGCTCCTAAACAACAGCTAAAGGGACTTTGTAGAAATAGAGGGAATCATTTCTGTACATAGAGTTGGGTTTTGGGTTTTTTTTCTGTTTTAGATATCTTTCCTTGGAGATGTCAAAGGCTGTAATTTCTTGGCAATAACATCCAGATTTCAGGACTCTCTAGCTGGAAGGTTAGTCAAACTCCATACCTTCTGCAATCACTATATGAACCAGATTAAATGTCATCATCTGCCAACTGGTGATTGTTTCAGAAAGAGCTTTGTTCCCAATTACGCAGCATGCTAAGAGCATCCAGAGTGATGCATGATATTCACAGTTATGAATAAAACTCAACTGAAAATGCAGTAGCCCATTAACTAGAGATCTTAGAACTAAACTGATAGTTAAGATGTTGGATTGTTCCATGTTGATGGAAATGTGGCACTGTGACATATAAGACAATCATTAGTCGATCTATTCGCAAGATTTGTGTGCCTTTCTTCCCTTCTCTGCGATCTGAAAACCTAGTAGGCTTAAGTGCATTGGGGGGTGTGAGGGGGGATAGTTCTCCCAATATGTTTTTAACAACATTTTGCCTAACATTCCCCTTTCTGCAAGCTATTTTCAATATGTTGCATTTGTTCATACTGTTCACACTACGACATGCATTTCTTTATGCCCGTTCTCTATTAAGTCCATTTTGAGTGCATTTGTTGTTGTTGGAGAACTTCAGTTTAGACTTTCAAAGGATAACTGAAATTGCAGTGATTGATACCCCAACTTTCTACAAAAGCAGTGCTGCTCAGGGCATCATTCTCCAAAATAAGAAACAGAAATAACTTCCAGTTCAGTCTTTCCCTAGAAATCCAATGATGGAAGCAACTTTTCCGGCCTTTTCCATTTTTGTCTGTCCTAGAAAACAAGGGCCTCTGCTTGGTCAAGTTTGGCTCATTACAGAATGGCATTGCTGTGTTGTGAGGCTAAGCAAAGCTTGATTTACCAACTCCATCCTTTTTCCAATTCCAAACCTATTCCTATGTCTGGCTTGGTTCCCATCTCATTCACACTCCCCATTTTGTAAGCAGCAACACTGCTTATTCAATTTAACTGCACTTAAAAGAACTTGTGTCACAAAAACATGTTTTGTCTATCATCCAGCAGCATCATATATAGAAAAAACCAAGCTGTAAATACTTTATGGGATTGCAGCCAGTCTGGCGCAGCATCCTCAAAGAACGTTAGCATTTGCATTTCCCCAAACATTGAAAATTCGACTGAATGTGGAATGAGGGTGGGTGCTTGCTCAGATGAAACTCCTGAGCATTTTCAAGGAACCCCCGAAATTAGATAATGTTGGCAGGTGATGTGCACACCCAAGTCCTTTCATAAAATCCTTGTGCTGATTCACTGGTAGTTCACACTTCAAAGAGGTGGCATCTTGTGCCCTCCAGAAGTTTTGGGCTACAAGCCCCATTAATTTCAGCCCATTGGCTCCATTGGCCAAGGTGTACGGCATAGCATTGTTACTATTCACCTTTCATGGGAATAGCATGTGCTAGGAATCCTTACCCTTGGTGACTGAGAAACAATATGATTAATGCTTGTATTATATGGTAGCAAAACTATTGGGGGGGGGTGGTACTGGGAAGGGGTGACATGAATAGGGTTGCTTTTGTTGTCAGCCCTCCTGCCGCCATCCTGCCACTGCCAGATCGGGATCTGTTCCATAAGCTGGGAAAGTTAGTCATTCCCGATGTGCGGAGGCCCAGTTTGCTTCATATGCTTTTCATTAAGGAGAAAACCCTCTTGTGTAGGCAGGAGGGTGCTCTGGTTCAGAGTCAGTCTCTCTGTAAAGCTATTGCATGTGTTAATAGGCCCAAAGAAAATGAACCATGCTACAATAGTGCAGCTTGGGAGTGGTCCTTGACCCTGACCTGTCCCTGGAGCACCAGGTGCTGGCAGTGGCGAGGAGTGCTTTCCTTCAGCTTTGGCTGATACATCAGCTGTGTCCTTACCTGGATGAGCAGTGCCTTGCAATAGTCCAAATGGGAGGTTACCAGAGCATGGGTCACCATTGCCAGGCACTGTATGTGGGGCTGCCTTTGAAGATGGTCAGGATACTTCAATTGGCCCAGAATAGAGCTGCCAGGTTATTAACAAGGACCAGCAGATACTCCCATATCATGCAGGTCCTATATCATTCACACTGGCTGCTAATTGAAGTCTGGGCCCAATTTAAGGTGCTTGTAATGACCTATAAGGCCCTAAATGGCTTGGGTCCTGGATACCTGAAGGAGTGGCTTCTTCCCTATGTGCTGGCCGTCCCTTGAGATCTGGGGCACAGGTCCTTCTCTGGGAGCCCTCTTTGAAGGAAATTAGGATGGAAGCTACTCAGAGAAGGGCCTTTTCAGCTGTGGTGCCCCGACTGTGGAACATGCTTCCCAGGGAGGTTTGCCTGACACCGCCACTTTATTCTTTTTGGCATCAGGCAAAGACCGTTTTATTTTCCTGGTATTTTAACAATTAATTGGTTTCATCTTTGCTTTTATTAGTGATTGGATGCAGTGTGTTGTGTGTTGTTGTTATGGTTTCTTTGTTTTTTGTTCTTTGTAAGCCATCCAGAGACATTTAGTGATGGGGCAGCATATAAAAGCTTTAAATAAAATAAAATACCCCATGAAAATAAACACTGATGTCCACAAGTAGCAGTGATGGTCTTTCAGTGGTGGCCTAGAATGGCAGTGGGAAGGAAGGCCTGTGCTGCTTCCGTCTCACTTCATCCCCCAAGGAACTGTGATGGCGTAATAGCCAAAGTTAGGTGGGTTGTAGGCTATGCAGAAATGCAGGAGGTGCCACACTGAAGTCCTCCAGCTTCGGAGCATTTAGCTCATCAGTCCCACAGCATGGCCAATGGTCAGGAATGCTGGCGGCTGGAGTCCAAAACACCTGGAAGTTTAGGAAGCCAGGTGAACCGCTTTCTGTACAGACCAGTAGCATCATTGCTTGAGATAGTTACTCAACTCTTTTCTGGTTCCATCTTTTCAGACCCTTCCCCTGCCTATCAGTAGCCACTGGAAGAGTGGCAGCCAAAAACTGCAGCGCACCTCCTTGACCGATCTTTCTGCTTTGGCAGCCTCGTTATGCACAAACCCTTTTTTGCAGTTCCAGTGGAATTTGCTCTGACCTAGCAGTTATCTCCCAGAATACGCTGACATGGAGTGTCCCAAATTTGTTAATTAAAAACAAAGGTGAGTTACTCCTCTTGACAGCTCTCC
This sequence comes from Varanus komodoensis, assembly GCF_004798865.1. Lineage (NCBI taxonomy): Eukaryota > Metazoa > Chordata > Lepidosauria > Squamata > Varanidae > Varanus > Varanus komodoensis. Next base: position 11,868,555 of record NW_025335268.1, on the reverse strand, counting down.
TGTGGGGAGAGGTTGGCAAGAGATTAGCCCCGACCTGCACTGCAGTTTAAATTTCAGGGACAAGTTTCAATTAGCATGGTCTTCTGTTCCCTGCCCCATGGCCATTGTGGTTGATTTTTCACTCTCCATGGTGGTGTTTGACTGGCAGAGAGACTGGCCCATCAAAGTGCATATTTTGAACATCCTGGAGAGTCGAAGGTGTGAGGTTGACATCAAACGTTGCCACAGTGCTGTGTGAAGGGAGAAAAACTCAAGTGCACTCATATAATGAGGTGTCTCACACTACCTCTTCTGTTTCTCTTTCGTTCTTTCTCACCCTCTGCTAGCTTTGAGTATATTTTTTTAGCTCAGGCAAGCCAAGGAATTTGAGGTGTCTGTTGGGTTTGTTTGCTATACATGGGGGAAAGGTAAGAAATGATTGATTGCCAGCACAATATGGGGCATGACCAATCACGTGGTTCTAGATCATGATCACTCCAAGCAGCAAAGAATGGAGGCTTCTGGGATGGTGAGGGAGGTCAGAAGCCTCCATTCTGCACTGTGGTCAGAACTTCTGAGGAGTTACCCCTGCTGCTGAACTTGTCTTGGCAAGAGGGGCTGGGGTTCAGCCCCAGGCCAGCTCCTTTACAGTTCACTGGCCCACTGATACTGGAATCGTCAGCCTCCACTGGTTACAAGTCTTCCAGTACTGGACACTGGGACTCACACTTGATGCCAGATTATGACAGCTTGTTCATTGCAAATTTTTATTCTACAAAGCACATCACTTCTTTTATTCAGTTGAGCAAACAGGTGGCAACTCTTTATGCTACACGCATACCTGGATGTCCCTGCCAAACACTTGGAGGTTGTCATTGCAGTGGACTGAACTGTCCAGTCTCACCAGCTTCTGTGCTTGAAAATTGCAATTAATAAAGCAGAGTGAATTATTGCCATTTGGGATGCACCTTCCCCGCCTAGGATACCTTGGCAGGTCTCTTTACGTCTCCTTACAATATGAGAGGCAGTGGAGGACTTGTTGCCTTCTAAGGATGCCCTTTGCATCTATTTCTGGCTTAATTGTCAGCAGGGTGGCCATTTATGCATCATCAAAAAAGGGGCCAGATGAGGACATCAATTTGCATGCAATTTCCACATGTGACTATATAGGCATGGTGCCTAATTTACAAATAATTCTTACCATTTCAAGATAAATTCAGTGCACGTGACTATACTGAGGTGGACTGTGACCAGGTGAGGGTCTGCCTGTTCTGTATGTTGTCCAGGTGATCATAGATCATGGGCAAAAAGCCTCTGTTCCCTCTTCTAATCTTTCCATTATTATCATCACTCTTATGGGGCTTTATCCTCAAGCCAAATTTTGACTAGATGGTCCCTTAAACAGCGATGCCTCTAGAGGACTGTCTTCTGGCAGCCTTCGAAGAGAGGACTGTCCTGCGCCAATTGCACTGCCTTTCCCATGTTTTTCATGTGAACCTGTCACAGGCATTTCACATGGATTGCAGCCCTGCAATCCTAAGCCTACTTCCTAAGAAATAAATCATACTGAATCCCCTGTTTCAGCTTGGGCAGCATCCTTGGTGGTTTTCCATGTGAGCCGGAATGCTGGAAAATCCATGCTGAATTTAATGCTTCTTTGAATGCCAGAATAGGACACTGAAGATTTCTAGTTTTCTAGAGTCAGACCAAGCTGGATAACACAGTGCTCTGAATTCAAATCCCAATTATGCAAATTCAGATTAGCCTTGCATGCCGATGATAAACACATACACGCTTACTTATTATCTTCTTGTGCCAGCTGAGACCACTACATTTTTCAAAGCCGTGTCCTAGGCAAACTCCCCCTCCCAAATAACACTGCAGTCTTCCAGATTTCAGAAGTGTTTGTCTCCCTCCTTCTGTCTTTCCTTTTGTATTATGCACAGTAGTGTCAATGGAAGTTGAGGCCTATGAAGGACTTCACACATGTGTCGTCCTTGTAATTGTGCAGAAGAAGGACATGCTGCTGGACTGCCAGTTTCTGCCCCAATCCTGCCCACTCATTCAGTGAAACATCTCTGCTTTCGCCCATTAAATATTGGACAGCAGTCATTTCCTACCTGCTTTACATTTGAAAATGAAAGTTTGTTTTTCAGAATATCTCTTTGGCTAACTCATAAGCATTTATTTTCTCTTCTGAGAATTCTGCTTCCTAAAATATGGCCAGAATCTAATACAGACAGTCAACCCCCAACCCTACCAGCTGAAAAGAATTCTAATTTTGTTCATTCTAATAATAGTTGTTGAGCATTTTGTTGGGACAGCTGGGTTCATTATGTAAGCACATTCAATGGCAGTGAAATAAAGACCCAGTTAATTTACAGAGTGACCTGTCAGTGATAGATTAGTCTGCAAGAGCTTGCAACATTGCCTTTTGGCACTGCCATCTTAGGTTCAGGTACACTTACCTGTAGCCAGAAAAGGCTAAATATATCACCCCACATCACCCCTGCCCCCAAAAAAGGGAGGCCAAAAGTGGAAGCATCTTGTCATACAGTTATATGTACAGATGCAAAATTAGGAATATTCTCTAAATGTTAATTGACAGGGGGCAACTGCAGGGCTCCTGCACTCTCTGTCCTTATGACTCTTTAGCTTTAATTGGTCTGGACCAAACATCCAGAGGCTGCAGGTTGTTGGAAACATGCTTGTACAGTGAAAGAGAGCACCATGGTTTGGACACCTCAGAAGGAAGAGAAGCACAAAAATTCTGGAACCAAACCTTCAGCATTCCATTTTGTTCCCTCCTCCGAATTTATTTTATATCGAGTTGGATGAAGATGGTCAAAAATGAGGAAGTAAACTTCAGAATAGCAGCCAATCTGCTTTGTAAAAGTGCTTTGTCTCTTTCTGGATATTCGTCTATCGCACTGTGTGATGGCCACCTCCAGTGGCTGGTACAGGAAGCAGCCATGTTTATGGTGGTTCCTATTTTGAGTTTCTAAATGTTCATCTCAAAACAAAATGGAACCAGCATTCTGTTGGTGAAAGAATCCCCATCTCCCCAGAAAGAAAACAGCTCCTTGCATTAGCCCTGATGCACAGTGGGTCAAATACAGTTGCCTCTTTCAGAAATCGTAAGAGAGCTCAGAGAATCACTTAATTCAGAAGAATGAGTAATAAAGAAATCAGGATAAAAGAAAGTTGATATCCGATACAATACAGGTAGAAGCAGTTTCAGGAATCAAGTTGTGTGCAGAGTTTTCTAAAACTGGCTACGATCAATGCATAGGGAGCGAGTGAGGATGAGAGTAATGGCAGTGAACCCCACCACTGCATGCCTCGACAGGCACTTAGGCACAGAGTCTAAAACGGGCATCAGTCCTAAATGAGCATCAGTCTCTTCACTGCCCAGAAAACAGCCCCTGCTTTGTGCCTCCCAGTTCTGTGAGCTTTCCTGCAGCTTTTTCTGCCAGGCTGCCTCCACTCAACTACCCTGAAAACTCGCATATCTCATTTAGGTTATGTAGGGGACGGCCCTTGGATAGGGTGTGAGGAATCCCAAAAGAAAAGAAGCTGCAAGTTCTCAAGTTCAAAACATAACTGGGAAAGAATGGGAACAGGAAAAAGTGTTAAAATCAGAATGGATACACAGACACAACAGACAAAAGAGCACATGCAGGTAATAAAACAGCCGGAGATAACACACTTCCAGCTAATCTAATTAGACTGTGTCCCTATTTTATCCAGGTCTCTCCACCAAGGAATATCTTACTGTAAAAGATCCAACACTCTCTCAACCAGTTTTCCAGTTCTGTCAGGCTCGACACTTTCTGGCCTCATTTCCTTCTTTTTCTCTTCTGCTTTCTGTGCCCTTTTGCCCTTCTGCCTTAGGCTTTCATGTTTCCAAATGTGGGTGTTTTCCTTCCGATCCCAGCTAGTCAAGAGGGTAGTTTCTTGTTTACCACTGCCCTATATTTCTTTCCCGAAGTTATTCCTCTGATCTGCAGACATCCTGGCTCCCACAACCTAATTCAACTTTGAGCATGTTTGAATAAAGCTTACCAGCATTATATGCAAACCTATAAAGCACCAAACTAAAACCAAGTATAAGATAGACAATGTATCTGCTCCTTTGGAGGCCCTTTACATGTTATCTATATCTAGTGGAATACAAAGTATCCCAAGAGAGCTTGTGCATCTTCGTGGCGATTACATAATTTGGCCAACATGTAGAGGCAGCAGGGTCTGCTCTGACAATCCTGAATCTCATCCTGAATCTCTCTGCCCATCCTGACCTCTGCATGTGTTGATGGTACCCTGATTTGGAGTGTATGTCCAGGGTTTCTATGTTGAATATCCCTTGTAATTATGACATCAGAACCGAAAGGACTAAGACAGGAAGGGCACCCAAGTTCATGGAAGATTTTAAACTAATCTATGTGATTTGCCGCTTTGTCATTTTAGTCTTGAAATTATGACAGGGAACTCTTTCTGACAATGCTAGGCTAAAAAGGTTAAAATTATAAACAACAACGTGCCAGTCTTAATAGTGGCATTCCATAATTTTACAGTAACCACAGAAAGCACTCCAGATATTGCAATATCACTATCTGTTAGCATAATATTCAGAATTCTTAGCATTACAGTCTGCAATATTTATAGCATTTACTTTGGAAGACTCAAGTACTAAAGCTGACTTCATCATGGATTATTGCACAGCAGGTACTTACTAACGTATCATCATCTTTGTAGAATGGTTTGCACACTTTCGTTTTCTTTTTAATTCACCCACAGGTTGAACAAGGACAGAGATGCATTCATTCATAGGAACAGTTTGTTTCATGTTCCTTTAGGGAGTCTGCAAGGTGCACCCTGCTTGCTGTGGGCTGCTGTTTTTAGAAGGGTTTTCTGGCTTGGGAACTTTGTATTGTAATGTTATTTCTTGTACAAATTGAGCTAGTAAGTAGTTTTCCTTTAATTTTTTTTTATTGGTGCTGATTTGTGCATTTGTGGGTGGGACGGGCTTGGTCTTGAAATTTGCTTAATCTTCTCCACAAGGTTGCACTTTCCTAGGTGGGTTTGAGATGAAAAGCCTTTCCTGATCAATGTCCTGGGAATATCTGCTGTCACTATTCAGTAGATGACACATGGACACATTAGTCATGGACATTAACCAGAAGAGGCTACAAATAGGTTGATTTGTTACTTTATGTTCACTTGACATCCGTCAAATGTTAAGACACAGATCTTGCAAGTTCCTCTTGTTTTTGTTTGGACCTGGTAGTTCTGTCTTCCATTTCAAAAGACTCCGATTATTCAGGAATATGTGAGCTACTACATCCATGAGTTCATGGAGTTCCAACAGCTGTTAAAGCAAAGACTTCCTTTTCAAATGATTTTTGACAGGGCCATAAAGGTTTTTGACAGAGGCATTTTATTTATTTGATTGATTCATTTAATTTCTAAACCACTGAATAACCAAAGCCATCTGGGTGCTTTGCGATAATTTATAAAATTACAAACCACAAAATGCAGATTGTAAAAACCACATACAATTTCAATATACACTATTGATAAAAATCAGCTAAAATTCTTTGAATAGATATATCTGATGTATTAAAAAGTCCTCATACATAAATGCCCCACCATATGCCATTAAAAATCATTAAATGAATAGTCTTAACCAAACACCAAAAGGATGATAGATTTGACAGCAGATGAACCTCACTGGGGGAGACCACTAAGAAGACCTTCCTGCTTGTTGTCACCCTCTGAACATCCCTCAGAGGGTGCTCAGAGAAAAGCCTCAGAAGCTGATCATAGCATCCGGGAAGATTCAGTTGCAGAGAAGCGTTTCACCTGGTATCTGCAAAAACATCTAGGAATGTTCAACAGAAGCACAAAAGCCAGAGAGACCTATAAGTCTGTGGTAAATATTGTTATATTTACATTAAATGTTATAGAAGACCAGGATAAAAAACAGGTTAAATCTCTATTTATATCTAAATTCATATTGTAAATATCCATTGGCACCTGGAGTGAACCAAAGAATTTCAGAAGATCAGCCTATGCTTTATAAACTACAGCAAACCTTCTGATTACATGGATCAAGAGAAGCTATAGATAGTTTGGAAAGGAATGGATGTGCTTCAACAGCAGATTGTCCTGCATTGTGAACAAGGTACTATTTAGATAGATCTGGAGAAGAAAAATGTTTGTTATAGGAAAAGGCATCAAACGAGAGTGTATGTTATCAGTTCATTCTGTACACATAACATACCATAAGGAAAGCTGGATTAGGATCAAAGGAAGGAGTGAAAATTGGTGGAAGATGCATGGCTAATTTAGGGTATGTAGATGATGCCCTTTTACTGGCAGAAAGTAGCAATGAACTGAAACGACTCCTGATGCCAGTGAAATAAGAAAGTGCAAAAGCAGAATATTAAGAACCAAAGATCACCACTACTAATCACTCAGCTTTCAGGTCAGCAAGGAACAAAATGAAATTGAAAGATTTTGGCTCAATCATCAATTCAGAGACTGCAGACAAGAAATTTGAAAGAGACCGAGACTTGAAAGGGCGACAGTGAAGGACAATATCATCAAGTGTAAGGATACAATGTTAGGGAAAGACAAAAGAAGAACAGAAAGACCAACTATAAGATGGATTGATTCAATAAAAGAAGCCACAGCCTTGAGTTTACAAAAGCTGAACAAAGCTGTCAAAGCCAGATATCCTGAAGGGTGTTCATTAATTGTGTTAGCTTAAGTTGGAGATAATGCAATGGTACATAACAACAACAGCGTGTGTGTGTGTATATGTGTGTGTGTGTATAAAATTTGACCCCAGGGAATTATTTATAAATTTAATCAGCTAATGTCGATATGGTAAGAATAATTAAAGTCCTGATCCTGCCTAATCTTGGAAGCCAAGAATGGTCAGGCCTGGTTAGTATTTGGATGGGAAATTTGAGTCTTCCTGTGAGCAGGGGGTTGGACCTGGTGGCCTTTCTAGGGCCCTTCCAGCTTAATCATTCATTTATTCTATATATACCTACATGGAACTATAGTTTCTAGATGTCATTTCAAGAAGGGGAAAATGCTGTGCATGATAACATGCTGCCTACGGGGACTGTTCAATCACAGTGCTGGCTTATGAAGTTTCCTCTGGTAGCAAAAAACAGGTAGGAAAAAAGCATAGATTATTCCTTACTATTGAGATAAATAATGGGTAAGCAAAGGAATAAGTCAGAAAAAGAGCTGTGACAGAGAATCCATTGAACAGATTATGATTAAAAAGTGAAGAATTTCTCATTTGACACATGTTTTTCCTTCTCTCTGGCAATATAACTCCATTCAAATGCATCTTTCAAGTCTCACCTCTTCCATATATGTTCCTGACATTTTCGATAAATGCTGCATTATTTTACATCACATCAGCAATGCCATGATCATTCTCTTTTTCTCAACCTTTTCCCACTTTGTCTTCTCATGAATATGCATAGACAATAGAAGATGCATGCATGCTTTCCTGTTAACAACAAGCAAAGAAATCCACGCACCCATGCCTGCTTTGAAAATGTGAGCATTTTATAATTCAATAAAAAGGCTGCTGAATTTTTGAAAAGGGCATAGACAAATTGAAGAAGTTTCTGAATGCAGCAAAGAGCTTGGTATATAGTGTGTGGATTGGATAGTATATAAGAGGCTTGAAACATCTCCTTCCTTAGATGTTTTAAGCAGAGACTGAATGAGCACAGAGTTATGGTGTTGTAATAGATTTTCTGCATTGGCAGCTGACTGGATTAGTTGAATTTTGAGTAGCCTTCTGAATATGCTTCTATCTATCTATCTATCTATCTATCTAGCTAGCTAGCTAGCTAGCTAGCTATCAATAGCCTGTAGAATCTGCTAAGTTGTTTGGTCATGAGATATTGAACCTCATATTAGGAAGGTCAAACTTTCTCTCACTTGATTTTTAAAAATATAGCTTGCACTTAAATGTATCCAACCCTACCATACATCTGAAAGAGTCCATGGCACAGAGCAAACATGAACAGAAACAAAGTAAGCCACAATCCAGCATGTCTCAACTAATGGTAGACTGTGAATGAATTAGAAAAAGTATTCCTCATGTTATACAGTATAAGCTGGTAAAATTTACTGCAGAGGAGGAGGAGAAGGAGGAGGACTTAATCACATTTCTCTTTAAAATGTCCTAAGGTAATTTATGAAAAAAATATTGAAACACAGGAAATCTAAAAACAATTTGCATTAAAATCTAAAGCACAATAAATCAAGTAAAACATCTATACAGATCATAACCCAAAACATCAATGCAGAAAACTCCTACAATGTGTCCTCAACTGCCTGAGAGCAGAGGAAAGTTTGGCCTGGAAATGTAAAGATGATATTGTTGGTACCAGGCAGGCCTCACTGAAGACAATGTTCCACTGTCAAAGAAGGCATCACTAAAAAGTTCTTCTCCTTGTCGCTGTGCTCTAAACCTTTCTTGGAGTAGATACTCAGAGATGGACTTGAGGTGTTGATCACAGTATATGATATCACAGGTTCATACAAGGAGATGTGCTTCATTGGATATTGTGTTCTCAAGCCATATAGGTCTCTATAGGTCAAAAACAGTATCTTGAACTGGGCTCTGAAAGGTATAAGTGGACCATAATCAGTGTTACGTACTCTGACCTTCTGGTCCCTGCTATCATTCTGAATTTTGCATTAGTTGTACTTTCTGAATCATCTTCAAAGGCAACTCTGTGTAAAGCCCCTTGCAATAATCTATCCTATATGTTATCAGAGAATAGATTATCGTAGCCTTGTTATTCTTGTCCAGATAGGACATAGCTGAGCCACCAGCCAAAGCTGATGGAAGGCACTCCATGGCAATGAGCTCACCCGACCCTCAGTTGACAATGACAGCTCCTGGAGAACCCCACTATGAATGCATTCCTTTAGGAGGAATGCATCCGGATCCAGAACAGGCTGGGCACTCTCCATTTGGTCAGACAAGCCACTAGAACAGTTAGTTGCTTTTAACAAGGAGTTTGACAGTCATTGGCGATATTTCTGTCAGTGGCTACCAGCTGTGATGACCAAAGGAAATATCCATCTACAGCAGCAGTGAACTCCTGATGTTGTAGTAGCAGGCACACTAACATGGGAACAAGTCCCACTGAACCCCACAGGATTTACTCCCATGAAAGCATGCATGGGACTGACCTGTGAATAGCAGAAAATGCAGCACAGAAGTGGTTTTGAGGCTATTGTCTTCTGTGATAGATCAGACCATCTCCATCCCGCATCCAGTTTCAGCCCTGCCAGTTGCCCACTTCTTTGATGCAATGACCACTGTCTTGTTTTACATTCTGTCAACAGTTGGTTGATTTCCCCCATTTCAGCCAACTGAGACTGCAACCCTTTCTTGTGCCTTATCTATACTTGTAGCATGAAACCATCTGGGTAGGACAACAATCTTTGGGCAGATAAGTCTCTCCATCAGGTGACCAACATTTATTTGGGTGGAGTAGGCAAGAGTAAATTGGTAGTTACAAGAAATCAGAATAAACAGCATCCAAAGCAAATAAAATGATAATTGTTAATGCACCTTGATGTTTGGGGTTCTAAACAGCATGTAGATTCTACTAACAATACAGCCAGTGAGGATGCCAGAATAAGACTTAGACATACCACTGTTAAGGAGGAGAAAACCTTACTATTTTAAACTCTGCAGGGAAGCTTTGTTCACCAATATTTAGGATGGTAAACTAAGGATGTTGGTGTGGCACAAAAGAAAGTAGAATCTGCCATGGTTATATGAGCTGGGAGAGTATGGAATACTGCCACTATGTGAATGTAAAGATATCCACCTGGATTGCTAATCCATCTGGATAGATGGCCATGTTTATGGTTTATTGGCCTTTACAGGTGCTTAACTGTGTTGGCCGCTTATGTTTTATCTACAAAATTTCTATACCATCCCACTTCTATACAGAGTTTGGAGCAGTGAGCAGTACAAAACAAACCCAAAAAAGGATAAAAATAATAAAACATGATGTTCAAAACAGAAAGTGAATACAGGATGGATATCAATAAAAGCAGAATAGCAATAAAAACAGAGTACCAATAAAAGTACTGGTTGGTCACCCAAGGAAAGCTTCCTGAAATAAGTACATTTTCAGGAAGTGCTGGAAACAACACAAGGTTGGTGCCTGCTTGACCTCCTGGGAAATAGATTTCCACAGGAACGAAAACACCATACTAATGGTCTCTCATTGGGTGGACTTCATTCAGGCCATAGGTTCATGTGGAACCAGCAGGGGCATCCCATCTGATGACCTCAATGACCTCACTGGGGGAGTAATAATAAAAAAAGACAGTGATCCGCAGGTAAGCATGCTTTCTCACTGCATCGTGTCTGTTTCTGCACTGCTTGTCTATTTATTCTGGGCAATACTGAATGTCTTTGTAAAGCACAGCAAAAGAATATACCAGCATTTTCAATGAGCCGTTTTCCAGGATCAAACCCAAATCCAGGAAATGAGTCTATTTGAGAATAAATGATAAAAATCATCACCATTCCCAATAAATTGACATTCCTTAAGTAATGCTATTTAAACTGGAGTACGCGTAGCACTGCTGTAATATGTTGAGATAAGTTAATAATATACATTTATTACCTGCTGTCTCTTTTGAGGAAACATCCTTTCATTCTATGAAAGAAAGCTCCCGGCCTTCACAATATTGCACACTTAAAAAAAATAAATAAAGCCCTGCTTTGTAACGTTGATGTGGGTGGCTTGGGAGGAATCCACAGTGCATTTTGCTTGCGATGTCTTAGGAGAGCTGCATGAAAAAAGGAGCTTGACACTCACAGCATCCTGCAGCAAGCCTAGTCAGCTTGTGGTCTCTTGCAAAACACCCCAGAGGAATTCTGCACTGGAATTAATTATCTTAGTGGCAGCTGCCATTATTTATTCACTATTTCTTTCCTTATTTTATTGCCCTGATTCTTCCCCCTGCCCACCCTCCTCCCCAAAAATCTGGCAACTAAACGCGCACAACGATCTCATGCTCAAAATGTTCAGCTTTATTGATTCACCTGCCCTGTGAATTAATAATGGCAGAAATGATATCCCATTTTGTTTGGCTTTTTCTGAAGTCTGCATCAATTTCCTCTCCTCCTATAGCAGTCTATTGCTGGCAACTGTATTCGTAGCTGAAATACAGCAGATTGCCCTACTCTAGTGATCATCAGTCAGGATTCAGGCTGCACTCCAGACTTTTCTCAATTGTATCCATGCTGCTGTTAAGTATTATTATTGGGTTGCACGCAATGCTGTCCGTCTGCCAGAGGAACAGAAGCGACTGGCAGAAGAAATCCCCATACCTGCTGCCTCCCGCATCACTTCCCAGTCTGTTCCAAAGGACTGGGGGAGGAAGGCAAAGGGGAGGCCCCTGCCCAGGGAAAGCCTGCTCTCACCCTCCTGGACTGATCCTATTACATTTGGCATTATCATCCTTACCATCTCTTTAAATTTCTTCCTGTTTAAAAATATATGGTAGTGCAAATTCAGTTCAAAGCAATTTTAAGAAAAATATCCATCGCCGTAAGAAAAATACATCATAACTCTGTAGGAACAATAGTATGAAAACAAGATCAACTAACAGAACCAGCTTTCTTCTCCAAGGAAATTGTGCTCAGTTGCGCTCTCTCTCTCTCTCTCTCTCTCTCTCTCTCTCTCTCTCTCTCTCTCTCTCTCTCTCTCTCTCTCTCACACACACTCACACTCACACTCACACTCACACTCACACTCACACTCACACATGGGGTGCAGGGGAGAAAGAGAGAATCAAATTTTAATCAGATTGTGACAAGGCTAAAAAGACATCATACATTGAGGAACTCCTATGAAGGGAGTTTCCGTAATGATATGTGAGACTGGGAGACAAGAATCGCAGAGCAGCTGCCTTTGTCCACAACTCTTGAGGTGAACCAGGAGATTCCTGGGTGTCTGGGAGAAACAGATAGCAATTGTAACCTTCACAATGCCACTTAGAAGAAGGCATCCAGCTGACACCTTGCCCCAGGAGATGCAGGTATCAAAAGACCAAGACATGGGGAGCTGCAAGATGCAGAAGTGCCGCCTGAGGAATAGGAACTTCTCATAAGTAAAGGTAGATCTTTCTTCAGGTGTCATTAATGGGCTACACTGATGCTCTGGGTGGGGCTCTGAGGTTCAGGCTTAGCAACCTTCAGTTCCAGTTGGAACAATATTTGAGTATGTGCTTCCTCACACATATGTCCTGCTTTTCTCTGGATTGCCTTGCCTTTGACTTTCGATTGCATACATGCCTGTGTGGAAGCCCCTACTATAAGTAGGGCATTTCCAGGGAGTCAGTGCACCTGCTAAGAAAGCCATGTGCTCAGTCCTTGAGTATTTTGTCTCTAGACTTTTTGGGTGGATAGAACCCAGATTCCTCCAATATGAAAAGGAGACAGGAAAGAGGTATATGGGAGAAGCTACTTTTTCAGGTATGCAGATCCCTGGGCCATTCAGTACCTTAAACAGTAGGGTTGAGCTGAAATCTCCTAGCAACTTGGGCATCCTTTTGATGGAATGTGAAGACAGGGGAGGGGGCGCATTTTGGTGATCTTTAGAGCCATAGGAACACATGGATAAAGGGTGCATGAATGGCACAGCACTAGCAAGGACACTCCTGACTACTGGCAGGAAGGTCACTGTATGTGTATGAACCATTTAGCAGACATTCCAGCAGGCTGTTCAGAGGGACGTGAGAAGGAAAGCACAGCCTTTCACCAGCCCTGCTGAAATGTTCCCCTTTCCTCCCTTTTCCCTCCCATCCTTTTCCTCCTGTGTGTTGTGGCTTGTTAGATCATAAGCCTGCAAATGGGGGCCATGCTGCTTCACCAATTGCACAGAAACCATTCAGGGATCCTAAGGGCCTAGTTCCTTGTTCAGAAGTCCCCTCGTCACCACCACTGCCACCACCAAGGAGAAGAAATTAGCATTAGAAAAGTTCTTCCCAACTTAGCTCATCACTGGATACAAGTTTTTTTTCCTAAGCTTGCACAGAGAATTGTCTTTAAAAAATGGGGTCTTTCCAAACTTCCAAGGAAAACTGGGGAGTTTGTCTCAGCCACTCCACTGCCCTCCTCCTTTTCCAAATGTTGCCATGACAAGAGGCAGAGTGCTAGCAGGCAAGGCAAAGAGTTAGCTTTCACATTATTGTCAGGGCAGAGAAAGTGAAATCTGCAACTCTACCAGCTGACTTCTTTCAGTCTTAGCCATATCATGCATATAGACTGCACTAAATAGAGCCCAAAGAAAAATCATAAGGGATCCAAGGGTGAAACAGATCTACTTCAGTCACCTTTGATACTAAAGATAGCTGGCTCTTGATAGATAGCCAGAGTTAAGGAAAGAGAAGAACCAAGAGACCAAAATGTCCTCCTCAATCAAATATGGAAATCTGTAGGAAGCTCTTAGGGAGGGGACATGAAGTGCACTTGAACAGAGGTAGAATTTCCACATCCGGAGCCCCTGGAGCCTTCTAAATCACTAGCTAAGGGTGCCAAACTTAAAAGGACCCTACTCCCTGCCATAATTCAAGCTAATGTTTAGAATGCTGTTGGCATCTCTTTTTTATGGTGCCGTCTCTGGGTCAGATGTGATGCCATGGCTCACATTTCTGTGAAATAAGTACTGTGGCCACGGACCTACCCTCATGTTCAGTTTTGGCTCTGTAGATCAGACTGCTGATTTTGCTTGACTGCACTACTAAATGAGTTTGATTTCTGCAGCTGTCATGAACCCGCTTGGATCCCAAAAGGGAAAGGGCGAGCTTCTGCCTCCACTCACGGTACCCTTTGCAAGAGGGAAAGCCGTGCTTGGAGCAGCATCTCCGATGCCTCTGCCCCTACCCACATGCTTAATTATGAAGCGCATGCCTGAGCTACAGACACCTTTATTTGCAGTGCGCCTCCCACCTGTGCGCACCACCCAGAGCTGTGACTGCCCGCTCAGGAAATGTTCTCCCTTTCTTCATGGGTCATGCACAATAAAGTGACATGCTAATAGAGCTGCTGATTTATTCCTGTTTGTGTTATATTCATAGCCGAGGTGCTTGGCTTCTTGCTGAATAGCTGGTTGCTCGGCAACTCATCCCCCCCCAACCTTTTTCTCCCCAATTTGCTGGTGACAGTTGATTTTTTTTTAAAGACCCATTTGTTTGTAAGCGTGGCTTTCTTGAAACTCAGGCAGTACTTTGCTGAACCTGAAAGGATGCTGTGAGCAACAGCTGGGGGATGGACATGGACACAGACAACGGACACGGATCTCCATAAAGACAAAAAGTTATTGTCATTTACCAGGTTAAGCCCCTCTTTAAGGAACACTCATTGCAGTCTTTCCTTTCTACTAGGTGCAGCACATCACTACATGTTCTTTGTCTTTCTGCGATCTTTTCTTTTTCTTTCTTTCTTAACTAACACTCAGCTTAACACATCTCTCCCAATGAAAAAGTGACTGTTTAAAGCATCAGACTACTGCACACATGCTGATTTTATTAGCTGGTTCTTAACAAATTAATCGTGCATGCTAGGGCATTTGGAGATGCTCAGAGAGCCGCATTCAGCTGAAGAAGATCGGGGCACCGTGCTGCTTGAAAGCTCCGTCTTTCTGTCTTCATTCATCCTATCTGTCAAAGGGTCACCCTCTGCATCTTTGGTCACAGATACTCTGGCTTAAGCAGGATGTCTGTGCTAATTTCCCCTCTAAGTCGGCTAAGAGATGCTCATATCACATAGAAAGGGCTAATATTTTCTGACAAAGGGCAGTGCTTGAGGTTATTGCTTGTCACAAGCTTCCTCTCGTACTGTGCAAAAGGAATGCACAATCCAGCCAAAGTACAGTATTTCTGTGTTGCATGAAGCACAAAGCACATGTCTGATTGGCATTGGTGTTGTGGTGCTTTTCCATGATTTGATGAATGGGAGGAAAAAATAGCACTTTCAGAGCATTAGGTCTTCAACATAGTGATGGTTTCCCCAACATAAGGCAAAACTGAAAAAGAAATGATGGCTTGTTTCACTTTAAAACTGATCTGTTAGCAACAGTGTTGGCACCTTGTGGCATAACATGTGGGATTAGCACTTTGAATGGGAGCCTGGGATAAGCAGTAGGAAGGAGCACCGAACCAGCAACAGGGCACTACATATTCATTCATTTACGTCCTTTAGAACTTGCCTTTCCAACTCTTTCAACCTGATTTTGGAATGAGCTTATTGAATTCAAAATGTCAGAGAGTTTCCCCACACACACAAAAAAGAGGGGAAAAGAAAAGGAAAGAAGCAAGAGCTGAGGTGCAGGACTTGCTTTTTAGGAGTTTTCTGAAGTCTAGGTGCCCCCTTACCAACTCTTCATTGACTCCTCATGCTCCCCACCACTGCAATAGCAACAGAAGGAAAGAAGGGAGCATGGAAGAGGAAACCGCTCTTTGATTCTTCATGAGAGCTGAAAGTCTTTCCAACAGGAATTTCCCTACACAAAGATATATGGGGAATGTCCTTTGCCAGACCATCCAGGAGCTTACTATGGGCCAAAGGAAGGCTCCCTCTTTCCATTTCAGCTGCAGGCCTAATGATGAGCTACTTCAGAGGGATACAGTTCCTTCTATGACAGGTATGAGGAAGTCAGATGTTGGTGGACCACAACTCCTGTCCAACAAGCTCTAGCCGGGTGCAGCAGAGCCGGTGGTGAGGTATGATGGTAGTTGTAGTCAAACAGAAAGGCTTGGTCTAGTCTAGAGTAGCATCCAGCTATTTGTAACTGCAATTCCAGTCCTCCTGACATTGGGCATTTTGACTGATGAGAGTTATTGCCCCAAGCAGTTGGGTCAATGGAGGCATGGCTTCTCCAGAGCACACAGAATCTATTTCAGGAAGCCTTGGGTAGATACTGTTGCTTTAGGTGGCTGTAAAAGAGCAGCTCCCTGGAAGACAGTGTTGTCAAGGATTAACAAGTGGATGCTGGAAACTGCAAATTATAAGGTATAATGACCAAGAGCAGGTTCAGACATGAATGTATTCCATTAACTGGCTGTAGCACTAAGTGAGTGCTTTTATTTGTATGTGTGAATAATTCTCCAAGATTCATCATCACTAGTACCAGCACCACTGTGTTTGGGCTACATCGATATTGGGTGAGATGATGACTCTGATAGAACTTCCTTGCACTCAATATCAATGCATCTCAGATACTGTGGTTTGCTTTGAAATCAGCTCAGCAGTGAATCATCAGTATTGAGTGAGCAAATGCATGGTCCATGAACTCAAAGGCTTATGTGCATCCAGTGCAGGGCAAGAGGCACAGCAGCAGAAGTATCTGCCATCCCCTGCTTGGTTTCCTGAGTTTTATCTAGATAGCTATTTTTGGCTGCCTAAATGAGGCACTATGAAGGGAAGGGGAGGAAGCTGGTATGCAGTTGGGTATGGCATACCCTGCTGATCCCAGCCCCCTCCCCTCCTTGCCCTCCCTTACACACCTTTTTGGCCCTCTCCAAGGCAGAGGTCACAGAATCTCAGAGCTGGAACTCATAATATTCTTGTGGGTCCCCAGACCATGTCTCATGCAAGTTCAAATGATGCAAAGGCAAAGCTCTCCTTCACGCTTTGCGATAGGTCTTCAGTCTGTAGTAAGGACCAGAACCTGAACCGTCAGGACATGTGCTCTTCCAAACTCACCACAAATTAACTTGGGGATGATCTGAATTTTTTTCAATGTAATTGAGCAATCTTGTTCACACAGTGGCACAGAAGTCTCTTCTGGAACATGCCTGGTGAGATACTATCACACTCACGAACACATACACAGAGTCAGACTTGTTTACTGGACTGAGCAAACAGAGGGTAGGATGTCCAGGAGTCTTGCTTTACAAAGGATAGTCCTATATCCTATTTGAAGAGTGGTCAAAGGATAGCCTTCCTCTGAGGTGTCCTCAGTCTGAAAGACTGTCCAGTCCAAGTCTAATTTAGATCATAAGAAGGAAGAGCAGCAGTCCTGAAGTTTCCCATTCTGCCATTAGAATGCTCACAGGTCACCCCATCAGTCCTCCTCACCATGAAGAGAAGTATTGTCTTACCATTTATGTATAGCCTCTATTTCTAACTCACTGTTGGATGCCCACCATAACTTGGTGAGGGGGTTTGAGGGGGTTGGAAAAGCCAAGAGCAATGCTTACAGGAGACCAAACTCTTGCACTCATCTGTTCTCCTAGCAGAGTCACCCAAGGCAGAATAGTTAACGCTGAGACACCAGATTGACTGGCCTCTCCCTTCTTGAATAATGCCCACATCAGCAAAAGGGAATGGATATTTCTAATAGCGGTGGGGGCAGAGAAATTCCTGAAGGGCAGCTACTGGGCAGCAGTGGTAGTTGAAAGTGAACAATCTTTCACAGATGGCAGTGATGCTCAAACTTACTGCACAGTAGAAGGCAGTAATAGAAGGTGATAAACCATAGGCAGTAAGGCGCAGGAATGTGAAGTCTGAAGAGGTGATAATGCAAAGATGCTTTTAATGGTTTACATTGTTGCTCTGCCATACTCTGATTCTAATGCCAGAAAAACTTTTTAGTATGTATATATTTTTATGTCATTAGGCTATTTTAACAAATTAAGTGTTTAGTTTATGTGGTGTCCTTTTTTGGTGAGGTATTTCTGTGTAAATGGTCCTTAAGAGTATCTCTTGCAGCTGTAAATGATAAAGACCCTTTAGTGAACACATATCATGTGTCCTAGAACATATATAACATGTAATATGTACAACAACACTTTGAAAACAAACAGAGTCTCAGCTTCAAAGTATCAAACATGTTGTAATGCTTTGGGACATTTTGATCTACGTGAGAAATCTCTCTGTTTGACAATATTGACAAATCCTGGAGATCTTGACTTGGAGTGGACACAGAATGTACGTGCCCAGGCACTCATAGCATGTGTGATACGAGCAAGAATGCTGGACAGGAAACCATCTCTCCACTTAATGCCAAACAGTGTTACTGCAAACTATATAGAAGTGTCTCTGCTCAACAGTACTGAACAATGTAATGTTGTCTTAATTAACAATACGTTGTGTTATCACACAGTGTACAATGCATTAACAAAAACTGCAGAATGTAATTTTAGTTTTGTTCTTCCACTTGACATGCCCATCGTTTAATTTGCTTTATCTGCTGTGGATGGCAGCCAGATTTGTTCCTCCCAATTATCATGCTCTATATAGCCAAAAAACTAAACTAAACAAAGCACTATAACATAAAGGCAACAGAATGACAAATTTTCTCTCCTACAAGAAGATACTGCCTTAAAGGTTACTTAAGTTATTTACTATGAAGTGTCAAAGATACAGAACTGTTCCAAGAGAAAGATATTCCTAATTTTCCAAAAACAGCAAAGTAACAAACCAAGCTGCTATGATTTGTGACTAATTACAAGCAGAGTGAGCTCTCTGCATGATATCACAAGGAATTATCTTACCAACAATATTCAAGGTCAACATTTGCAAGCAGCCTGGAGAAAAAAGTCCATGAGCATGAATGAGGTAATCTACGATTGGTCATGCAGGAATTCCAACAGATAATTTTATATACTGAAATCATGATCAGCTGCTATTGTAATTGCGTGCTGCTTAAAGAGACTAACTCAACTATTATTATTATTATTGCTGCTGCTGCTGCTGCTGCTGCTGCTGCTGCTGCTGCTGCTGCAATAACAGATAATTACACCAGTGAAATAAAATATCCCACTAGGGAGAAAAATGTTCAATTGTCACTAGGGGCACTCAGTGACATCAAAGTCAAAATGATCAGAAGATGAATATTTACAGAAAAGAGCCAGGTCTAATTTATCATGCTTTCCTGTAAGAAACATGGATTTTCATGTATGGATCCTGAATGCTTTCCTTTTGTGTAATACTTCAGTTAAGGAAATACATTTTAAAGGAATCCAAAAAGACTAGATGCACTGGTAAATGATGCTATTGTAGATGACAATGATGCACAGTTAAGGGAGCTTCTAACTTCGTCATGCAAATTAAACTTCTGTGCTCCATAATCCATAACCTCAGAGGTCTTAGAAGTCTGTCTCACATATAACTTGAGACAAGAACACCTGATTACATAGACAATGCAACATATAATGTGCTATGATATTCTGAGGGGCAGAAAGTCTGTGCGAACCAGTCTGTCACCAAAACTAGTTATTCTGCAGAAACCCATAAGTGCCTGCCCTGGGCATCTGGTAACCCCTGGACCAAATGCTAATGCTTATAGATTACATGTTTGATATACTGGAATAGATGGGTAAATTCCAGAAACAAAAACAGTCCGGTATCCTAGACTTGATTCAGGAGTAAAAAAAGAACTGTCTGCTGAGCATATTGGATCTCGATCAAGACTGAAAAATAACCGTATTTCAGGGGGAAAAAACCCTTTCTATTCATTACTTAGCCAAAAAAAAAAAAAAAAATCTACAAGTAAATTATGCATGTGGTCAAATGTACTGCTTCATCTCAAACATAAAAACTGGCCATAAGGAAAATTTGTTTTCAAATGCCCAGGATGATTACTAGAGAAATATAAAATGGATTTTTGTCAATAGGTTTAACAAAAACCTTGCCCGCAAATGCTTTCATTGCTGATATAAACTATGATGTCCAAAAATGGAACCAATTGACAACTCATTACAAATAAAAGTTATGCCCACTTCAATAGAATTGATCCAATTAAAGAGGTTTTTTTAACTTCAGATGTCTGAGTGAACACAATAAAAATTTCATCAATATGATATCCATAGAATTTAAAGCACATCTTATAAGGCTTTATGAAGTCATCCAAAACAATAGAACTTTCTGGTGCTGTCATGAAAAAGAATTTCAGTATCAGGGTGGCCAGGCTAACCATTGCAGCATCATTAATCAGTTAAAAGAACTGAGTTTTGATCCCAAAGTGATTCTTTTTCTATTTTTCAGAATGGCATCTAGTAATCCCATTAAAATAGGCAGAAGTATGGAAATCTTCTATAGGATGAAAATTCAGTATATCTCCAACAGTACTGAAGTGCACAGTGAATTCACATCCAGAATGATCAAGCACATGGGGACATCAACACTCAGACCCTGAACTTGTTCTCCTCCCATCCTTGTTCGCCTCTCCACCCACAAAAATACCCTCCATTGCTGAGTTTGTGCTTGAGAACTTGAAGCCCCAGGTGGTGTGGTTCTCCCTTGATATCTAGGCCACATCTAGAGGCTGTAGCATTGTAATCTAACAGCCCCATCCCATGGCCTCTTGACATTGCTTGGACATGCCATGCAGTGATTGGAGTCCCAGCTCCAAGGTCCTGAGTCCGCAAAGCTGAATATTGAAGGCCAAGCCCCTGTCCTGGCACCCTCACAGCCAGCATGGAATGACCTGTGGACCTCAGGAAGGGCAATCGGAAGTGGACTGAGGAGTCGCCACATCACCTCACACCCAGTTCCTAACGGTGCTTGAGCTTCCTCCTTTCCCTGATGCTAAATCTAGACAGTGGAAAGCAGCTGATCTTGACAAGGTAGGTGGGGTGATCTGCAACAGTTGCAATGAAGCTTGTCATCAGCACCACCGTTCCCCACTTCATGTGTTCAATGTGCAAAATGCATCAGGTTTTCAGGTTTTCAGAGTTACACGCATCAAGGGTGGGTAGCACTGGATGGTACTCAAAGAGGCTCATTAGTGTTAGAATCAGCCAACTAGTATTGCACTTCTTGGCAGTAATGAGTTTGTTCCATATTAATATGGTTCCACCCTAATTATGTCAGAATTACAGACCAAAGGGTCAAAAATACTCCTTTCATGACAAGGCAGGCTTCTCCATTGTCTGCAATAATTTCATTCCATTTTCTCAACATCTCATAGAACTCTGTATTCAAAAGGATATAATAAGAATGTATTCGGATCTAGATCTAAATCTCATGTATAAAGAATTGTAACAGCATTCATAACAATGTTGGCAGACCAATGGTTTCAGGATCAGGCTCCTTCCTTGAATCCCTAGCCCTGTATTTCAATTTTTTTCTCCTTCCATTTGCTGACTCATCAAAATGAGCCTTCCCTATGACCAAATTGTACACTTGCAAAGAAACAACCAAGGACCAACCAACTGCTTTGGTCCCTGGAATAGGACCACTTTCCCAGAGTATTAGACATATTATCTATAAACTTTGGCACCAGGATATACCAAGCAGTGGGTGGTATCCATTTGAATGACAGATCGCTTCACACAGACTTGACTCACAGAACAGTTTGTCTTCAGAATACCATGAGTAATTATAAATGTGAGCACTGTATGTGTGTTGCCCACAAACCCAGAACAATAAAGAGTTTTTCAATCCAGTGGATAACGGAAAATATCCCTTGAATCAGTTACTAATTCCAAGTCAGAATATGTTGTGTATGAACTTAAGTGTCCTTGTCCTGGTTTATGTGGGACAGATTCCTAGACCTCTGAGGATAAGGATTACAGAGCACAAAAGCAAGATTAACAAACAGAACTTAGACATCCCCTTGAATGCACACTTTTTACATTATTGTCATTCTCCAGATGAATTCATATTTTTTTTTTTTTGCATTGGAAGGCCCACAACACATTCTTTTTAAATGTATATTTCTGTGAATAAGTATTAGTATAAAAAGGGAAACACTGTGGATCCATAAACTGAAATCAAAATTGCTACAGGTTTGAATAATAAAGAAGACCTGACTGTTTGTCTGGAATGCTCCATTTTAACATCATCTTTTTCACATGATGTTTTCTTTATGGGCCATTTATGTACTCTTGTTCTCTTTTCCGTGGAGGGACCACTTACCTTTGCTTTGATGCCCGCTTCACCTTTGTACTGCTAAGATCCATCCACAGTGTGGCAAGAATCAGGCCCAGCACACTGCAACCGAGTTGCCTACATTAAATTTCCTCTTCTCCTGCCTTTCTTTCTCCTGGAAAATGAGTGTTTTCCTGTCTGCCACAGCAGTATAGCATTTGGGGTGTTCTGAGACAAAACACCATAATAAGCTGGTGCCGTTTCCATTAGAGAACCATTTTGTAGATATTGATATGGAAGTGTATTTATATATTGGTGATTAGTGGGACCAATATATAAATACACTTTTCCTTATAAAGAAAAAGTATGCTGATAAACAAGCCCCATGGATGTTCTTCAGCCTGAATTGTGGTGTGACTGCAGTGCAGTTACCTGAATTTTAATGGCTGGAGCCTGCTTATCTATCTTATTACATTCCTCCTGTTTCAATGGAATGCACACTTACCTTGGGATAAAGCCAGTTTAAAGATGGGTGGCTTGCAGTAATATGACCGTGTTTCTGTTAAATGGCAACAAATATATTGTATAGATGCATTTCTAAACCTATAATTGTATTTGCATTGTACAAATATATAAAGAAAGCTGGGAATGGAACTGTTTTATATTTATTGAGTCCATTATTTGGCTTCTTAAGCTTATAGTCACAAAGCTGAAGGACAGTGTGTCATGCAACACAATGAGCTCAGCTGATCCAAACCATTCGGTGGTTTCTGCACCAGTGGACGCTCTTTCAGAACCAATTTGCAATGGGTGGGGGGTGAAATTTCCATGATTTGGTCCTGGGGTTCTAGTTTGCCAGGCCTGCGCTGATGACAACTCACCATGGTGCCAGTAGAACCAGGTGGCAGACTTCCATCCCTAAGAGTGGCTGTGATTTGTGCATTAGAAAAACGAGACAAAGTCCGCCAAGGAGATCTCCCAATAACCATTTGTGTTTCATGTGCCAATTTGTGCAGAATGCTATGATTTGCCCAAGCCGGGTAAATCTGCACAAATTGCAGAAATAGCATCTTTGCACTCATTGCCTTAATAGCGCTGCTGCTGATCATTTAATTTGCCTGCCTTAGAGAGACGTTGGGCAGTGTGGGGGGAGTGTCAGCCTGCTTCTGATCTGCAGCAAAACCCCAGCTATGTGGGGGCAGGGGGACAGCTTGGAGGGAGGGGAGGGGAGGCAAGGGAGGTTTGGGCAGGTGTGCAGAAGGGAGAGAAGGAAAGAGAATGGAGTGGCTCTGACCTAACCCACTACTCTTATTTGGCCTTAGAAATACTTCTGCAGGAAAACTCCAGAAATTCTCACCCCGCTTTAGGAGGAAAACCAAATACTTCCCTTCCTAAACCAACACATGAGTAAGCCAAAGCCTGCTGCTATTCCACAACTCACCTGTCAAGGGGATTTTATTTATTTACTTACCGATTAGATTTATATCCCATCTTTTTTTCTTGGAAAGAACTCAAAGCAGCTTACATCATTCTCCTCCTGCTGCTCCCAACCTGGTGACGGCTCCAGGGGTGAGACTGGCCCAAAGCCACCCAGTTGGCTCCACGGCTGAGCAGGGACTAGAACCCCATTGCTGGCTCTTAACCACGATGCTACGCCAGCCAGATCCCTCTGCCAGAACTCCTAGTTCCATATGCCATGCCAGGAGCTCCATGAAGAAGCAGAGTTGTTGTTGTTGTTGTTAAAACATGTGCATGCTGCCCAATTGTGCCATAGCACCTCTGGGTGGTTCACAACCACAAGATAAAGACACAATAAAATCATAATAAAACCCGTAACACATTAAGAACAACAATCAAATACAGCAAAAAATACAAAAACCAAGGTTACAGGAATTAGATATTTTGAAAATTGAAGGGAAGGTCTTTTCCTGGCACTGACAAGAAAGTAAAGAAGGCACCAGGTGAATCTCCTTGGGGAGAGCACTCCCAATATCCTCAGGAACAGCGTTCCATCATCTCCTTGGAACAAGGTCTTCACAGCTATAAAGGGTGTGAGGCTGGATGGATTTCCAGCAGAGATGCTGGGGCTACCGCAGGATGTCACTCTTCCACCGACAGGCCATCAGCAAGCTGCCAGAGGAGGGATGGGAGGAAGCATGCAAGGGAGGCTGGCGCTCAACCCATTCCGGACACATGATTCAGCACTATTGACAGCTCCTTAAAAGCTTGGTGTAAAATCTGGAGTGGGTACACAGCCCCGCCAACTCTGGAGCCACCAGCCTCTCCTGCAAGCATATGAGCAACTGGGCAACCTGTTCTCTAAGGGAGAAGAATTTCAGGTAACTTGCATTGGACACCAGGTTTATACATTCTTTTTCTAACAAAAAAAGTGGTGAAAACCCCATAAATACATCAAAAATTATGAAATTGAATGGAGAAAATCAAGAAAGCAGAGAAAAATGTAGGCAGTTCCATGCATTTCATTTTTCATTTGGTTTTCTTTGTTGCAGTTCTTTTGCCTAGGAAGTCCTATTTTGCATTGGATACATGACCGGGTCTAAACTTTAATCCACTCCTGCCCTCTAAGTATCATCATTGATCATCAAATGCCTCCTGCTCCTTAAGCTACAAGTAAACATAAATAATAATAATTAGGAGAGAAAAGTAGCAGTCCAGACAAGGCAACTTGATTTTCAAGTACAGGTGCATTTATAATAGAGTTGTGTGCAAAGTGCCTTTTGAAATGCTCCAACCTGCTAAGAAATGGGGAGGTCAGGTCAAGGTCACCAAATTTCTCCAGGGAGAGAGAAATTCTCCAACAGTTTCTTACGGGTCTGACCCACCATGGATGGAGACTGCAACAGAGTATCTCTTTTTTCTTCCAGGTGCCACTGCATCAATGGCATTAGACGACCAGCCTTCACCTTGCACCTGCCACAATGTAGGTATGAGGGGACAGAGTTGTGACCAGCTCTGTGGGAGAGGTGTAGGCAGTGCTGAGAAAATGTCTTGACAGTTTTATTCCCCAAGAAAGAGGCTTCCATTGTCCTGCCTTATTTTCTGGCTGACTTTCATCTGCTTTTGTGATGGTGTTGGGCTTCCCTAACCATGAGCTGTGGGTGCAATGCATATGCTTGCTTTCTACTCTTTATCTGCCCATTGCTCTGCAGCCTCCCAGGGCAGCCTGTGCTTCCTGATCCCCTTCACTGAACTGCAGAAGGCTGCAGGCTGTTAGAAAGTGGATTGTACACCTTTGGCCATCTCCTAAGCTGGGTAAGCCCTACAAACCCAGACCTGATTCCTGAAAATTCATCTGAACTCTCTTCCCATTTCCCCCTAAAGCAATTCCTTTTCTCACAAACTGAATGAGGATGGTGGAAAAAATATGGAAAGACTTTTCAACAGAGCACTAATGGATAATATAGCTGCATGATATTGAGTTGAATCCCAAGGGTCTGATCCAGCCAAGGCAGTCTTCTTTACAGGTCAAGTTACTCATGAAGAATTAAACCACCAGTGTTATAGATCTTAAATGCTTCATCGACTACACATGTGTTTGATTGAATATAGAGGCAAATTAGCACAAAGCAAGGCTTACAGGCATCCCTTCAGCTTGGAAGGCTTCCTGGCACAATGGACATCAACCCTGGGGTGCCCACTTGCCTGGACAAACCACATGGAAAGCCAGTTCTATCGAGCTGTGTTACCAATTTTGTACCTCTGTCTTCCTGAAAATGTTTCAAGCTGCCAGCTAAAGGGCTGGGAAGGGGAGGCAACCCAGTGGGTCTTGCTTATCCTTATCTAAGGAAGGTGGTATGTGTAGTGGGAAGTTGAGGGAGCCTGCATCTCTGTTGCGACGGCAAGGCTTCTCCCAGGAGTACAAGGCAGAAAGTGATCTAGTTTAAGGCTGCAAATTTAGAGCATTGCACTTGACGGTGTGAGCAGTTCATCCAATCTCCTATTTACAATGCCTTCCAGTCACTCCCAGTACAGATATATTCATACATATTCAATGAGCCCCATGTGCCTAACTGGCTAAAAGCCAATTTCTGAGTGTTAGGTTTGGATTTTAATTGGCATTTTAAAAAGCCAAATGTGTTTCTCCCTTGCCCCTGTTGGAATTACGTGTTTGTTGCCATTGATGCCCCCATTCTTTCTGCTGTTTTCTTTCTAAACTCCCATCACGCAGGAGATTTAGGGCCAAGCTAACATAATCATAGTCATTCAGAGCTGTACTCTCCTTTAACATGGGGAAGGAGATTCAAAAATCAATGCAATCAAATGAGATTCCTTTTATTCTCTTTTCAACCTTCCTTATGGCTGTGACTGGCAATTTTGGGATGAAAATGGAGTGAGGAAGAGAGGAAGAGCAAACCTTTCTCTTATCCAGCACCAGGGGCACAATCTGAATTAGGGCCATGGGTGCTTGTAGAAGAATAAAGGACGTAATCATGCATTGCTTGTGCTTCAGAGGCAGTGTGGTATGATGGTTAAGAGTGTGGACTCAGACTCAGGAGATCTCGGTTCTAGTCCCTACTCAGCCCCCTAGGTAATTTTGGGCCTGTCACTGCTTCCCAGGAACCAAGAGGAGGAGGAGGCAAGTTTCATTGTAAAAGAAATTTTGCCCCAAGCATGGAGGGGGAAATCTCTATTTGATTCTTGTTTGCTGCATGTGTCTAAGAGGTCATAAGAGAAAGGATTTTATCTTCTGTTTGGGGATAGAAAACTCACTCCTAAGGTATGTCAAAAGCTATTCCAAGCAAAGGTAAAGCAGCATCCTAAAATCCCAAATGTCCCCATCTGGCCTGAAATCTGAGTCTTACTAAGATTTGTAAACAGTCCCCTATAGTACCATGGAGTCCCAATTAAGAAACCCTGGGACACACTCCACAGTGCAAAGAAAGGTGACAAGAAGCAGGGAAGAGAGAGGAGGAGGGAGAGGAAGAGAACTCAGTGGACAGGGTGGCTGGAAAGCTCTATAGATTCATTTAGAGAAGGGGCAGCCAGCTTCTAGTCCTCCAGATGTTTTCTCCTACAACTTCCAGCATCCCTCACCACTGGCTATGCTGAATTCGCTGGATGGGAGTTGCAGGACAAACCCTCCAGTGGTAGAACAAGCTGCCCATTCCTTATTCAAAGTCTGTGGAAGGCACCTTAAGATTATGGGGCAGGGGAGGAAATTATGAAATTGACAGGCTGGAAAACTCTGTTTATTTTAGAAAGTAGTTACTACTTTAGAAAGTAGTATTAGGCTGTGACTGTGCATTTATATAGGGTATTATACCTGCCCAGGCATTATGGCTCAGTCATTCTACACTAGCTATGAGGTCTAGGATAGTATATACAGTTCTGGTTTCCACACCTGAAAAAGGACATTATTCAGTTAGAAAAGGTGCAGAGAACGGCAATTAGAATTATCAAGGTGTTGCAGCAACTCCCCTTTGAGGAATGGTTACAACAGCTGGGACTCTTCAGCTTAGGGAAAAAAGTGAGTAAAGGGAGACCAAATAGTGGTGTTCAAAATCATGTGCAGTGTGGAGTAAGTGGAGAGGGGGACATTTCCCCCGCTTTTCTGCAATACTAGAACCCACTAGTTCTTGAGGCAACTAGTGTCATGACATCAAGCTGATGGGTGAGATACAGGACAGACAATAGGAAGGACTTCTTCACACAGTTCATCGTTAAACTATGGAATTCACTGCCATGGGAAATAGTGATGGGCACCTGTCTGGGTGGCTTTAAAGGGGGATTGGACAAATTCATTCAAAGGAGACTATCCATGCTAGTGGTCTTGCTGGCCATGTGCCGCCTCCTTGATTAGAGGCAATCTGCCTGTATATACCAGCTGCCAAGAAGCTTGGGCAGGCAGAACTCTTGCACCCATCCAGCCTGAGGGGGCTGTGGGCAGCTGGTTTGCCACCATGCAAAGAGAGTAAGGATTGGGTGGTTATTGGGCTGTTCCTACATGGCTTTTCTTATGCAGAGCACCCATATATGCCTACTATGGTGCAAAGGGGTTCCCTTTTCATTTTGTGTTTAAAGTTTCATCTGTTTCATGTTCTTCCTTTTCAGGTCTTATATCCATTTTTGTTTTGCTAGGGATTTTCTTGGGAGGCTCAGGCAGTCTTCTGCTGGTTGAAACTTTGGTGTTTGCCACCCAGGTCACATGAAATCTACCAGCGAAGGGCCCGTTTTAGGGGTAATGAAAATAGTAAGTGTAAGCTTTCCATGAGACTCGATGAGGAGCCCAGATGCATTTCTTCTGCATGTGTCTTGCATATTTCATTTGACTACTACAATGATATTTTCGGGTCTTCTCTACTACCTGCTCCCAAGACCTGCCAAATCCCCTACCTGTAGGACAAGTGTTCCACCACTATTATTTACTGTATTTTTGTTAGATTAATATTTATTTATTTATTTATTTATTTATTTATTTATTTATTTATATTTTTCAATTTATGTCCTGCCTTTTTCCTACAAAGGGCTCAAGGCAGCTTACATCATTCTCTTTCTCCATCTTACCCTCACAACAACAACCCTGTGAGGTAGGTTGGGCTGAGAGTCTGTGACTGGCCCAAAGTCACCCAGTTGGCTCCATGGCCGAGTGGAGACTAGAACCCAGATCGCCTGAGTCCCAGTCCCATGCTCTTAACCAGTACACCACATTGGCTCTTAATATTGCACCCTTTCCTCTCAGAAACACAAAACAGCGTGCATAATCCTTTCTCCATTTTATCCTCACAACAACAACCCTGTGAGGCAGCATAGGCTGAAAGTCAGTGACTGGTCCAAAGTCATCCAGAGAGTTCATGGGTGACTGAGGACAAGAACCCAGACCTCCTGAGTCCCAGTTTGAAGGTCCAACCACTAAACCACATTGGCTCTTGAATGGATATAGTGGAGGAAATGCGGAGCCATAAAACCTGGATATAAAACCTACTCTCGATATATTGGCTGCACCTACCCAATAAACAAAGGGACACACGCAAGGTGAATAGCACAAGGTAGGGTGCAGGTTATTGTCTCATGTTTATCTCAGCAGCACAAGATGGATGGATGGACAGATTTAAGAGCCATACATTCTGAGAGCGCAGGTAGGTGATAATGTAACTCAGTACAAAATTATTTGTGCAGAAAAAGCTTATTAAATTGGCAACCAGTGCAAAAGTCCCAAGTCTCTTTATACCAAGCATGCAGACATAGGACTTTGTATGTCCTAGTGCAAGAAAGTTAGGCGTAACAGTAAAGGTTTCAGGAACAGAAAAATCACACTATTCAAGGTTAGATGGGTTATATGAGTGGAAAGCCTTAAAAAGTACAGAACACATAGCTAGAATGAACCAAATGTGCAACCTGGAAGATTCATTTTATTTTGTCACATTTTCAACCTGACAGGCTGAATAAGGACTGTGATTTTCTGGGAAATTGCTCAAAATATTTGCACGAATTTGGAGCCAAGAACTGCATATGTCTACCACAACCTGTGCAAACTGTGATTTGCAAAAAATCAGAATTTGTGCAAATCAAGACTTATTAGGTTCAGATGATTGCTTTTATTGCTGTTGTTCTTGTTGTAGCATTTCGAATGAGATATTCGTGACCTGAGCCAAATTTTTTCAGAAATTTCTGTTCATGAACCGATTTGGTCATGAGCTGAGGTGTTCGTGAGCCGAGGTACCACTGTGCTCCTCAACACAGTATAACTTATGCTCCTGACTTATGTTCCTGACTAGTTCTGCTGTCTACATGCTAAAAACTGGTGGATAACACACACACACTGCACAAATCCACCAAAGTCTCCTCTCATGTGCTCTGTGATCTAGATATGTTCCCAAAGGGATATGGCACTATGCTACATGTCTTATTATATAAAATGTATTTCTAGACTTCATTTTAACTGCTATGCTGTGGTTGTCTCAAAAAGAATAGTTGGCATCCCATGCACTGTTGAGGTTTGGAGGTAGAATAAAAAAAGATGGGGCAGTCATTTTCAGCTTTCTGCTATGTAGAATAGCTCTTCAGTAGGTGCACAACTGGAGAAGGAAATGGCAACCCACTCCAGTATCTTTGCCATGAAAACCCCATGGAGAGTACCAAAAGGCAAAAAGATATGACGCGGGAAGATGAGCCCCTCAGGTCTGAAGGTGTCCAATATGCTACTGGGGAAGAGCGGAGGGCCAGTACTAGTAGCACCAGAAAGAATTAAGCAACTGGGTCAAAGCCGAAAGGACACTCAGTTGCTGATGTATCTGGTGGTGAAAGGAGAGTCCGATGCTGCAAAGATCTATACTCCATAGGAACCTGGAATGTAAGATCCAAGAATCAAGGCAAGGTGAATGTGGTCAAACAAGAGATGACAAGACTGAACATCGACATCTTAGGAATCAGTGAACTAAAATGGACAGGAATGGGTGAATTTCATTCAGACCACCATCAGGTATACTACTGTGGGCAAGAATCCCTCAGAAGAAATGCAGTAGCCTTCATAGTCAATAAAAGAGTAGGAAAAGCAGTACTGGGATACAATCTCCAAAGTGACAGAATGATCTCAGTTCGAATCCAAGGAAAACCATTCAACCTCACAATAGTCCAAGTCTATGCCCCAACCACTGGTGCTGAAGAGGCTGACGTTGACCAGTTCTATGAAGGCCTACAGCAATTTCTAGAATTAACTCCAAGAAATGATGTCCTTATCACCATGGGGGATTGGAATGCTAAAGTAGGAAGCCAAAAGATAACCAGAATAACAGGCAAGTTTGGCCTTGGAGTACAAAATGAAGCAGGGCACAGGCTGGAAGAATTTTGTCAAGAGAATACAATGGTCACAGCAAACACTCTTTTCCAACAACCCAAGAGACAACTCTACACATGGACATCACCAGACGGTCAACACAGAAATCAGATTGACTGTGTGCTCTGCAGCCAAAGATGGAGAAGCTCTATACAGTCAGTAAAAACTAGATCAGGAGCCGACTTTGGCTCAGATCATGAGCTTCTTGTTGCAAAATTTAGGCTTAGGTTGAAGAAAATAGGGAAAAGCACTAGGCCACTCAGGTATGACCTAAATCATATCCCTGATGAATATACAGTAGAAGTTACAAATAGATTTAAGGAATTAGATCTGATAGACAGAATGCCTGAAGAACTGTGGACGGAGGTTCGCAACATTGTACAAGAGGCAGCAACTAAAACCATCCCAAAGAAAAAGAAATGCAAGAAAGCAAAATGGCTGTCTGAGGAAGCTTTACAAATAGCTGAGGAAAGAAGGGAAGCAAAAGGCAAGGGAGAAAGAGAAAGATACAACAATTGAATGCAGAATTCCAGAGAAGAACTAGAAGAGCTAAGAAGGCCTTCTTAAATGAACAGTGCAAAGAAATAGAAGAAAACAATAGAATAGGGAGGACCAGAGAGCTCTTCAAGAAAATTGGAGATATGAAGGAAACATTTCATGCAAAGTTGGGCATGATAAAGGACCAAAATGGCAGGATCTAACAGAGGCAGAAGAGATTAAGAAGATGTGGCAACATTACACAGAAGATCTATACAAGAAAGAGCTCAATGTCCCTGATAACCACAGTGGGGTGGTCACTGACCTCGAGCCAGACATCCTGGAATGTGAAGTCAAATGGGCGTTAGAAGTCTGAACAACAACAAAGCTAGTGGAGGCGACAGTATTCCAGTTGAGCTATTCAAAATCCTAAAAGACGATGCAGTAAAAGTGCTACACTCAATATGCCAGCAAATTTGGAAAACTCAACACTGGCCACAGGATTGGAAAAGTCAGTTTACATTCTGATCCTAAAGAAGGGCAATGCCAAAGAATGTTCAAACTACTGCACCATTGCACTCATTTCACATGCTAGCAAAATTACGCTCAAAATCCTACAAGCTAGGCTCCAGCAGTATGTGGACCGAGAACTACCAGAAGTACAGGCAGGATTTCGAAGAGGGAGAGGAACTAGAGATCAAATTGCCAACATACGCTCGATCATGGAGAAAGCTAGGGAGTTCCAGAAAAACATCTACTTCTGCTTCATTGACTATGCTAAAGCCTTTGATTGTGTGGATCACAACAAATTGTGGCAAGTTCCTAAAGAGATGGGAGTACCAGACCATCTTATTTGTCTCTTGAGAAACCTATATGCGGGTCAAGAAGCAACAGTGAGAACTGGGCACAGAACCACTGATTGGTTCAAAATTGAGAAAGGAGTTCGGCAAGGCTGTATACTGTTGCCCTGCCTATTTAACTTATATGCAGAGCACATCATGAGAAAGGTGGGGCTAGATGAATCACCAGTTGGAATTAAGATTTCTGGGAGAAATATCAACAACCTCAAATATGCAGATGATACCACTCTCATGGCAGAAAGTGAAGAGGAACTAAAGAGCCTCTTGATGCGGGTGAAGGAGGAGAGTGCAAAAGTTGGCTTGAAACTCAACATTAAGAAAATAAGATAATGGCATCCGGTCCTCTCACTTCCTGGCAAATAGATGGGGAAGAAATGGAGGTAGTGACAGATTTTATTTTCCTGGGCTCCAAGAAGATGGGGACTGCAGCCAAGATATTAAAAGACGCTTGCTCCTGGGGAGGAAAGCTATGGCAAATCTAGACAGTATACTAAAAAGCAGAGACATCACCCTGCCAACAAAAGTGCGTATAGTCAAGGCTATGGTTTTCCCAGTTGCAATGTATGGCTGTGAAAGCTGGACCATAAGGAAGGCTGAGCGCCAAAGGATTGAGGCCTTTGAATTGTGGTGCTGGAGGAGACTCCTGTGAGTCTCTTGGAGTGCAAGGCAATCAAACTGGTCAGTCCTAGAGGAGATCAACCCTGACTGCTCTTTAGAAGGCCAGATACTGAAGATGAAACCCAAATACTTTGGCCACCTAATGAGAAGGAAGGACTCCCTGGAGAAGAGCCTAATGCTGGGAACAACTGATGGCAAAAGAAGGGGATGGCAGCGGATGAGGTGGCTAGATGGAGTCACTGAAGCAGTTGGTGTGAGCTTAAGTGGACCCCGGGGGATGGTGGAGGACAGGAAGGCCTGGAGGAATGTTGTCCATGGGGTCATGATGGATCAGACACGACTTTGCGACTAACAACAACAACAGGTGCACAACATTTCTCTTGAGTGGGTGGGGGTATAGAACTTTACCATGGAAGAAAATGGGACTCAGCTAATGGGAGTCCTCCCCACATTATCCCATTGAGCCTTCCTATCCTTGGCCAATCAGTATAACATAAAGGGCAGATTGTACCGTTAGGCATTTTTCCCCAAGTGGTTATGGAGAGTTTGATGCATACAATTTGTAACTGGAACTGAATGAAAACATGCAGCATGAAATGAGGTCCTTTTTCTCACTTTGCTTGAGCTAAATATTCATAAGCAGGCTGATATTTTCTCCAAATACATTTGTTAAATAACAAATAGCTTTTCACATTTTTACTCCATAGATCAGTAAGCAAAATGTAAAATTTCCCACGGTATTGGTAGAGTTTAATTGTTAGGTGAAGTCACATGTTAATATTTCTGTTTCCCTACTGACTGGGCTCTTATAATATAAACATTGACATTTGTGAATTTCAAGTTTGGCTTCTGCAAATTTATTTTAAGCATATGGCTTGGAACCATGCCTTAAAATTTGCGCCTGCATGTCTACAGAAAGTGGAACAGCAGAGTGTGTGTTCCATCATGATTGAAATGAACTCATTGTAAAAAGTGAACAAATGAGGAAGAAATGCATTGTCCTTGTTGCTTTGCTGTAATTTAACGTATGAAGTGCATGTCACTTGGACAAAGCCAGCCTGCTGTGAAATCCTCCAGTCAGATTCAAAGAAAGCCAGGCTCACTGAACACATTGTAGATTTCTCCAATATCTCAGACACTTGAGCACTGGAGTCGGGAGCTGCTTTGAAGGTGGAACACTTCTTTTTCATCCCAATCAGCTGAGTTGACTGTAGCTTTTCTGCTTAAAGGGAAGGAGTAAGGGGTTAGCCCCAGAGTTGAAGGTGGGGCTGAAATGAGTTAACCTGGTGGCTCCAATACCAGTTCTCTAGGCCTAGATAATCCAGGCAGTCCAACTGCAGGGTCCATTGAGGGGGCAATGAGGTAGATAAAACAGGGAGACTGGATTATGGAACAGCTTCTCTCTGTCTCTCCCTCTCTCTCCCACCCCTATATTTGATATGAGCATTTGGGGTGAATGTTCTCTTTCACTTAGAGCACAGACTTTATGGGTAAGAATCCCTCCAGGGCAGCTAGGCCTTGGTTGAATTGTAGCAATAGTACAGGATACCTGAACATGAATATTGAGAAATGATTGTTGAATTCCAAGAGGAGAGCCAGGACTGGAACAACACATTAAGCATCAGAACATGCTCTTGACACTAAGTTGTTTGTAGATAAGTTAGTAGCAGCTCTAAACAGAGAAGCAGGTTTGAAGCCTGGGCAGAATTGCCCCTGTGACTAGGTTAGATTGCTGTTTACTGTACAATATTGCTTCACATCTGTCTCCATCACTATTGTGACAGTTGCTTCTGTCTCTAATTATACCTAATGATAGCTGGACAGCAAGAAGGGGTGGGCTGCTACTTCATAGTCCAGCATATTGACCTTGTAAGAGCAAGCATGGTCGAAATCACGAACCTGTAAAAAACTGTATTGGAAGGGAACTTGGGGAAACAGAGCCAGCTGCCTGCCGTGAGCCAAAGGCATCCAGCTTTCAGCTCCCATAAATCAGCAGACACAGCAGAAACCATTGTAGATGTCAAAGAATGTCATGAAAGCTTCCATCATGGGGAAAAGATGAACCTCCCACTGGGACTGGAGCAACAGTGGCCGTGTGCCAAGTCTTCGAAACCAAAATCATTGAGTCCAGACCAAATAATACAGATCATTCTTAACCAGGTGTTATTGTTCTTTGGCCCCCGTAATATGACAGACTGTACTTTGGGATGCACCGATTTGCGTGAGAAGGAGCAGCATAGCAGTGTTGTTATATGCAGTTGAGTCATCTCCAACTTATGGTAACCCTATAAATGAAGACCTCCAAAATGTCTTGTCTCTGACAGCTCCATTCAGTTCTTCCAAGTTCAAAGCTGCAGCTTCCTTTATGGATTCAATCCATCTCTTATTTGGGCTTCCCTTTCATCGTCTGCCTTCCGCTTTCTCTAACATAATTGTCTTCTCCAGGGAGTCCTGCATTTTCATGATGTGTCCCAAGTATGTTAGCCTCAGTTTTGTCATTTTTGCTTCTAGGCAGAGCTCTGGCTTGATTTGATCTAAGGCACGTTTGTATTTCTGTCAGTCCAGATTATTCACAAAGTTTTCCTCCAGCTCCATGTTTCAAATCTGTCAATTTTCTTACTGGCAGCTTCCTCCACCATCCAGTTTTCGCATCCATACACTGTGATGAGGAATAAAATAGGGAGGGAGAGGGGGGGGATGTTGCCCTCTCCCAATTGTGCCCACCCGGGTATATGGTCCAGCACTGTTCACGGCCGGAGGGGAGGGGAGCGGGGGTCGCTTTGGTTTACCGAGCCTCCATCACTCTCACGGGACTTCCTGTCCCTTCGAGACCAGGGCTGGAGTGTCTCTACTTGGTGTTGGGCGACCGAGACAGATTGGGGATTCTGTTGGTGTACCGTGCACCCTTCTGCCCAACAGTCTCCCTGCCTGAGCTGACGGAAACTGTCTCGGACCTGGTGTTGAGGACCCCCAGGATGCTGGTCCTGGGGGACTTCAATATCCATGCCGAGGCTAGTCTGACCGGGGCGGCTCAGGACTTCATGGCTTCCATGACGGCCATGGGGCTGTCTCAACATGTCACTGGCCCGACCCATGAACGTGGACACACTCTGGACCTGGTTTTCTCGACGGGGCAGGAAGAGGGTGGTCTGAGGGTGAGGAATTTATGTCTGACACCCCTGTCATGGTCAGATCACTTCCTCGTGAGGTTTGTGCTCAAGAGTGGCCTCTCCCTCTAAGGGTGCGGACTCAATTGTGTGGGTCCACCCATGGAGCCGGATGGATCCGGACAAATTCCTGAAGGCCCTGGGGGAGTTTCCGGCTGACGAGGAATTTATGCTTGACTCCCCTGTCATGGTCAGAACACTTCCTAGTGAGGTTTGTGCTCGAGAGCGACATCTCCCTCTGTAAGGGTGCAGACCCGATTGTGTGGGTCCGCCCCCGGAGCCGGATGGATCCGGAAGGATTCCTGAAGGCTCTGGGGGAGTTTCCGGCTGACAAGACGGGTGCTCCTGTCGAGGCTCTGGTTGAACTGTGGAATGGGGAGATGACCAGGGCTGTAGACACGATCGCTCCTAAGCGTCCTCTCCCACCGGGCAGAGCCCGCTCTTCCCCTTGGTACACTCCAGAATTGAGGGCAATGAAGCAGGTTGGGAGACGGCTAGAGCGTAGGTGGAGGAAATCACGGGATGAATCTGACCGAACACACTTAAGAGCCCACTATCGGGCCTATGCTGTGGCAGTGAGGGCGGCGAAAAAGAGACACTTCTCCGCTTCCATTGCCTCCTCACAATGCCGTCCGGCGGAGCTCTTTCGAGTGGTGCAAGGCCTGGTTCACCCAGGGCCAAAGGAAGAGCTGATTCCACCCTCAAAGGCCCGCTGTGACGACTTTGCCGAGCATTTTAGGGAGAAAATCGCTCAGATTCGTCACAAGCTGGATTCCACTATTGATTCAGAGGTTTTAAGGGAGACACCAACGCTGCCGTCTGGTCCAGAATTATTGGATGAATTTCAGTTATTGCGGCCCAATGATGTGGACAAGGTGCTTGGACGAGTACGTCCTACCACTTGCCTTTTGGACCCTTGCCCGTCTTGGTTAATAAAGGATTCCAAGCACGGGATTGGAACCTGGATCTTGGAAGTGGTTAACGCTTCTCTGAGGGAGGGTCGGGTGCCTGCCCCTTTAAAGGAGGCGGTAGTCCGACCGGTCCTGAAGAAGGCGTCACTGGATCCAGGGATGGCCGCTAACTATAGACCAGTGGCCAACATCCCGTTTCTGGGCAATGTGTTAGAGCGAGTGGTGGCGGGACAACTCCAAGCACTCTTGGATGAAACTGATTATCTGGACCCATTTCAGTCCGGCTTCAGACCCGGGTACGGTACTGAATCTGCCTTGGTCACCCTGTACGATGACCTGTGCAGGGAGAAGGACAGGGGGAGTGCGTCCCTGTTGGTTCTCCTGGACCTCTCAGCGGCTTTCGATACCATCGACCATGGTATCCTTCTGGATAGGCTGGCGGGATTGGGGGTCGGAGGCACCGCTTTGCGGTGGTTCCGCTCCTATCTCAACGACCGATTCCAGAAGGTGGTGTTGGGGGACTACGGCTCTGCGCCATGGCAGCTTTGCCATGGGGTACCGCAGAGTTCCATTTTGTCCCCTTTACTGTTCAATATCTACATGAAACCGCTGGGAGAGGTCATCAGGAGGTGTGGGCTGCGGACCTATCAGTATGCTGATGATACCCAGCTCTACCTCTCGTTTTCCACCAATCCAGGTGAGGCAGTGGCTGTACTGAACCGGTGCCTGGCCGAGGTAATGGGCTGGATGAGGGCCAATAAACTGAAGCTCAATCCAGACAAGACGGAGGTCCTGTTGGTTGGCGGTTCGGGCTTCGGAGAAGGTGACCTGAACCTTGTCCTGAATGGGGTTGCACTCCCTCCTAGGGACAAGGTCCGCAGCTTGGGAGTGCTCCTCGACCCGGAGCTTTCACTGGAAGCTCAGGTGACAACAGCGGCGAGGAGCGCTTTCCTCCAGCTTCGGCTGATTCATCAGCTGCGCCCCTACCTGGAGTATGACTGCCTTGCAACAGTGACTCATGCGCTGGTGACTTCCCGTCTTGACTTCTGTAACGCGCTCTACGTGGGGCTACCCTTGAAGACGGTCCGGATACTTCAATTGGTTCAGAATAGAGCTGCCAGGCTGCTGACGGGGACTGGACGTTATGTTCACATGACGCCAGTTCTCCGTCAGCTTCACTGGCTCCCCATTGAAGTCCGGGCCCAATTCAAGGTGTTGGTAATGACCTATAAAGCCCTAAACGGCTTGGGTCCTGGTTACCTGAAGGAGCGCTTACATCCATATTTGCCCAGTCGCCCCCTGAGATCGGCGGGAGAGGCCCTTCTCCGGGAGCCCTCCGTGAGAGAAATTAGGAGGGTGGCTACTCAGAGAAGGGCTTTCTCAGCGGTGGCGCCTAGGTTATGGAATGCGCTCCCCAGAGAGGTCCGCCTGGCGCCGTCGTTATTTGTTTTTTGGCGCCAGGCTAAGACCTTTTTATTTAAGCAACATTTTAAATGCTAAATACAATTGAATTTTATCTGGCCAGGGCGGCTTATTTTATAATGTGTGTTTTAATTAAGATTATTTTATATGGATTTTAACTTATTGTTTTATCGATGTTGTAAGCCGCCCCGAGGCTTCGGCGAATGGGGCGGCATAA
This sequence comes from Varanus komodoensis, assembly GCF_004798865.1. Lineage (NCBI taxonomy): Eukaryota > Metazoa > Chordata > Lepidosauria > Squamata > Varanidae > Varanus > Varanus komodoensis. Next base: position 11,830,215 of record NW_025335268.1, on the reverse strand, counting down.
AAATGTTTTAATAAATAAATAAATAAATAAAATAGTTGGATGATAGCTGGAACTATGGATGATCTTGACCTTGGTCTCCAGTAAAACACTGGAAAAACTTTTCTAGTTCTGTCTTGTTTCTCTTCCAAGTCAATAATGCACTTTATGGACTGTTCAGGAATGCCTGGCCCAGGCTAAAAAACCATTGAGAGATGTTTTAGAATGCTTTTGCAAAGTTATTCCCTGATATCTCTGTATCTTTAGGAGGTGTCCACAGTTATGTAGTGGAGAAAGGGCTAGCAGGGATGGAGCGCTAGCATTGGTGGGGACACTGATTTATCTTCCACCCCTCAGAATTCCCTCCTCTTCTCTCCACTGCAATTCTCACAGTACCTGGGGAAAATGGATCCACCCAGCAATAATCTATAGCTGTGAGTTATCCTTCTTGTAATGCAAAGAATTGGAGGGCTGGCTTGATCCAAAATGGTTAATTAGTTTTACAAAAGTCCTGGTGAGATGAGAACTGGCAGAAAAGGCAGATATGGAGCAACTCTGTTGCCTGTATTTTTGGACTTGCTTCAGGGGCATACCTGTGCAGACCTTCACGGTGTGTCCCTGCAGCTCAGCATTTACCGCCATGCCATATTGGGGTGGAAGATGAAAGGACATGGCCTTGAATCTCTAGCACTTGTCATTTCAGAACTGGAAGGGATGTACTACCTTACACAGCATGCTCTCTCAAGAACTACATGTTCCTTGTGCATGTTCAGAAAGAGTCAACAGAATGTAATGATCAATTGGAAGGATGAGAGAGGGTAAGTACATTTCATAATGATCAAACACATTGAGGTCCCAGGGACTGTGGAATCCACCAGTGGTGACATGAACTCCAGACTCCGTAACATACATGAATCCATGAGCTGGGTCTCAGAACCTTGCTTTTTTTCATGGGCCTAAGCAATGGTGGCCATGGGCCAAGCCTTCCAGGGCAGAACCACTGGCAGAGATCAGGCCAAACAGCACAAAGCATCCCTAATCCTGCTTTGGTATTTGGTGCTGTCATTGCTCTTTGGCTCATGCACTACACCTGACATCTGCATTTGGTAGGGCTGTACCTTGAGATGCAGTGATCTCAATGAGAAGGACAAGATGGGGATACTATAGATCCATTGAACCCAGTGTGGGGAGGGTACACTTCACAGAGCATTCAGAGATGCCTGACCTGATTCTTAGTAGATACCAGGGTGACGGAACAACACCGAAAGGGCATTTGCCAGTCATATATCTTTATAATTTACATAATTCCATTCAGCACTTCCATGATGGGCTCTAAATAAAAATCAGACACATGGAAACTCAAAGAGATTAACACTATTATGTCTGTTCAGAAATAAATCCCACTGAGTTCAATGAGACTTGCTCCCTATAAGTCGGTATAGGACAGCGGCCTGGATCAGGCCTCTGGAATCTCAGGAAAGGAGCTGAATAAAAAGATAGTAATTGTTTCATTGCTGCTGCTGCAATTTGACAATCCACAGCAGTGAGGTGCAGTTACCCAGAAGTTCTGGTTGACTGGAATTATTATTATTACAGTACAGCTATGTCCACTTTTCTTTCTCTTCCAGGAGACCCAGGGTGGCTTACAATGATGATGATGACTTTAATATATGGATTGGGTAAACTGTCCTGAGAGCTTCAGCTGTGGAGTGGAATAGAAATAAGATAAATTATAGTATTACAACAACTACTATTAATATTATATTGCATTTATATCCCACCTGTTTTCCTCATGAGGAACTTAAGGTGACTTACCCAGGTCCATTTTCTCCTCACAAGAACAACCCTGCAAGGTAGGCTAGGCTAAAAGACTTTACAGACCCAAAATCACCCCATGAGTTCCATGGCTGAGTGAGGACCAAGCCCCAAATCTCCAAAGTTCCAGCTCAGCACTCTTACACACTACACCACCTAGTCTCTCCCACCACACCACACCAAACTGGAGTTGCTGAGCCCCTCTCTAACTAAAATAATGCTAAAGAAACTTCAAAGACAACTTGTGGAGAAAGAGAGGTCCATCCTTTATGGCTCTCTAAGTTCACAGATGAACATCAGTAATAGGAAACCATGTAAAGATCAAGTATTTTCCTTGACTTTAAAAAAATATATGTTTGCACACTTTCTCTCCCTGGAACACCCTTTCATATAAGGGTGTGTATGTTTGCCAGATTCAGAAATATGCAGCTGCTGGAGAGAGGAAAGCTTTGATGTGTCCTGGGGGACCACTGCTGTGCCCGAATGAAATCCATTACAGAGCTCCACTTTCAATGAGAGAAGGCACTCTCAAGACACATGTCTAGTGAGGAAAATGAGTCTCCACCATGAAGTGTAAAAAGTTGTGACAAGCCACCTACAGATGGAGATGACAAGGTTTCACTTGCTGCAGACAAATCAGAAAACTTCCCAAAATATACCAGAGCCACAGGGGGTTACACGATTTCAATCAAAGCCTGATGAAAGCGAATGTGGTCCAGCCCATCATTTATGTGGCTTGTCAAGCTGCCTCAATGTACAAAGTGTATTCTGATGTTGTTTACTCCTTTTCTGGCAGTCCTTCAAATTTAGGAAATTCCCCAGTCTGCCTTTTCAAGGCCAAGAAGATTGGTCTTCAATCTGTCTATCAAAAAGCAAGCATTTAGTGTTGAAGCTTGAGAACAATTTTTGTCTGTTTTCAGGGAAAGGTTCTGCATGCAGAAATCCTGGATTTGATCTCCCAGCAGGGCTGGTAAAGATCAGTGGAGGCTTCAGGTGCCAATTTCAGAGGTCAGTATGTCAACTTTGAGTTTTAGTCTAAACTTTTAAGGATCCAGCCATGGTGCTGAACCCTATCCCCAAATGTCAAACCTTGTCTGAAGTGCAGGTGAACTTGGAGTCAATCCAAATACAACTGAACCTGATTGCCCAATTAGGCAAGGAAATTAGGCAGCCTTCAATATTTCTATTGCCAAAACAATGGGTTATATTTTCCACTTTGGGAATACAATAATATAATTGATTTTATTTTCTACTAGTCCCTAAAGTCTATGAGGAACGAGCTATCCATTTCTACAAACACCCTACTTCTTCACCTGTACATATGTCTGAGAAAATGGAGCACATATTTAAAACACAATTTACCTAGTTTGAACCTTCTGGACCAAACACAATCTACAGTCAAAGTATTTACATTTTGAAACTTGCAGTGATAGACAGACAAAAAAGGAAAAATGTTCTACAGCATATATACTATCGTATATATTTGAAAAATACACATAAAATGAGTAAATTTAAACAACACACACAAATATGCTTTAATTAGTGGGAGAAGACCGCATCTCATACATTTCACGTATGTACACAGTTGATCTGTATGTAACAAGAAAACAAGCCAAGCTCAGAATCTGGACAGACTAGGTCAGGACAAGGTCTGAGATGGAATGTGGAGAGTTCAAGGTCTCCTGATTCACCTATCCCTGGCATTTACTCCTAGTAGTTATGACAATCACTCTGCTCTACCAACCAGAGATGGGAAGTAGCACTCATCCATCAATGTGAGAAGGCATGGAAAAGCATTTCCCATATTTCCCTGTCTCCCATTTTAAGAATGGTCTGGTTAAAATTACCTAGGCCGGGGTGTGATTAAGATTTACCCATGCATCCCGTGAACTTTGGTGGCAACTGTGAATAGCCCTGCCACTACAGAAATCCAGATGATCTTGTTCTTTCCCTGAGAAATCTTCCCAGCAGCTGGGAATACTGGGAGTAGAGAGCTGTAGCATCCACTCATATCTATTAAACCATGCGCTGCATGATGGGAAAGAAAGTTAAGAAGTATCCCACTTAGACCCAGTGTTTGAAACTGAAATTCCACCCCCCTGCACACACACACATGCGCATGCATGCACGCACACACACACACATTCATGTAGATAGATATAATTTGCATGTGTGTGTGTATGTGTGTATTTACATATAAGATGGATAGATATATAATTTAGAAGCCATTCAAGGATGAAAAGAAGTAATTTTAAGCTTAGCACCATGTACCTGTGGTAAGATTAGGAAAGAACAGATTGGATTTTTCTTACATAAATCAGAAGTTAACCTGTGCCTCCCTAGAGCTTTGCACCAGATTTAAATATATTTTAACATATTTATTTTTTCACTGCTATGCCCATCTGTACTTTTCTGGCTTCTGATAGTGCAGCAAAAATAAATGTTTAACTCCAACAAGACATTCTGAACATTCTGAACAATTGCAGCAAGATGTGGGTTCTATTTACAGGAAATGATTAGAAACTAATTTAGAACACACACACATGTATACATACTTTTTAATATGTCTCCATATTTCTTTTAATATGCCTTTTTAATATAACTCAGTTCTTTGCAGAACTGAGTTCTGAGCACCATATAATCCATTTGCATGTCTGTTTTTCCCAGCATTTCTCCCAGTATTCCCAGCATTTTCCCAGCACTGTGGTATAAAAGTGTAGTGCAAATATGTGAGCAGAAGCAGCAACTTCTTCCACTTTCAGAATTAATACACCCTTTTAACTCTAAAGCAATACCTCATTGAAAGTGCTGAAAGTACAAACAGAAGCAAAAGAGGGTCACAAGAACCCATAAAAAAACACAAAGAAAAACAGATACATAATAAATGTCTCTTGTAGAAAATCTCTAAGAAACTGGCCCACAGGCACCGAATCCCTTCTTGACAGAGGTGAGATTTGAACCATGGGGGTCCAGTTCACACCCCACTTTTAGCAACAATGTAGATGGGGACGAAGCTGCCTTGCATGAGGTCATGCCCAAATATTTATTCATTCATCTTGTCTATTGCTGTCCTCTGTGACTGGCAATAGTTTTGCAGGGTTTCCGGGCAAAGATCTTTCACATCAGCTGCTACCTGATTCTTTTAATTGGATTGAAGCCGAGTCCATCTGCATGCAAGGCAGGTGCTCTGCCATGGTGCGCTACGCCCTGTTTCAGTAGGAGAACCTCTCAGTTCTGCTCCTGAGGGGTGAGGAAAAGATATTCTATAAACTGAGAAAGTGAAATCTGTTATTGGAAAAATCTCCTGTCGGTGTAAGGGTGTGCAGGCAGTCAAACTACAGCGAATGACGTATAAAGTTGAATGCACAAAAACCTGAAAAGATCCCATCTAAGATGCTTAAAAAGTATCTTGCATTTTAAGACGAGAGGGTGGAGAGCATTGTGCAAGAATGCTTGTTTCATTTTTCTTTCATTCGCTGTTCCAATTAGCATGGCATTCCATGCATCACCAGTCACATTTTTTCCCTAAGCACCCAGACCGAGCATTTTCTTCCACTGTCTCTGAGAGCAAAGCTGAGAAATGTCCAGGTTCCCCACGCAGTACCTCAATTATTTAGTACACTTGAGTAACATGATTTGGTAGCTGTAGGATTTTTTTTAATGGGTGAATTACTCTGTTCCAGGGACTGTCCTTTCAAGCTGACTTGTGAATTGCTCAATGGAATGCCATTTTTCCTAAATGGCCACTGGTGTGTGCTTTCCTTAGCTGCCGAAGCATAAACACATTGGCCATTGTAAGAATTTCACGCACAACATAAGCGATGGGAGGTGATGTGGAGGTTTCAGTGCTACAGACAGACTGTGGATAATACTGTGATGCTAGCATTCCTTGCTGTGTTCCTTCTACACATCCCACTGAACACACAAAATATGTCACTGTCTTTGCTGCTGGGACAGTTTCATAGATCTTGCATTAAAGGATCTTGATAAGCTATGTTTCTGTGTCAGCATGGATGCAAACTTAGCCTTACTTAGAGGAGACCCACTAACATAAATTGTACCTAGTCATGACTAACTCAAGTCCTATTGTCTTCATGCAGTCTAAGGACAAGATGATGGTGGTGATGACTTTTCTTTCTTTCCTCTAAGGAAAGAGCTCTAAGACACCCAAGGTGGCTTATATGACATCCTCCTTTTCACATCTTGAGGTGGGTTAGGCTGAGTCTGTGACTTGCCCAAAGGCAACCAAGGAGATCCGTGGCTGAAAGAGGCCTGGTGTCCTGCTCTGTGCTCACAAATGCCAAATCTCAGTGTTACCTTCCAAAAGAATCATCAATTCAGTCCAAAGGTCAAAGCTGTATGGTTTATGCATCCAGAGCTTAAATCAGGTGGGGGTGTCCAAAAGTCTAGACATCCGATTAGTCTTAAATGAAGCCAAAGATGCCAATAACTATCTTGTTGTTTGCCATTAAGATCAGGCTCTGGTGAATTGAAAGTCAGCTGCAAATCATTGATGCTGGCTAATTAGATCAGTGTGTTGTTTTATGGAAGGCTCCATGCTCAGCCTGCTGCTTGAACTTCTGCTGGATCCATGAACTCCTCCTCCTTTCTACTGCATGGCTTCCATACAACTCCAGCTCGTGCAGTTTGGGAATTCCAGTGACCACCCAAGAAGTCCCTGGCTGCTCCTCTAAAGGGAGGCAATCAGCTGTAGCCTCAGACACTGCATCTGATTGTGCTGGCTCTCAATATCTGCAGAATTCTCCGCCAGGTAGGACATGACACCTAAAACCCAAATCTCCTGAGTTCCAGTGCAACACTAACCACTGCTCCAGACTCACTAAGTCTGGATCTAGCCCATTTAGTCTAGCACTGAGTCCTTGTTGTCCTTTCCCATTCACAGCCTCATTTTATTTTTATTTATTTTTTATTTATTTTCCAATTTATATCCTGCCTTTCCTACAAAGGGCTCAAGGCAGCTTACATCATTCTCCTCCTCCATCTTGTCCCCACAACAACCCTGTAAGATAGGCTGGGCTGAGAGTCTGTGACTGGCTCAAAGTCACCCAGTTGGCTCCATGGCTGAGCGGAGACTAGAACCCAGATCGTCTGAGTCCCAGTCCCATGCTCTTAACCACTACACCACACTGGCTCTCATATAATAGATATCATGAATCCAACCACTTCAAAATATCAGAATGTATTATTGTTATTCTTACAACTACTACTACATTGCATTTATGTCCAAGCTTTGCCCTTTTGTGAGGAACCCAAGGCTGCTTGCTTAGGTCTATTTTATCTTCACAACAGCAAACCTGTGAAGGGGTTTAGGCTTAGATTGATGGACTGGCCCTAAGCTTCATGGCTGAGTAGGACCTGAACCCAGATCTCCCAGATCCACAAACAAAACTTCTACCTCTAGTATTTGAGCGAAACTGCTTCTAATCTAGCTTACCCATTGACATGCAAGCATTCTTCACACATGGAATTTGCAATATGTAAGGACATTCCAGAGGGCTTATGTCTCTTGTGGTTTTCCCAACTGATTGAGTGACTCCATGACTCAGGGCATACAGTTTAGTAGCAGCATGGTAAATGCATGAAATCAGAACCACATACATGCCATTCCACCCAGGAAATACAGCACAGACAATTTCAAGTTGGTTTTCCCCTTTTTTTATATATACATTTGTGGTTCTACTCTTGTTTTAGATTCTCTGTGGTTTTTCACTGATGTTTGGTTTTGCTAAAAGACTGTAAAATTAAATACAAAGTTATAAATATTAAACAAACTATACCATCAAACTCATATAGTCATCTGTTGTGCAAACTGGAGGAATCCTTCTGTCTCTTGAGAATTGTGGAACACGCAAGCTTGTGGGAACAATAAAAACTGATTAGTGGGAAGTTTGTTCCAGGAAGAAATCCTTCAATTTCTTGACTAAAAAAAGGCCTAGGATAACTAGAAAATTGCTAAGAGTGTCCAGGCTTACCTGTGCTCAGAGCAGCCATGACTGAGGGGCTGCATCTTTGCTGCTGGGCCTCCTTTATTTGCAATTTGGAATGGGTAGGGAAGCACCCCTGTGTATTGCTGTGAAATTGGAGAGGACACTTGACCATGAACACATAAACATGGGACAGTGTGGGACTTGAAAACTGGTTTTACAAGTCAAATGCCTGCCACTTGCTGGTGCATTCAAAATTCTGCCATACCCACTGCCCTTGGGTCTCGGGGAAGGACCAGCTAGCTCCATCAAAAGCCAAGCAGAAGTGGGTGAATTGGCCCATTAACTAGACTGGCTAGAGATTAGGGTTCTCTCACTTATTGTCTACTCTTTAGTTGTTGTTGCTGTTGCTAGTTGTGAAGTCGCGTCTGACCCATTGTGACCCCATGGACAACATTCTTCCAGGCCTTCCTGTCCTCCATCATCCCCCGGAATCCACCTAAGCTCACATCGACTGCTTCAGTGACTCCATCCAGCCACCTCATTCTCTGCTGTCCCCTTCTTCTTTTGCTGTCAATTGTTCCCAGCATTAGGCTCTTCTCCAGTGAGTTTTTCCTTCTCAGTAGGTGGCCAAAGTATTTCATCTTCACTATCTGGCCTTCTAAAGAGCAGTCAGGGTTGATCTCCTCTAGGACTGAGCGGTTTGATCACCTTGCAGTCCAAGGGACTCGCAGGAGTCTTCTCCAGCACCACAATTCAAAGGCCTCAATTCTTTGGTGCTCATCTAAGTAAAGGTCCATTCATTGATGACTCAGTGGTGCCATCCTTATCCTTGCCTAGGCTTAGCAGATGGTCAGCTCCTGCTTTATCCAGTGTTCTCACATGGTGTGTATCATATACAGGCAGATCTCCTTTGGCTGAATGTTAATCCAGATGTGATCCTCATTAGTCCAAAAACAAGTGTCTTTTCTCCTCATTTGGGTTGGGATCACTAAATCTATTCACCTTGTATAGTGGACAATAAACAAATTAGCACTGCACATGATGCTGTGTTTCCCAAAACATACCACCAGTTGAGAGGTTAATCTGAACTTTTCGTGTTTTGATGGGAGGGACACATGAAGCAATGGATTTAAAGCAATGGATTTAAATAACATCTAGCAAACATCTGGAGGGGCTAATGTCAGTTTGGTGCAACTTAGGAATTTGGTCAAGCAGTCATGGATGGTTTTCTGCCATGGGGCTCCTGGTTTTGCTGTCGGAATTATCAAGGCCTTTTTTTAAAAAAATGAGGGCGTCCTACATTGCAAGAGACAGTTCTCCATTCTGCAGAGTTATCACAGGACTGTCATCTAGATTTGTTCTGTATTTGATGGGCTATCCAGTCTAAGTCTGGATTTCAAATTCAAAGAATCAGAAGCAGGAAGAGCAACAGAGGCCCATGAACCATTGCTACATAGTCAGTTTTCCCCAGGATAATTATTGAACTGAATAGGTATTGCATTTCTATTTCACTTACCATTAATTGCAAATTGGTATCCTCTTTTTAGTGATGCAGAGAGATGTACAAATCCAGAAAACTCAAACACATCAAAGCTCTCCAAATTCCATATAGAAACTCATCCCAACTTGAGTCTATATGAGATTATGAGCTCTGATTTGGGGGGTGGCGGGGTGGGGTGTGTTTTGGCATGAAAATGCATGTTTACTGTCATGCATATTTTTCCAAATGTGCACATTACTTGTATGCATCTTTGGAACAAACACATAATTCTCTCATTTGTGTACATTTTCCAGAAGTACACATTTCCATTCACATTTTTTTCAAACAGGTATGATTAAACATAATGTGGAAGAGCCATGAATTATATTGCTAGCTGGGAAAATGTATCAAATTCCATCTCAGAGTGCATCTAAGTCTATGTTCAGAGGGTCCAAACTGGATACATCTGGACTCAAAAAAGCAAACTGAAACCACGTTCTCATACATCCCTAGTGAAGCATTTCCTCTGTTTGGCAATGCATAAACACTCAAGCCACGGCTGACAAACTGCCTTTGAACTTGGAGGTTACAGGCTATGTAGACCTGGACTGCTTGATGCACTTTTCCCATGATGCACCTTTCCTATGATGCACGTTTCTTCCATGCTTGCTTTCATGTTCTGCAGCTCCCTTCCTTGCTGTGGTCGCCCAATCAGCCAAGCTCTGATTTGGACAAATTCTGAGTCTGCAGATCAGTTGATGGCAGAGACAAAATCTCTTGAAAATCACTGGCAGAGCAGCTTTTTCTTTAGTTACACATCCCTAGGATTCAGGGGTGGGAGCGTTAAAGGTGTTTATTAGTGTATGCATCATATTCCCCTGGGTTCTCAAACATCCCTTTCAATCTATTCACCGTTGTTTCAGTGCAGACGATAAATGCTGCTGAGCTATTCTAGAAACACAAGTAAATGAAACATTGTGAGCATGACATTATATGAAACATTTCAATGTCGTGCAGAACAGGCAGTTGCAAATGAATACAGTTCACTGCCATACAGGCAGCATGCAATAGAGGAGGGCGAGTGTTTAAGCAGTGACCCTGACTGTGCAAACAGAAGTGTCATATTTACACAACAGCACTTCTGTTTTCATCTGAGGAATGTAGGAAGGTATACCTTCGTACAGCAGAGAACTAAGAAAGCTACAGACAGAAAGAGAAATAGGAATGCTGCAAGAGCCTGTGAACAAGTTGAAACATATGGCAGTGTGTTTTTTTTAAATATAAATAAATTCCATAACCTTCTGTTAATGGATGAAGTGTAAACTATACAGTTAATTTAGTTCTGGATTGATCCCCCCACCTCACCATATACTTGCTTAGTCAATCCACAAACATTGAAATGTTTAAAAAGAAAGTTGGAGAGAGAGGGAGAGAGGAGATGGATTTTTAAAACCAATATAAATGGTCATAATAACTTCACTAAAAATACATGCATATTTTACAAGATACAAAAGCACCAGTTGCAGATTAGCATAGCTGGCAACCTATAAAGCTATTAGGAATTCTGTGTGAATGCTACATATTAATAGGACAGAAATTGAAGATAGTTTCTCATTAGGTCATTATTGGAGAGGGAGATGACATTTCTTTTTCCCCCCTTTGATGGCAACTCCAGTTTACATACATTTACATAGGTTAGCATATTTAAATGGACACTGGCTGTTTTATTATCATTACTCCTATATCACACTGCTCCTTTGGAATGCTCAGATCAACTAACCTGAGGTTCCTAGGTGTTTTCTCATTAGCATTATACACACATCACGTATTTTCAGACCATTTTCTGAATCGCAAGACTACTTTCCATTCACTTTCACAAAAAGGGGAATGGGCAGAGACTCCATCTCCCACTATCATCACCTCAACACCGAAGACAGGCCGGCTGGCAGGCAGGCACACACACACAATGTTGTATCTTTGTTTATCTTCCAGCTGCATGCAAAAGTGTGGGTTTGCTGTGTCGCAGTACCAGAACAGTATCATTTTAACCCTCCGCCCCACCCTTCATGTAGTACATTGCTTCTTCTCTTTTATACAAAGCCATCTAATAAGGATCACCTCCACGAGAGAAATAGCAGGATTCAGCAAGGAGGGAAGAGGGGGAAACCACTATCTTATTTTCATTCAGTCCATCAATACCTGAAGGAAAACTGCAGGAAACAGGAGGGGGCAGGTCGCTAGAGAGCGTAAGCTAACTAGACCTGCATTATCTCAGAATTTGTTGGATCTCAGATCGATGGAAGTTAAGTCAGCTTTGTTAACATCTGTTTTCTAATGATGAAAAGAATCTCATTCCCAATGTGTTATATTCAATTTGGCCTTCATTGGTGTGTGTGACTGTTTAATTTAGAGACGTTTCCTTTAAGGATGCTCTTTTGCTTCAGGGGATCAGCAACCCAATGCCTGCAGGTCACATGCAGTCTAAGAAGTTTCCTGCAGCGCAGCTGGTCTTCCTTCCAGGGCAGATTTTCACCTCCGCCTCCTTCAGTGACCCCCAAAAAGCCAGGGCAGCTGCCTCCCAGTTATGAATGGGATCAGTGGGATGGGAAGAGGTCATAGCCTTCTTGTCCCCTGAGCGGCCCTGAAGAAGTGGTGCTCCCTCAGTGTGGATCTCAGTAGGACAGGGGAAATGGGTTCAGGCCCTCCCTCCTCCAGGAAGCCCGCAGCACCATATGCAACTCTCAAGTCCAAAGGCATTTCCCCCTCTTGTTCTATGACTCCTTCTAAAAGCTCTAATGATCAATGCTCTCTTTCTGTGGTGGAGGAACAGGAGTTCTATTCAGGTGCCACATATCTGAGCACAGTTAGCAGACAATGTCTATACCCCTTTCTTCCTTTATGTTGCTGGCACTTCACTCACGAAGGTGAGCATTTCTTGTATCCATGAGGGCTCTCCAAATGACCTGGCCTTCTGATCATCTTGAACCTTGCAGCCTCTTCATAGAATCATAGAACGATAGAAGAGTAGAGTTGGAAGGGGCCATGATGGCATCAAGCCCAACCTCCTGCTGTTGCAGGACACCATGTTATGCCATTCCACTCAGATGGCTGTCCAGTTTCTTTTTGAATGTCCCCAGTGTGGGAGAGCCCACCACCTCTCTAGGCAGCTGGTTCCACTGTCATATTGCTCTGGCAGTGAGAAAGCTTTTCCTGATGCCCAGCCTTCAATCTGTGTGTGTGTGGGGGGGGGGGGGGCTGTCAAAGGGCCGGCAGAAGCAAATTTCCCCACCCTTTCTTCTGCACTGAAGACCTTCCAGGCCCCTCCACCAGTGCATCACAAGTCGAGGGCCATGTTGAATCAGACAGCCTCTGGTGTGTGGGAAAGGAGCATCACTGACCATGGGTGCATCCAACCCCATAAATGGAGTTCTGCTTGCAGAAGGTGCCTCTGTCCAATTTTCAGAGAGCTTCCCTTTCCCACTGTACCTCAGTATACCCTCTAATTAGCATTGGTGGGTCTGCAATGGGGACATGGGGGCTGCAGATGGAAATCCCCTTCCTCTTGCTCTGTTGCACATGCCTAAGTCTGGATCCTATCCAGGATTATGTTGTGAACCACCTAGATAATGTCTGCTATTGGATGGTATACAAATGCAATAAATAAATAGATTAAAATGTCAATATATATTTTCACTACAAGCATAAAGAAACTTTCCACACTGAGTACTGTCCCAGTGAACAGAAATACAACTTATTTCTAAATAAACATGCATAGGAGGACAACATGATCAATTATTTTCTGTGAAAAGCAGTTTGCTGAAGACAGGAACAAGAATGGAGGTCACCCGTGGTCATTCTTGCTATCATTTTATCTTTCTTTGTATGGAGTTGATATATAGACCCAAAGTGCATCTTACCTCTGAGCCTGACTGCTGAGCCTATTCAATAAAGAAATCTACTAAGTTTGAGTCCATAAGCATTTATGAAAGCCAATCTTGCTGCATCAGGTTTTCTCCTTCCCTTCGCAGCTCACACTCCATTTCTGCACCTCCTTGGCAAAGTTGTTTCACAGTCTCCTCAGGCACCCTCTCTGCTCACTGAGGAAAGAAAGTTTTCATCTCACAGCTCTTCTGGAGAGAAATAATTACAGCAATCTATAATCTGTTAATATCCACAGGAAGGAGCTGTGGAGAGATACACCGGGCTTGAAATGGAATTAATAAATTAGCTCGGCACAATTTTTAATCAACCACACTGGAGTAGGGCTCTCATCATGCCCAGGGGAAACGAGCAAGTGCTGTTAAAAGATTCCAGCTCACCTTCATGACAAAGTGCAGGACAAGAAGCAAGGCTGACAGACACGGGCTGCTGTCAGATGACCTGCTTGCAGAGCGAAGGGCGTATGGAGAGGACCTGCCACCAGGGCTGGTGCTAGAAACCAGAGGATCTGGGGTTCAAGCCACAGGACAAAAAGAAATGCAGAGATTTACATACACTTTAAGATGTGTGTGTGTTTAAAGGACCCAGTCTTCTAATGGTTATTTGTAACCAAAGGGTGTGGGCATGGCAGAGGAGGCTATTTGATTTCAGGAGTGGGGAGGACCTTCACACAGAATGATTCTGGGTGGGCAGCAGGAGGCAAAGCACATGTACAGGAAGAGGGGGTGGGATGCATGCAACAGAGATGGTGAGGGCCCTTGTACTTCATTTCAGCAAGGGCCTGTTGACAGCAGGGTTCTGGGCCAGGTGGGATCTCCGAGATTTGGGGCTGTGAATGACAGATTTAGGAATCCAGCCCTCATGGGCATCTCTCAGACACCACCTCTCTCAATAGTGCTAAATCACACAAGAGTACTGAATGAAAAGAATATTCCCCCTTAAATAAAAAGAAGAAAATCCCTTACTAAATATATAGGTTAAAATTATTTGGGATTAAATAACAGGGGCATTTTTAAAAATACACGTGCAACAACCCTTGTTTTTAAGTCCCAGGGCTCATTAGGACACAATCCTATGAAAGATTGGATGGGGCTGGGAAAAGCCCCACGATGGCTGGTTGGGCTATTCTGTCTCAACATGCATAGGACTGCCCCCTTAGCCATATGCCTCCCTTGAGCACCTGTGTCGTTCACAGACCACGCTGTTCTTGCACTTCGGCTCACTCTGTGATTCACAGAGCAATTTGGTTTCTGGTGGCATGTGGAAGGTATACCCAAAAGCTGTCTTGTCCAAAACCAAGAAGTCAGAACAGAGTCTTATGCCCCATGTCCTAGATGAATGTAAGCCTCCAGACTCAGATGCTTACAGCATCTTCTGCTGAGAACAACACATGGCGCTGACAATTTCTTCCACTGCTGGATCTCTCACTAAGCATCTGATCTAGACAGCCATTTTTGGAAGGAGAGAGAAGGACGTTGGGATAGTGATAGAAATTGGTATTGGTCCTTGGCTCCAGCCTCTTCCTTCCCCTTTTCACCCACCAGGACCTAATTGTGATCTCAGGGGTACCACTAGGATAGGAGCTTAGGCTTCTGCTCTGAGACTGCAGGATCTTGGGGTGCAGACTCCAAATATTTGTATCACCCCCCCCGCCCCCAGATAGTGCTTGGTCACCACAGGATTGCCTCCTCATCCAGTTTAGTGGAGCGAGCACAAATATGAGGGATTCAGAGAAGGGATACCTAAGCCTGAATCCTGTCAATGCCATATCATCCTTTTTATCCCAATAGAATAGGAAAAAATGATAAAAGCAACAGACTTATCACAACCTGAGAAGAGGTCAGTGAAAAGCTTCTAGTAATCCTGTATCTGTTTTCTTTCATTCGGTTTCCTTCAGCCTCTAACCCAGAAATAATGAACAAAAAATTGAAATGGAGGCTGAAGAAAACTGAGGACTGGTACATCAGTGTGCATGCAATTTGGGCTTAACACAAAAAGCCCATGGGGGAATTTAAAATAGGACCCGCTGAGGTTGTTGCTTAGCTGTTCTGAACTTCCTGCTATTACCTCCTTGCATTTAATTTTAATGTATTTGTTGTTTTATTTCCTCAGGCCTAATTTTCAGTTCAGGAGGCCATAAAAAGGATTAAATATTAATACTACGGGAGAGTCAAATTGCCAAATGGGACAAACAGTTCTGGAGACAAAAATGAATGAGGGACTAAAAGGAAAGAGGTCTCAGATGTTGTTGAGCAGCTATAACTGAATTGAATTGAATTGAACAGGTTTGCCTGAGAAAGCAAGCCTGAGAAAGCATGATTCTGAATTGCTTCTACTAAGATTTTTTTCCCACTTTTGGGATCCTATTTGCTTTTATTTTTTAGGTGAAATGGCATTATTGATAAAATGTGGTTTCAAAATGAAATGAATGAAGAAGAAAAGATTAATAGAAACTGTGGACTTTAAAGAAAGTACAGTGATGTTCTTACATCAGCAGAACCTAAATGATAAATCACAGGTAATGGAGAAAGTTGGATGCTTGTGTGGTTTCTTGGAAGAACCCCATCCCTTGCACAATACACTGTGCATTTTGGAGGGGAAGAGGAATGGTTAATAGCTGGTCTCACTTAAGTACCTCAGAAAGCTCCATCTAAAGACATGTGTGCAGATGCTTTAGGGAGAATCCTGCCTTTCCCAACCAGTATCATGGATTTCCACTGAAAACCTGACAGCTTTGCCAGATTTGTATAATGTATACATGTTCTTTTTAAACTTTACCACACTAAGCACAAGTCCCATGTGCATTTCAATCATCGTTGTAAAACATCAAAGCCTGCAATTATGGAATACAGCACTCATCCTGCATTGTGGGGTGTCTGGACCACCCCAGCCTCACATTTCATTGTGTAGTTTATTCATAAAGATCAATCACCTAGTCTTTCTAGTAAAAGATGTCTTCAAATTTCAGCCTCCTGCCTTTTACAGTTTTCTTTCTATGAACCAAACCATGTCTTGGAAACAAAATTCCCTAACATTGGATAAGAATAGTTTTATGGGATACTTTGGATTTCAGACCAGAGGCTATAACAAAGGCAGGAAAGGTCATCTTATTCTCTTTTGAAAGCCAAGAGTTTGTGCTAAAACCTCCAGCAAACAGAATTAAAATGCACTGAGGGAAAGTATTTTTATCCTGATTTGAATTTTGCAGGCCAAACTACTGTCACGCAAATTGAAGGTCGATAGGCCACACTTAGTTATGCAGATTTTATTGTTATGGGTTGCTGCAGGAAAGATTACATCTGAAATTACCTGTACTTGCTGAAACCCGAAATCTATTCTTACACTGATTCAAGCCTCTTGGGGGGACCATTCAGTTGAAGGATGGCTTTTCAGATGCAGTCCTAAAATCACCCCAGATGTGACTATTGCTAGATTTCCGATTGATGCAAGGTATTTAAGAAAAACTCCCTTCATGCTTACTCATTCTCTCATAGTAATAAGGCCTGTAATGTTAATGCTGTGCACATGGAAGCTACGGCCTATTTTCCTGATTTTTCTATGGACACCATTTTGACAAAGGTGGTCAAATGCGGTTTCCCATCAAGGGCTTGGAATTCCAAGGAGCATTTTTTCCATTGTGGGCCCAGTTACACAGCCCTTGAGCAGCAGCCCAGGTATGTTGTCCCATGTTTTGACTTGCTAAACATAGCCTGATACAGTGTTTCTATGCATATGTAAATTTCTAACTCAGGCATACAATTCTCAAGGGTGCAGTACAGAATACTGTACAATATGAAATACCTCTGGTGTTTTCTGTTCAGCTATCAGAGCAGAGCCTCTTGTTTGTTCGTATTCTTAACATCTGTACTTAGGGTTTCAATTCTAGCTTTATGGATTCTCTGCGATAGAAAATAAAACCCTTTTCCTATAAGGGGAGTGGGAGGAAGGAGTGAGAGAAGTGGAAAATAGTAGACTGAGCCCTTCTGAAGGCATTTGTCTTCACAACAATGCTTATTTTGTTAGTAAATATATACCAAGATAATAAAAGCACCCAATAAAAGCAGGTTGTTAAAAAAAACAACAGCACTAGGGAAAAATTAATTTCATACTTTCTAACAAATCAACCCAATAACTATGATTTTGTTTTATTTTTAAAATTGGAGATCATTGTAGATGTAATAAAGGAGAAAATCAAAGCCATATAGCATTTCCCCTTTTCCAGTATTTCTTCGCCTACAAAACAGTGTACATCGCTATCACTGTCACTCTTTGCCATGGCACAGACTAGCCTACTGCAAGCTTGTAAAATTTCCCCATGTGTGTACTGCTAATTATCAGAAGTGCAGATGTATGTTTGAGTTTTACTTGCACTGCTGAACAATTCTAGCTACAATGGAAGAGAAGGAAATGAGAGGGAGCCTGAGTACCATAAAGTTTTCATTGGTGAAAAGGGTTCTGAAGCCAACACAATCCCTTTATACCTCCAAAATCACCTTTAATTTCTGGATGTCATGATTTTTAAAACAAGGATGGTAGAGATTGAGCAATACATAACCCAACAGGGGAGGTAATAATAATTGTTTTAAACCCCCTAAGCAGGACTCTGCACTTTGGCAATGGCTGGAGAGGTTGAAACATTTAAGTGTTCATTTGTATGCTCATTAATAGGTTCAGTGAGATTGTGAGCAATGTGTGTGTCAGCCCAATCTCAAGAAAAGTGCACTGGAACACTCCTTTTGGGTGTGCTATCTCGGCTGATGGTGACACTGTCCACACAATCCAGCCTTTTTCTTTTCCTCTGTGCAATTACAACCGAGTCAGAAATGACTGGCTATATTATACCATTGTGTTGTCATGCTGGTTGAATTATCCCTGATTGGCTGCAATAACAGAGCCAACAAGAAGAAGAGTTCAAATGTGCCGAAACTGCCTCATGCCATCAGGCTGCAGCTGAGGGAGAGAAAGAAAGAATGGCTATTCCATTGGCTTTGCTGAGAGACCAGATACCCCTGATTCTCCATTAGCAGTCACCTAGCAACAGCCAATCAGCTTCTATTCCATGTGGTTGTTATAAAAACTGAGTTGGTACCAGAGGTTCCTTTCTACTTCTCTTCCCATTCTCTCCCCTTTTGCATTGTGTCTTTCAGATGGTATGTATAGAGGAATTGTTTGTTTTGTTTTTTATTGATCCCTTGGCCACTCTGGGAACATTTTTGTTAAATAATAGGTTAACAAATTATTTTAGTTAGATAAGAGAAACAGCGAACATCAGTCAAGAAGGGAAATCTGGGGCCAGATTTTTTCTTAGAATGCCTGACCCTTTCAATGGCTATGAAGGAGGGGAATCATGTTACATTTTAGATATCTCTCTTTGTAATTTACTTCTTTTCTGGAAGGAGTAGCAGCAGCTATTTTCAGCTATCACTGTGTTGGACATTTATCCCACTTTTTTTCTAATTGCATTCAGTTTGATAGGGAAAAAAATTAAAAGAATTTTGAAAAGAAATGCCAGGAAATACTTCATGGGTTTGATTCAGATTCTTGAGGTTTCCTTGCTTAGGGTATGGCAGAGGAATATGTAGAAATGTTCTGTTTTTCACTGCACTCGCAGTCTCTCTGGAAACCTGCTCCCTTCTCAGCTTCTCATACATAAAGTGAAGCCCAGGGGAAGCCATCATAAGATCATTCCTCTCATATGCGTTTTTTGCTTAGATCAGGAAGTGCATGTAGCTTGGAAAGTTACAGACCAATTCAGAGTGTGTAACAGATCACACACTATGCCTTCAGTAACCTTGCCATGATTAGGCAAACTCAAACATGATTTTTTTAAAAATCACTTGAAAAATGGTTCTGCCTCATTCTTAAAGAGGGAAAAAATTCCTATGGCTTGGAAGATAGATGTAGGTACAGCACTAGTTCCACCTCCTCCCCAGTGGGGCACAACACTGTACCCCTCATACTTGCATTATCATAGCGGGAAAATGGGGTCTCCTCACCAACACAGATGCATTTTGGTGGAAACCACCCCCCCCCCCGCAAAAAATACCTTCTATAAAATAAAAAGAAGCTATACTAGTGAGAGCTAGTGGTAGGATACTTGAGAATTGCTCCTCATCAAGGAAATATTCTATAAAATTGCTGCACCATTGTTCTGTCCCCAAATGGAGTAGATAATTTTGAGAGGCCCTTTTTGCGTAAATGTATGAATAGTTTGGAGTTAATATTCAAAATTCAGAGAACAACATTTCCAAGAGACACCCACATCTCTTGAGTGTTCTGTAATCTCTTCAGTCAGAATGAAGCTATTTGAGATTATTTGAAGGTTATTTGAAGTTATAAAAGTTACACTATTTGCCTTGAAGAAAGCAAGAAACCAATCCAACAGGAATGATGGATATAGTTTCAGATAGACTTTTACGTCACAGAGTAAGGGTGTCAAATTTCCAGGAGGAAATTTATAATTTCACACTGCAAGTTGTCAGTTCCTCCATCATTATTATTATTATTATTATTATTACTATTATTTGACTTTGAGAACTGCCCATTAGCATCATGCTCTCTGGTCAGTCATTGCAATAAAATAGCATTAGATAAAATAATAGTTAAAATATCATAATAAAATAAAACAAGATAAAATCACACTATACATAGATAGATAGATAGATAGATAGATAGATAAAAACATAAATTTAATGTATTAAAGCCACTGCAATTGGTCTGAAAGGTCTAAGTAGTACCATAGGTTCGCTGACACAGGAAGGCTTGTGTCACTCAACAAAGCAGGTGCCTGGAGAATCTCAGAAGGTAGAGCATTCCATAATTGGGGTACCGCCAAAGAAACAGACCCCTGATCTTCAGTTTCACCTCAGACACAAATAGGGAGCATTGGAAGAATGATAAAATATTACTGCAGCGTCGTCAGGTTATCTGTTCTCTATGCTTATAGAGCCCACCTTACCATGGAATGCAGTAACTAGTGATGGATGTCACTGTCAGCTTTGGCTTCTTTCCATTCCACATTTTTCCAATTTTAAATCAGTTCATACAAAATGTAGAATTTTTTAAAAAGTTCACATGAAAATTAGTATTTTTATGCACATGTCTCTTAATTCCTGCATTTCTGTATGGAACAACTACCTAAAACTCAGGTTGTTTGCAAGCCCTTTTTCAGTTACAATACAATTTTAATGTTATTTCCAATCAAATATGCCATTCTGTACACTTCTTCAATAGAAAACCATATTGCAAATTCAGAAAAGTGCAAATTTCAAAGGATATTGGAAACAGAAGTTTTGAAGGAGAACTGAATTTTGATTTGTATATTGTCTCCAAAGTGTGAATTCTGCTAAGTTTGTATTAAAATGGAAACCCAACCAATTTCCAACAGCAGCAGTCATGAATGTGCCAGACCCATCTCCTAATAAGACAACCTGACTGCTGGACCTGGACAATATTTCTTTAGCATGGATCTGAGATCCAGTTGGCTGCAGTGGGGTCCCCTAAAAGGCCTGATCAGGTCCTTTGGCTGTAATGTCAGAAGACCTGTCCTGAAGTAGATAGCAGAAGAATCTCTGACAGCTAAAGATAGACAAGAACTCAGCCCGTGGAGAGAGAGCTGATCATAGAAAGAGCACAGTGTGCACGCTAGGGTTAGCTGTCTCTGCATTGCCAAAAGAGAATACAGCAATTTACATAAAACCTGCATATGCTAATGTAAGGATGGGCAGCCTCGAGACTCCAGGGGATAATTTCAACCCCCAAAACCCCCACAGAGGAAATATCCAACATTTGGTGGTACTGTCAAAGCCATCAGTGGCTAGTGATACACCTTTCACACTAATCCAGGGCTTTAAAACTAAATTCAGACCACTGTCACAGTTTGCTGCTGAAATTCAATGCCAACCCATCGTTTGTTTTGCTCTGCTGTTGCTAGAAAATTCAGCAGTGGAGGTGTGGCAGGGGTCACACTTAAGGCCAAGCAGCATATGTTCTCCACCGAGCACCAACATATGTGTCATTACAGATTCAGAAATCTGTAATTTAACTAGAAATACACTAATCTCACGCTAACCAAATAGCTTCTAGGCCTACTCAGTCTGTTCCCCTGGTGCACCCTGTGTATGAATGCCTTCAAAGCCCCTGCTTTCTCTTCCAATGGCTCTTTACCCTTAAAACAGACTTAAACTGGAAAGCCATTCAAATAGAAGACTATCCTGTGTAAAGTAGACCATGTAGCAGCCCCAGCCACTGCTCCTCTGTGAATATTACTCAGTGTGATCAAATGCTAAATCATTCATTGTCTTGATGTAGCAGGAATGAGTCATAAAAAAAACTGTCAGGCAAAGACACCCATTCAGGCTGGTAAAACAGTCACCAGGTGGAAATTCTAATCTCTGCAAATAACATGATTGCTCCCCAAACTCCATCAGTGAATTCAATCAAGATAATTAATGAACAAAATTAAGGGGATGATTAGCTAAAGGATTTCTTTCTCAAAAATAATTACAGTGCAGAGGGATGTGAGGTGATCATATTCTGAAGTCTGGTGAAAAACAGGGCCTCCTATGCACCACTGGAAGAAATCTGCAGTTGGTCACAATGGTCAGGAAAGTGGAAACGAGGTGACTTTTGACCCAGCCCAATGCTCTTTGTCAATAGGAAACAGGCGATGATGGAGAGGTGTTGCGCCTGCCTATCACTCTTGCTACTACTTGCCAGAAGAGAGCAGAGAAAAAGGAGAAGCAGCTGAGTGAGGAGACCTCAGAGTTGGCAAGGGGCTTTGCTAATGCCTACACTGCCCATGCCTGAAGAGGTCCACCCTATTGTCGTACATACTAGAAATAGCAGATGTTTGCTTAATTGAGCATTAGAAGACCTACCCTAGCACAAAACAGTTTCCCAGGCTTAGTGTGTATTTGTAGCTTTGTTGACTAACACACACACCCATGTATAATGGAGTGAAGTGTGGAGTCCTCTTCAGGCATTCTGTGTCTAAAAAGAAGCACTCCAGGCTTTTCTCCTATAACCTTCTTTTGTCTTCGACTCATGGTGGGTGATTGCCTGAACAGGAGAGACTCCTGTATTCATGGAGATTCCCTACACAATTGAGAACCCTGATTTTTCCAGGCATACTTCCCGGCATAGCACATGGTATGGGAGAAAGAGATATTAGTCTTCCTCTCTCATAAAAGAAGACCCCGGGGTTATCCCATGAAGCTGCCCATTGGTGGAAGATTTGAGGGAAATAAAGGGAAGTTCTTCTTCATACAGAACATGGTTTAAACCATGGAACTCATTTTCACCAGATGTAGTGATGGTCGCCATTTTGGATGGCTTTAAAAGGAATCTGGAGAAATTCATGGAGGATATGCCAATCATGGCTACTTGTCCTAATGGCTATATGCTACTTTCAGATCAGGGGCAGCATACCTCTCTACACCAGCTGCTGGGAGGATACTATTACATTCATATCCTACCTGTGGGATCCTGTGAGTGCCTAGCTGGCCACTGTGCAAAATGAATGTTAGACTCAATGGACCAAGCATGGGTCTTCTTCTGTTCAAGAATCCGTAATTATGTGGAGAGGCTCCAAGAGCTTCCATGATGCTAGGATGTTTGGAAAGTCATCCTCCAAAAGTAGGGAATGATAGAAACATGCAAGGATGAGATGGGAAAAGAATATTCACTCCCCTCACATGTTTAGTTTGTATAGAAGTTAAATGCCTCAATAGGCCTTACATCGTGATTGTCTCCATATGGTGAACCATTCAAGTGAAGTGATTCACCATACAATTATTCTCCATATAACCAGAGACTTGTATTGGGTAGATCTTTATGGTGGCCCACAGTACATGACATGCTTACTATTCAACTTTCACATTTTGAGTGACTCACAATGGCATCCATGTGCCAGGTTCAATGAATCAGATATCCAGCTATTCATTCTTCAGAAAATTGTATAGTAAGCTTCAGCTGACTAATTCCTTTTTTGAGCAATGTAAGCTGCCAGGTTAGTTCCCATGCAATCTCATCCAGACAACTGCTCCACATTTATACTGTGAAACTATGAAATTCAATTTCCCTGGATTTTTGCCAGAGATTGCATCTCTTTCAGTCACATTTTAATACCTTCCATTTTATTTGGACCAGTCTTTTGCAACTAAAGTTCAGTGTTTAGAAGGGTTAGATTTTCTCTGTGTCATTCTTATTTAAATGGGCAGAATTTTTTCCCATCACCTTTAGTTACAAACAAACCAAATGCAGGCTCAATATTTACGCTGTTTTGCTCTTAAACTTTCTCTTCTTAGTTTTAAATCAAATTACTTCATCCTGCACCATGTATTCAGTCAACAAACCAAAATTTATTGACTTAGTTTGCTGGTCTGCCTGTCCTGAACTTCGGGTTCATTATTGTTGTTGTTGTTATTTTGCATTTATATCCTGCCTTTTTACTTCTGGTGAGGAACCCAAAGTAACTTACATAGCTCCATTTTTATTCTTACCACAACAATCCTGTGAGGTAGGTTAGGCTGAGACGGAGTGACTAGTCCAAAACTGGCCAAGCAGGGACTAGAACCTGGATCTCTGAGGTCCTCACTCTGGTGCTCTGACCATCACAGCTCACTGACCAGTGCTTTCCTAATAGTTTGCACTGTACTGTCCTCAGAAATGGCTGCAGAACAGTCTGGAGGTCATGAAAAGCACTTCTGCTGCAGCAGCTAAGGGCTAACTCAGATTCAATTCCAACACTTCCCAAAAGTGTTGAATCAGAGGCAGGAAATTCATGAAATATGGGGCCATCATAGTTTCCCTCTACCACAGCACAAGGCACTCTTCTGTGACCACCCTCACACTGCCGTTTAGCAGCACTGACATTTCCACAGTCCCAGAGCCATGGATAGTCTGTCTGTTTGGTCTGACCCAATCTGACTATAGGCAGCCTTGCAGAGTGGTTATCCAAGCCATTCTGAGCTGTTTGTTACAAAGCAGTGTAAGAGATGAGGGGAGAAGAGATTGTTCCAAAATATTTTTTAGATCTGGTGCACAACTTTTCTGGTGTCCTTCTCTAACTTGGAAGAAAAATGTGGGGGATGTGTGTGTGGGGGGTGGCTTTTGAAAGGCCTTGCAAGAAAATGTGGGGAGTCAGTCCTCATTATAATTAGCATAATTTGAAGAAAATCAGAAACCTGGAGACTTGCCACTGAGACTACTTTTGGCAGACTTAGCAAGGGAAGCCCTAGCTTTCTGTTCATCAGGGACTAACAATTTGACAGAAGAGTATAAAGTGGTAATAAAACTGCCACAAAAAAGTCTCCCTCTAGCTTTTTGTAACTTCTTTCCATCATTATTTATTTTATTTAAAAAATATCAGTCAAATTAGCAGTGGACTCTTTATTTAAAATAAATTATGGACTGGGTTGAGCCAGAAAGTTTTTTTTAATGCAATACTAAATGAATGGATAGACAAGCAGAGCTGGGAAATTAAATGATGTGCAATGCATATACAATGGGCTCTTGTTTCCAGAAAAGTAGAAAAAATAAATGTGTTATAGGAGAGAGGAACACAGCCAAATTTGGGGAATCTGAACATACTGTTTGGATATATGGAGACCATCAGATCAATTAGGGTAGCCATAACAATCTACTCTATCTAATAAGCTTTTCTAGTGCTCAGGAACTATTTTGATTAGTGGTTAACAGAAGAATGCAGTAAGAAGCTTCTCAATGCAGCAGATGTGATGGTATGTAATGCCTATTACTTCTTCAACAGTGCAGCTGTATCCATTATTCTGTTATTTCTGTGAAAAACAGCCCTTTCAGGAGGCCATATCTCCTCAAATACTGCTGTTATGCAAATGTTCACTTTTTCCCAATCTTGTTTTGTACAACGTTGCCTTGCATGCCTGCTGCACAAGAAGGGGTGAACTACTTCCAAGGGCCGGGGCAGGGGGCATTTCCACCTGCCCATAAAACCTCAGCCAGGTTGCCTTCTGGCTGCTACTGTGCTGCAGAAGTGCAAGTGGAGGGTTGCTGTTTGTCAACCAAATTCATTGCAACCTACTATGGAGGCTGCTTGAACAACCTCTTCCCACCTATCCTGCTCCCACCTGTCCTACTCAGTGGCAGCCTGTCAAGGTAGGGTCAGATTTTAAAAGTTGAAGAAGAGGCAAGACTTGCTGTGCTCTGGGTAACAGAGTTCGAACCTCAGGTACAAGTATCCAGTCAGCCACAGAATAATTGTAATGGCCACATGAGATCACCCCACCAGGCATGAAAGTTTCCAGCTTTTGTGTTCTGGAAAGCCAACTGCATCTTGATATTTGAGTTAAGCCCTATTTATGTCACAGCAGTCCTCCTAAGGTTATTTCTAATGCTGCTGAATCTACCAGTGGCCAAATAGTACAGATGTTAAGCGTTAATGCCAAGGCTAATACACTACCAAGATGAAGGCTGTTCAGGCTGGTTTGTGTCTCATTGCTGCACTTTCCCATTTGTTTCAAATCAAAACTAGTTTCATTTGAAGTAGCTTGGAGCAAACCAAAACATACCATGCAAGACCTGCTGGTCAGTGCTCTGATTAGTGGAGAGCTGGAGATTAGCATGGGCAGCTGATTGGACACAGTGAGAACAGAGTGCTTGGACTAAGTGAATGCTTGCTCTGATCCAGCAAGCACTTAACATTCTCATGAGCAAGGGACTAAAGCTTTCTTCTCAAACGCAGTTTCAAAAATCCTGACATGGCAATAGAAAATTTGTCCGGATGCATCTTTGCCCATCTTGCCTCACAGATCACATTCAGAAGTATTTGATTCGAGTTAGACAGTTTGCTTCATCCCATGACAAGCTGAATCGACATATTAAGAAGTGTGGCAGATTTATTAGGTCACTGAACCAGTAAGATCGTCATTTGCTATTATTGATGGCAGGTTCACTGCTGCGAATGATACCAAGAAGCAAGTGAACTGTTTGCAGATTTGCTGAGACACTGTGTTGGGTGGAGAATGACAAAACCTTAAGTGCTGCTGTTTAAGGACTGCAGAGATATAACAGAAAGGCAAAGGAAATCTAATAAAAGTTATGAACTCTTTTCCCTTTCTTGCTTTCTTTTCCCTATAGACTGAACTACTGATCTGCAGTGTCTCTCGAATTACTGGATTACTGTGCGTTTTCACAGTACTCTGACAGCACCATGTAGTAGGTTTGCTCTCATTTTTTGTATTATTTTTAATAAATCACAGCTGCAAATCTCCCTAACCAAAAAGATAATAGCAAGAGATCCACTGTCATTCAATTACTGCAGAGATACATTGCAAGAGGCTCTATATTATTAGTACAAAGAAGAGAATATAACAGTTTTTCTATCTCTGTGTTTTCCCGTGCCTCATTTAAAAGGTCAGCATCATGAATGGTATATTTGATTACACCATGCATTCCAGAAAATAATGCATTCTAATACTCATAATAGGTTTTCATCTTATTTAACCCTTCACTCCTTGCTCAAAATGCCTTTCACATCAGATGGTGGAAGTAGTTAGTTTTAGTGGGAAAATGTTTCCACCCAATTCCTACAGCTAACAGATTAATTCATTCTGTGGCACATGGGATGCTACGAACCCCACATTTATCTCCAGGCCAGGAAAAGAATTATCTAAAACATGGTGTGTGCCTTGATACAGCTCATTGCTACATGAGCAAGCTTAGTATACAGAGGTACCATTCTGGTAGCAAATGTTGTGTGGCATGCAGTGCAAATTCCTATTGACTTCTGCCTGTGCCACAATGCAGAGACACAGCAAAGGTACATCTTTATCTGCACTCCTTTACATACTACAATTAAGTAAATTATGTCATGTAATTGACTGATTACAGGCATAGGTCCATCTTAAGTGTGTCAAGTGGATCATGAAACAAGATGCAAACAAATTCAAATGAAGAAGAGACAAAAGAAAACGTATGCATGGCTGCACAAAAATTAAAAAAGTTAGAGATAAGTTGAAAAAGTGAAATTTAAAAAGTCGGATAGAAGAAATGGAAGGAAGGACAGGACACTAAGGGTGAGCACAGGCAGGAATCTCAGATTTATAGAGATGGTATCAGTAAAGCTAAAATGCTGTGAGAAGAGAGTCTGGCCAGTGCTCAGGAGAACATAAGATCCTGGCTGGACCAGATCAAGTTTCATTTGGTCTAACATTCTGTTCACACAGTGGTCAAGGACAAGGACAAGAAAAGAGTTTTTTAGTTTTCTCCCCAGATACATTTGAACCACAAGGAAGAAAAAGGAACTGAAAGAACATTAAGCAAGAACTGTGAATTATTAATAGTTGACAAAGAGAAGGTCCATCTGCTATTTTAATTCTTTCTTCTTCTCAAAAGTGAACTTCATGCATCATCAGATGAGTACAATGACTGATAAGGGGCCAGAATTGCAATTCAATTGCCTAGTACCTTAAAATATTTGAAAGCTTCAGAGCCAGATGTATTGCATCCTATGGTACTAAAGAACTTGCTGATGTTCCCTCAGAACCTCCATCTGACATCCTGGAGAAGTCCTAGAGAAGAGATGAGCTGCCATAGAATCAGATAAGGACAAGATTGAGGAATTATGAGTCTACTTGATACCAGTGAAGATTCACAGAGAGATTATAAAGGAGCCAGTGGTATTAATGGTTAAGCATCAGATTATTTTTTTTCTTCCCAACACCTGCAGCTTATTCAGTGATTTTTGAGTTATTGCCTTAGTTTTATTGATGCTTAACTGATTGTGATAAATGATTAATTGTAGTATTTTCTACTATTATTTTTAATGTTGGTTTTCATAAGTCATCCTGAAGTTCTTCAAATCAGAAAGTCAAATAAAAATGTTTAGCATTTTTTCTATATTTCTAACATGTTGCCTTTTGTATAATTTTGTATCAAAATTTTTGCAAGCAATTTCCCCAATATGATACATTTGAACATTATTTACATATATACATATGCATCTTGCAATCACAGAATGCAACATTCCAAAAGTCCTAATTTCAAAGGATAGCTGAGTTTTTGTTTGCATATTGGTTCAAGTGTAAAATTCAGCTAGTTCATGTTAAAATGCAAAACAAAGACAAAACTCTCCCCCATCTCTAACCCAGACAAACAGAAAGTGTTTCTGAATATTTTAAAATGAGACCTCATAGATGTTTCTCCCCACTCTCTCTCTCTTTAGTATGTTACAGTGCACACTAAATAAGATTTGCAGCTCACTCCACCTTAAGAATTTGAAGACAACAGACAACTGTTGTTGTTGTTAGTCGCAAAGCCATGTCCGATCCATCACGACCCCAGGGACAACATTCCTCCAGGCCTTCCTGTCCTCCATCCCCCGGAGTCCACTCAAGCTCACACCAACTGCTTCAGTGACCCGATCTAGCCACCTCATTCTCTGCTGTCCCCTTCTTCTTTTGCCATCTATTGTTCCCAGCATTAGGCTCTTCTCCAGAGAGTCCTTCCTTCTCATTAGGTGGCCAAAGTATTTGGGTTTCATCTTCAGAATCTGGCCTTCTAAAGAGCAGTCAGGGTTGATCTCCTCTAGGACTGACCGGTTTGATCACCTTGTGGTCCAAGGGACTCGCAGGAGTCTCCTCCAGCACCACAACTCAAAGGCCTCAATCCTTCAGCGCTCAGCCTACCTTATGGTCCAGCTTTCACAGCCATACATTGCAACTGGGAAAACCATAGCCTTGACTATACACACTTTTGTTGGCAGGATGATGTCTCTGCTTTTTCGTATGCTGTCTAGATTTGCCATAGCTTCCCTCCCCAGGAGCAAGCATCTTTTAATTTCTTGGCTGCAGTGCCCATCTGCGGTGATCTTGGAACCCAGGAAAATAAAATCTATCACAACCTCCATTTCTTCCACATCTATTTGCCAGGAAGTGATAGGACTGAATGCCATGATCCTAGTTTTCTTAATGTTGAGTTCCAAGCCAACTTTAGCACTCTCCTCCATCACCTGCATCAAGAGGTTCATTAGTTCCTCTTTATTTTCTGCCACGAGAGTGGTATCATCTGCATATCTGAGGTTGTTGATATTTCTCCTAGCAATCTTATTTCCAGCTGGTGATTCATCTAGCCCCGCCTTTCTCATGATGTGCTCTGCATATAAGTTAAATAGGCAGGGAGACAGTATACAGCCTGGCCGAACTCCTTTCTCAATTTTGAACCAATCAGTGGTTCCGTGTCCAGTTCTCACTGTTGCTTCTTGACCCGCATATAGGTTTCTCAAGAGACAAATAAAATGGTCTGGTACTCCCATCTCTTTAAGAACTTGCCACAATTTGTTGTGATCCACACAATCAAAGGCTTTAGCATAGTAAATGAAGCAGAAGTAGATGTTTTTCTGGAACTCCCTAGCTTTCTCCATGATCCAGCATATGTTGGCAATTTGATCTCTAGTTCCTCTCCCTCTTCGAAATCCTGCCTGTACTTCTGGTAGTTCTTGGTCCACATACTGCTGGAGCCTAGCTTGTAGGATTTTGAGCATCACTTTGCCAGCATGTGAAATGAGTGCAATGGTGCAGTAGATTGAACATTCTTTGGCATTGCCCTTCTTTGGGATTGGAATGTAAACTGACCTTTTCCGATCCTGCAGCCACTGTTCAGTTTTTCAAATTTGCTGGCATATTGAAAGTAGCACTTTTACTTCATTGTCTTTTAAGATTTTGAATAGCTCAGCTGGAATACTGTCACCTCCATTAGCTTTGTTGTTGCTCAGTCTTCCTAAGGCCCATTTGACTTCACATTCCAGGATGTCTGGCTCGAGGTCAGTGACAACTCCATCGTGGTTATCAGGAACATTAAGCTCTTTCTTGTATAGTTCTTCTGTGTAATCTTGCCTCCTCTTCTTAATATCTTCTGCCTCTATTAGGTCCCTGCCATTTTGGTCCTATATCATGCCCATCTTTGCATGAAACGTTTCCTTCATATCTCCAATTTTGTTGAAGAGATCTCTGGTCCTCCCTATTCTATTGTTTTCTTCTATTTCTTTGCACTGTTCATTTAAGAAGGCATTCTTATCTCTTCTAGCTCTTCTCTGGAATTCTGCATTCAATTGGGTGTATCTTTCTCTTTCTTCCTTGCCTTTCTCTTCCCTTATTTCCTCAGCTATTTGTAAAGCTTCCTCAGACAACCATTTTGCTTTCTTGCTTTTCTTTTTCTTTGGGATGGTTTCAGTTGCTGCCTCTTGTACAATGTTGCGAACCTCCGTCCAAAGTTCTTCAGGCACTCTGTCTATCAGATCTAATTCCTTAAATCTATTTGTTACCTCTACTGTATATTCATCAGGGATATGATTTAGGTCATATCTGAGTGGCCTAGTGCTTTTCCTACTTTCTTCAACTTAAGCCTAAATTTTGCAACCAGAAGCTCATGATCTGAGCCACAGTCGGCTCCTGGCCTAGTTTTTACTGTGTATATTTTATACACAGTAAATATTTTACTGTAAATATACACAGTAAATATTTTACTGTGTATATTTATTTTATTTATTTATTTATTTATTAAAACATGTTTATGCCGCCCCATTCGCCAAAGCCTCGGGGTGGCTTACAACAATAAATTACAATAAATATAAACATTAAAAATCCAAAAAATCCAATATAAAATAAGCCGCCCTGGCCAGATAAGATCAAATAATACTAACAGTTAAAATGCCGCTTAAATAAAAAGGTCTTTGCCTGGCGCCGAAAAGCAAATAACGACGGCGCCAGGCAGACCTCTCTAGGGAGCGCATTCCATAACTTAGGTGCCACCGCAGAGAAAGCCCTCCTCCGAGTAGCCACCCTCCTAATTTCTTTCACGGAGGGTTCCCGGAGAAGGGCCTTTCCCACTGATCTCAAGGGGTGGCTGGGCATATATGGATGTAAGCATTTCTTCAGGTAACCAGGACCCAAGCCGTTTAGGGCTTTATAGGTCATTACCAACACCTTGAATTGGGCCCGGACTTCAATAGGAAGCCAGTGAAGCTGACGGAGAACTGGAGTCATGTGACCATAACGCCCAGTCCCCGTCAGCAGTCTGGCAGCTCTATTTTGAACCAACTGAAGTGTCTGGACCGTCTTCAAGGGTAGCCCCACGTAGAGCGCGTTACAGAAGTCAAGGCAGGAAGTCACCAGTGCATGTGTCACTGTCGCCAGGCAGTCGTACTCCAGGTAGGGGCGCAGCTGATGAATCAGCCGAAGCTGGAGGAAAGCGCTCCTCGCCGCTGCTGTTACCTGAGCTTCCAATGAAAGCTCCGGGTCAAGGAGCACTCCCAGGCTGCAGACCTTGTCCCTAAGAGGGAATGCAACCCCGTTCAGGACAAGGTTCAATTCACCCTCTCCGAAGCCCGATCCACCAACCAACAGGACCTCCGTCTTGTCTGGATTGAGCTTCAGTTTATTGGCCCTCATCCAGCCCATTACCTCAGCTGTATAGAGCTTCTCCATCTTTAGCTGAAGAGCACACAGTCAATCTGATTTCTGTGTTAACTGTCTGGTGATGTCCATGAGTAGAGTCGTCTCTTGGGTTGTTGGAAAAGAGTGTTTGCTATGACCATCGTATTCGCTTGACAAAATTCTACCAGCCTGCCCTGCTTCATTTTGTACTCCAAAGCCAAACTTGCCTGTTATTCCAGTTATCTTTCGGCTTCCTACTTTAGCATTGCAATCCCCCATGATGATGAGAACATCATTTTTGGTGTTAATTCTAGAAGGTGTTGTAGGCCTTCATAGAACTGGTCAACTTCAACCCTTCAGCACCAGTGGTTGGGGCATAGACTTGGACTATTGTGATGTTGAATGGTTTTCCTTGGATTTGAACTGAGAGCATTCTGTCATTTTGGAGATTGTATCCCAGTACTGCTTTTCCTACTCTTTTATTGACTATGAAGGCTACTCCATTTCTTCTGAGGGATTCTTGCCCGCAGTAGTATACCTGATGGTCATCTGAATTGAATTCACCCATTCCTGTCCATTTTAGTTCACTGATTCCTAAGATGTTGATGTTCAGTCTTGTCATCTCTTGTTTGACCGCATTATTTTATTTTTCACACCTGAAACAACTTGTAAAAGCCATTGTGGCACAGCTTCTCTCCAATCAGAAGAGACACTTCTCAAAATCACTGGAAGCCAAACAAAAAATATCAGTGTTTCTTCAAGAAACTGGAAACTGCCATGAGGTTTAGAACAAATTGAATAGAACACAGCTGAGGTTGGTCTCAAGGGTCACTGCACCCATCTAGATATAAAAAGTGAGGCATCAAAGAAACAAGACAGAAGAGAACTTCTGAGGGGAACAGGACACAGGTCGCAAGTCAAATGAGCATTACAAGTCATACAGGAAAGCTGTGGTGAAATTTGTTGTGGTCCATTGTGTTGTTGCATACTGCTAACTGAGAAGCAGCACGCCTCCAGTTGCAATGCACTTTCTGGAAGTGCCCTGATGACCGGACTGCATGAAATTATTCCAATTCCTCTATGACCAGTACAATCAGTAACCAGGATTTCCAGTTAAACAGGAAAGTAGATCAGTGAAGGTCAACATTTTTGGAAACTAATCCACCAGTCTAGTCAAAAGCATGAGATATGGTCACCATAGAGCATATTACTGTATACATGCACTTCCATACCTGATGTGTCTTTGATTCCAATCTATTGGGTGGGGAAGCAACGAGTAGTATAGTTCCATCAGACATCCCCATTGGTTTACTTTTTGTCAAATGGCATTCTCTTTATTATTTTCAATTCCTCAAAGGTGCAAATGTCTTCTAAGTTGCAAATAAAAAGCTTGGGATTTAAAATAAAAATGAAGATGGGAGAAAAGGAAACCAATGGATTTATCTATCCTTACATTTTCAGTATGCATACTATAGGCTGGTCACAGATACCTTGATACATAGCAAAGAACATGACATGAGAAAAGTCATTCTGAATCAGATCTCCTGACCATGTTCCCCAGCAACTGGGCTACACATACTGTCTCTGATCTAGAAGTAACTTCTAGCCACTGACACTCTCCATGAATTTGCCTAAATCTTTTTTAAAGCCATCCTAATTGGTGGCCAGCACTACATGTGGAAATGAATTCCATAGTTTAACTGCATGCTGTATGATGAAGAACTTCCCTTTATTGTCCTAAACTTCTGACCAGTCAGCTTCGTGGGATGCTCATGGTTCCTAGAATCATGGGAAAGGGAGAAAAGAGTCTTCTAAAGCTAAGCTATGCATGGAATTCCATATGCATAAAATTGAATCAAAGTAAGATAAAGAACCGATCCAGAGTAATGTGGCAACATTAGCCATGGATCGTGTTCACTCGCTGATGGGAGGAATCCTCCACTCTGGCATTCCAGCATCTCTCCTGGGTAGTCTGAATAGAATTCAGTGTGTTAGCTTGATGTTACTGAGCTGTTCTGGTTTTGGTCCTGTATTCCTCTAGATTGGTAGTGGCGAACCTATGGCACACGTGCCACAGTGGGCACACAGAGCCCTCTCTGTCAGCATGCGAGCCAAGTTACCCCAGCATTGCCCCAGCAGCCGAGCATCGGATAACAGTGCACATAGGGGCCATGCGCATGCTCGGAAAGGAGTAGCGGTGCCAGGCAATGATGTCACGAGCCGTGACTTATTAGCTGTGACTCGTCCAAACTTTCGCATGGCCGGTCAGTACTCTGCCAAGGATGGATGGATAGATGGATAGGTAGATAGATTTGCTTGGACTGGCTGTGAGTTGTAAAACCTCCGTATTCAGGTTTTGTTGCAGTGTTGGCACTTTGCAATAAATAAGTGGGTTTTGGGTTGCAGTTTGGGCACTCGGTCTCTGAAAGGTTCACCATCACTGCTCTAGATGGTTCCTCTATGCTAGTGGGGGGGGGGGGGAATGTGTATAGGTCAGCTGACATCAGTGGGTAGGACATTACACCTGGTGTCATAAGGCAGAGAAGCATTTGGTCCTGTCCCTTTAGAAGTGCTGGTTCTACTAAACTAGAGAAGATCCTTCTTGTGAAGAGACCAAGAGAGAATTCTAAAAATGTTTTATGTTGACATGAATGTCTTAACTGGATGCTTCAGACAGCTTAATGAAAACCTGACAACTGAGCAGTCTGGATGCTTTTCCTTAAAGAAAAAATAAATATTATTTGGTTCAGAGGTATAATGGGAGGAAATAGAAAATTAATTTTCTTGTGCTGCAGAATTATTTTTATGCAGCACAATTACAGTGCAATGCTACCTTGCCTGTTATTTATAGCATTCATTTTAATGCTATAAGCACCTTCACCACCTAAGCTAAAGGATAATGCCACAAAGGAAAGTCACAAAACAGCAACACCGAGGCTCATTTGTATCCAAAAGTTATGAGAGAAGGGAAGCATAAGGGTGACAAAGAAGTACATTTAAGGTACTCTGTGCTTGATATGTTATTTGTGGTTGATTGCAAATTAAAATAAAACTTCTTGCCCAGGATTGATGTTATTTATGACCACTGCATCCTAGCCTATATCATCTTAGCCTCTGAGCTGGTAAAAGGAGAAAACTTCATGGGTCAGTCTTCCTCAGTGTGGCACTTTCCAGACTTGGCCTATAACCTGAATCAGCCCAGTCAAGCATGGCCAGTGGCCCAGACTATCTAGTGGGCATCAGATTGGAGACTAGCAGACTTTAAAAGTGCAGAAAGGAATGAAGCAATAAAATAAATGCGACAATATTCATTCTGTAGTCAGCAAAATCACTGACCATTGCTTTCCAAGTGATGCAGAAGGCTCTCTCTTTCTTTATTCCAACACAAATTCTTCACAGTCACTGCTAATGCATCTAAAAATGTCCTTATCTGAAACCTGCCAGTTCGATATGCCATTGTTCGTTCAAAGTAAGTGGAGTTGTACAGTTACAAATAACTCCAGATGTTAGAACAGCATCCTTCTATGTATGTTTGCCTGAAAATAAGTGTTAATGCATCTCAGTTCCAAGTAATCATGTTTAAGCATGGAGTGGCAGGCAATCTTGTAATCAATTTTTTTGCCAGTTTTGTGTGCCTTCCTTTGAAAAGATAAACATTTTCTAATCTGAACAAATAGTCTGGTACCAGAAGCAGTGTGAGAAAACCTTCCGTATGCAAGCCTTGATTATCAAAGTATTATAATGCACTGTCTGATTAGGGCCTTGTTCTCCAAGTCCTACTATATGTTATATTAAATGTGGAATGTTCAATTCTGCAGAATCTTTTTTTAAAAACTTAACATTGAGCATGAAAAAGCTTATCCAAAATGAAAGGGATGACTGAAGAGATGTTTAATTCTGCTCCATTCCTGAAAAAAAAATCCCTGCCTTGCACCAAATACCACAAGGGAAAAAAAAACCCTATTAGCATGTGTAAGAAAGTCATTTCAGTTCATTTTTAGTCAGAATTTCTGCAGTTCACACCTCCCAGAATGGAACACAGACCTGAGTGCTATCTGCAGTTGATGCTCATATATTTCCAAGCTTGTAGGACCCTGCCCCACCCCACTGCACACCCCCCTCCCACTCACACACACAATATGTTTAAAATACATACGCAGTGGGATGGGGAGCATTGGAAAAAGCATCAGGAATTCAGGCAAGCTCCGGTTGTCCTGATTTGGACATCCCTGATCCTCATTTGCTACATATTTGATGTAACATGTAGTCTGACCCTTTTTGGGTATGTATGCATGTACGTGTATGTGTGTGAATTGTGGCATGATAACACATATGAGCCCCACATCTGCCATTTGGAATGGAATAGCCCAAACGTAGGTTGATCACCTGTGAGTGATCACCTATTCTTAGCTTTGGGTCTGCAGCTCTGTATCTGTTTACCTGGGAATAAATTCATTTAATCAATGGAACTTACTTTTAATTGGCCATGCACAGGGCTGTACTATCAATAAGTAATTGTATCTGAAAAACAACCATATTTCTTGGTTGTTCCTTAGGCCATCTGGATGAAGGAGACTGAATTTAACATCAGTGTGAGATATGCATGTCTCCTTCAATGAAGTGGACTCTTGTTTCAGAGGCATACTAAAGCTCTTGTGAAGTCCTGTGCAGAACCCTTTCATCCACATATGCTCACTGGAGAAGGAAGATGTCAATTTGGATGGTTAACCTCTATTTCCATATGAATGAGCAAAGAACCCATTGTACTTGACTGATATGATCTTGCATGCTTTAAAGTGAATTGCATATAAAATTGATAAAGCAATAACATGGAAGCCCTTTACACCTATAGTTTTCTTTGAAGTATTGCAGCACACACTCTTTTCCAGTCAAAACGG
This sequence comes from Varanus komodoensis, assembly GCF_004798865.1. Classification (NCBI taxonomy): domain Eukaryota; kingdom Metazoa; phylum Chordata; class Lepidosauria; order Squamata; family Varanidae; genus Varanus; species Varanus komodoensis. The sequence goes on along the minus strand of NW_025335268.1, from coordinate 11,793,749 downwards.
ACCTCCCCAGGTTAACAATGTCTTTTCCCTTCAAAGGTTTTCCTCCAATAAATGAACTCACCTTTAAGATATCAGAGCAGTCTTGTTTGAAAAATAGTTTTTTTCAAGGGGAGAAAAACTTTACAGTATCTTCTAATCTTTTTAAAATACCTTTTCCAATGTTTTGAATTATTTTGTTTGCTTAAAATATTTTACCTCCTTTTACTATAAAGCAAACCCAGAACAAGGTACAAATGTTAAACAAATAGGTCATTAGCTAGCACCAAAAGCATGTAACAACTGATGCCAAATGCATATGAGTGGGTGGGAGCACCATTGTCCAGAGTCCTCTAGGTAGAATCTCCTCTCTTAGGTTGTCACACACTGAGCTCCAGACAAATGCAGTACCATCCAGAAGAATGTGTACAATATGTTGAGTAAAACTTTACTCATACAATATAAAAATCAACCAATGAGAGTGTCAGGTGAGCCCAGCCTGAATTATCCATGATGTCTTTTTTTTCCCCAACAACCCATAAGGAGAACCCATGTGCTGTTTCAGGGTTTCTTTTACCCATGCTGAGTTCTCCTGTTGTCTGAATCCTGACAACTGATCCAATTGTGGGTAATCCAAGTTAGAGCAAGGGAATCCAAGTTTGACAGGTGGCTGTCAAATCTCAGGGTCCTTTAACATTGGGAGCAGTTGAGCTGGAATTATGTGGGTGTGTATTGGGGCATTCCTCTGAAATCTCCAAGTTCCCTCTCAAAACCATCATTTTGCAGGGACCCAAATTTTAATGCCATCTGTCAAACTCCTATTGAAAAACAGGAGATCACTTTTCCCAAGCCCTGAGAGAGTCTACAGAGAGTATACAAATGGTTTTCTCAAAGAAGAATAAAAAGAATGAATGGGAAAACACAGCAAACTTGCTGAGAAACTGGGGGTAAACCACCTAAACACCCCCTTCTCAGCAGAAGATCCAGTGTGACCTGGGTTTTTCTTGACAATTCACCTCATGGGACCTGATTAGAGAAACCCAGTAGGGCGGGTCTCCAAGGCTCTCTGGAGCACTGTTCAGGGTGCGTGTTTTGAACGGGCAGCTTAAGGCTGCCCAAGTGGAATCTCCACATTAAAAAGTCACAGTTACCCAAAATCATTCCTCCCATGGTGCCTCCAGAAATGAAGAAGAGAGAAGAAGGGGGATCAAAGTACCTGTGGGAAGCCTGATTATCCATTAGGCTCAATGGGGGAATTCATGGAATAACCAACCAGATCACCTGAGTCCTAGTCCCATGTTCTTAACCACCGTATCACTCTGGCTTCCTTGAATGCTTCAAGGACAATCAAGTTGTTCTCCTGTCTCTAGTTTAATTCATCTCAATTTAGTCAACTTGAACTGCCCAATAGAAATGCAATTGGTGTATATGTGTATGCTATTTATAGTAAATCTCTCCATCAGTGCTTCCTTTTCCCCCCAGACTAGAGTGAGGATTGGGGATGGGATTTGCTATCATAAGGAAGTCCTATTCTTGTACTTAACTTAAGTGCTTGAAAATAACTTAAGTGTATGTCTTTGGGCCATTCTTTTGGACCATAGACTATAGAAAGACATCTTCCAGCTCCACTGAAAAGAATATGGCCTGTTTGTGGGTGTGCCTTTTATCTCCTGGCATTAAAATCTAACAAATCCTGCCTAGCAGACTCTTTAAATTGGGTAGATAATCCAGGAGTTCTCTAAGGTCAAAGACTTACAGTTAACTGGGCCCTGGCTACAGAAAATCATTGACCATCTGCTTTGCTAAATGGCTTGGAAAATGGAGACTAAACGTGTAACTTTCATGCTCGAAAGGAGCCCATTTGATTCTGTTCATTCTTCTGTTCTTCTTTGAATTCCTTTGCTGTGTTCAGAAGATAGTTGATCTTTTCTTTTCCTTTTTAGTGTACAATTCATAGCAAAATAAATGATCAAGAACGTCTATCAGCACTCATGCAGTTGCTGTTAGAATCAAGAGAATCCATTGACTTCAACTCATGGATAAGGCCTTCCATATGATCTCCTGGTAGTTAGTTAGAAGAAAGAATGCCCCAAATACAGTACAGTAGAAATGTGTATTGGTAAGATTCAGGACAGAACTACATGTTACCTTAGGCATGTAGAAGTGCCCATAAAATGAGTCAGGCTATTGCCCCATTTAGCTCAATATTGTTGACACTGACTGGCAGCAGTGGCTTTTCAGGCTTTCTGATAGAATTCTTTCTTAGCTATACCCAGAGATCAAACCTGGGACATCCGACATGCAAAGCAGGGGTTCTCTCTCACTGAGTTATGGCCCTTTCCAACCTTGACATCCATTCAGTCCTAATGCCATGTCTGCTGGAGTTAAGAATGTTCCTTTTTCACACTTTAAAACCATTTGTAAACACCCAGATAGCTTCAGCTAGTAAGTGGGAGAGAAATGAGAGCCAGTGTGTCTGGTGGTTAGAGTGTTGGACTGGGGACCTGGGAGATCTGGGTTCCAGTCCCCACTCAGCCATGAAGTAGATTGTGTTGACTTTCCTGGGCCGCTCAGCAGCTTTTGGTACCATTGAAAGAATTGCAGTGGTTCTGCTCCTGCTTGGCTGGCCATTTCCAGAAGGTGGTGCTGGGAGATTGTTGTTCTGTGCCATGGAAGTTATACCATGGGGTACCATAGGGTTCCATTTTATCCCCTATGGTATCTAACATCTACATGAAACTGCTGGGGGACGTAATCTGGAGGTATGGGGTAAGGGGCCATCAATATGCCAGTGATACTCAGCTCTGCCTCTCCTTTTCATCAAACCCAGGTGAGGCAGTTGCCTTCTCAATCAGTGCCTGGCCCTGGTAATGGACTGGATGAGGGCCAACACACTGATATTCAATCCAGACAAGATGGAGGTGCTGTTGATGGGTGGTTTGTCTGTCCAGGTGGGAGATATTCAACCTGTTCTGGATGGGGTTGCACTCCCCCTAAAGGTCAAGGTCTGTGGTTTGAGGTTGCTCCTGGATCCAGAACTGTCACCTGAGGAACAAGTGGACTCAGCAGCACAGAGCACCTTTTAGCAGCTTAAGCTGATATACATAGCAGCCATGGTCCCATCTGGACAGACACAGGCTAGCTGTAGGAATCCATGCCCTCGTAACCTTTTGTTTGGGATTTTGCAATGCACTGTACATGGGGCTGCCTTTGAAAAGGGCCCAGAAAACTCCCCCCCCCCCAGTGTTTTAACAGTTTACTTAACTTTAGTTTTCATATTACATTTTATACTGTACTGCTGCTATTCCTCCTTACTAAATTGGTTGCAATTGCTATGGTTTTATTATCTGATGTTATTTTTTAAATCTGTCTTGTAAGCCAGACAGCCTCAGTTATTGGGTGGTATACAAATGAAATAAATAAATAAATAAATAAATAAATAAATAAATAAATAAATAAAATGGAACATAGATCAAACTTTCAGCTTCTTCTTTCCCTAACATAAATGGACCTCCATGGCTGTCACAGAAACACCATTTTCTTTCAGGCACCCATCCTATCACCCTCCTGCATTTTTCCATTCTTGAAGAACAAGAAGTTCTTTTATTCATTCACATATGATATTCATTGCCTTTCCATGGTAAATCCTGCTCAAGGCAACATATGAATTGATGCACATTAAAAATGCAAATTGAATAAAAAGCTGTAATATGGAATTCTAAATTTTAAGCAAACAGAAAATATGTAAAAGACTAAGACTAGGAAGATACAGAAAATTAAGTTAGTGATCGCTCTAGACAAAAACAAAGTCCTAGCAGAAGTAGGTTGTAGGAGAAGGGATATAGGACAGAGGCTCAGGTTCCTTAGGCAGAGAATGTACACCATCATTGAAAAGGCTCTGCCACAGGGTACTTGCATCCACACCTCCATGGATGATGGAACATCAGTGTGAAGGTGAGAGGAGCACAGGACTGGAGCTGGGGAGAGCCAGGTTCTCGTCCATGTTCAGCCATGAAGCTCACTGGGTGACTTGACAGTCACTGCCTCTAGCCCACCTTGCAAGTTAATATGAAGATGAACTGGAGAAGATGGTTATGTACACTATTTGGATGGAAAATGTGGACAATAATTGCAATAAGTGAATGGACTGCCAGCCAGATCTTACTCAAAGACCTGAAAGTACAAGGAGATACAGATTAGAGAAGGTGGTCCATGCCAACAGAGAAGCCAGCATGCAGAGCTTTGAAGATTAAAATCCAAAACCAGAAACAAGCTTAGAAACGGATAGGCAGACACTGCAAGCTGACCATGATGTGATTAGGAAAAAATTGGGATTTCTCATAATGGAGCAATGTAAACTATGGATTCCCTCTAGGAACTGCTTTAGCATCAGTGTGTTTGAAGTTGTTCATAACTGAACTGGAGTTAGGGATGAACAGTGAATTAGTTAAATTTGAAAGTGGTACCAAATTATTTAGCTTGGTTAAAACAAAGGGGAATTGTGAAGAATCCTAAAATAATGTCTCTGAACTTGGAGTGTGGGTATCAAAGAGCAAATCCAGTTTAACGTAAACAAACATAAAGGGATGCACATGTGTTCAGCGGGGTGTGATCCTGACTTAGCATATCTGCTAATGGGGTCTGAGCTGGTGATGATCAACCAATAAAGAGCCTTTAAAGCTGTGGTTGGTAACAGAATGAAAATGCCAACCCTGCTGTGAAAAATAGAAATGTCATGTCAGGGATTATTAAGAAAGAAATTTTCAAAAACCCTGCCAACATCATGCTGACCTTATAAAAATGTCTGATGGGACCACAGTTGGAATACTGTGTAGAGTTTTGGTCACTGCATCTCAAAAGGATACCATGGAGATGGGAAATGTATAGAAAATGGCACCTAAACTGATTTACCCTTGATGGGGAAATTTGTAACATGATGCTGAGGGAACTTAGAAAAAAGGCAAGAAATGAGGGATGATGGAGGTTTGCCCAATTATGCATAGCATGAAAAGATTGGATAGGGAGAAATTGGATCCAATGGAGCAAGGCAGGACACATGCCCAACTTAGAAGTGATCCAACCAATCCTACTTTCACATAGGGCTTTTCTGTGGAATTGCCTGCCTTGGGCACAGACATTGTGGTGTTTCAGCATGTAATATTTGTATTTATTTCTTTATTTATTAGATTTTATATTGCACCTTTTTTTCTTACAAACAACACAAATGGCTTACATCATCATGTAGTAGAGACATCCATGTTCCAGGAAGTCTTTGCTGCTTGTCAGAGGACAGGAAGAGCCCTGCTGGATCAGAGCAGGTGTCCATCTAATCCAGCATTCCACTCATGCAATGGGAAACCAGCTGCCCACAGGATCCCACAAGCCAAAGTTCCCTCCTATTTCTGATACTGGAGGTCGTCTACAGCCAACAGGACTAATAATGATGGATCTGTTCAATTCACTTTAAAAATAAAATGTCTTCCCTTGGCTCTACCTGAAGTGCAGGAAGCTGAGAAGGTTACGGACTGCTGGAAAGATGAATAGCAGGATACTGAATGCATTCCTTGGCTACTTGATGAGAGAATTAAGCACAAGAAGCCCAAATCCAACCCTGAGAATTTCTCCAAATCCTACTTCTCCTTGGAACATCCTTTTGAAAGCAATTTCTTGTCCATGAAATCAAAAGTCTGGAAAAAGCATGGGAGACATTTCTGGAAGAGCTGTAATTTTGAATCTCCAGTAGAAGACCTTGCTAAGAAGCTGGAAGATATGTTGTCAGTTGTAGTAAGCAGTGCTGAGGCAGATGCACCAGCGCTTTGACTCCGGATGGCAGGCTGTTATATCCATGAGCCTTTTGACCTGCCACTCCCTCCTTTCTCCCCAAGGTGAGAAGGAAAATGCTGCTATATATGCTTGATTTCCTTGCAATACGTGATGGAGGAGGCAGGATTCTGCTTTTCAGCATGACAGTCCACCAAGAAATCTGACCAGCAGAGAGGAATTAGCAGCATCTGAGTCCAAGCTGTTTTCACTGTCTCATTCAAATATCTTGGGGGGAATACAGCAAAAACTGCTGGATCCCCCATCTCTGATTAGACACCATATCACTGCTTGTCAGGTGGAACCCCTACAGTGGTGGGACTATATCCAACAGCAGTTCTAATAGGGAACTGTTTGGGGTGAGAAAGATGGTTGCTTTGAGTGCTTGTTCTCAAGGACTGCTGGCTGGGCTTCAGAGGAATCAGAATCGGAATGTGAAGCAGAAATGCGGGGAGCCTGGGAATGCGGGCCAAGCCAAGACACTGAGATGAGGGAAGCAAAGATGCTTATCTCAAGGCCAGGTGGGCAGGCAATCGAGGAGGGATAGGATCTGGAACAGGGACATTTATAAGACACAGACAAAGCAGCCCTGGCTCTTGACCCCATGACATGGTGTCAGCAGAGAAGTGTGGCCCACTTAGAGGATTGGCACTTGGAGAGGAAGCATACTTGCTTTCAGAAGGCCACCCCACAAAGGGATGAGGGCCAGGCATGCCCAAAAGGAGAGCTCCTGGAAGATTGGGTTCATAAAACTGCTCTATGCATGCTCAGAGATTCATTCTGGGTGTTTTGTGCTTTTTGGTCAGTACAGGATGCTTTGCAAGGAAAAAGTCTGTGGTTTTTAAGTGAGCAAAGGAGGAACCCCAACTCACAACCTAAACTGCTGTCAAACTGGTACCTCCCACTACAGATGCTCCCATCATTATTGGGATTTGGCCAATGGGCCAAGCCAAGATCTGAATTTCTTTCCATCTCTACGATGGGAGAAGAGGGAGATGCAGGATCATCAGCAGCAGGCACATGGCCTATTACTGTAGGTCAGTACATGGGGATGGGGATTGGATCTCTCCTGTAGATGCAAGCAAAGAAAGCTGCTTTGTAAGTGATTTAACACCCAGGCAGAAAGCTTGTGTGGGCAGATACAAGCACTAGAAATAGTTCGTGGCTTGGGGTTTATTTTTTTCCCATGCACAGAACTGCTGCAGGAGACTGGGAAGCCACCTGAAGCAACTTAAGGACTGGAACCAGCACCAGAAAGCAGCCCATGCCTGCTTTCTGTGCATTCACAAGGACTTTTGCATCCCATCCATGTCATATTATTGTGATAGAATACGAGGTATGTCAAGAAAGTAATGTGAATTATATTTTAAAATTTCTTTTATTGAAAAAAAAATACAATTGAACATTGTCTCCTTCAAAGTATGCACCTTGTGAGTGCACACAACGCTCTCTGTGATTTTTCCATTCTTCATAGCATCCCTGGAAGTCTTCAAGTGCGATGGCATTCAGAGCCTGTGTAGTGGCTCTTTGGACATTATCCACACCACCAAATTGGTGTCCCTTTAAACTATTCTTCATCTTTGGGCAGATGAAAAAGTTGCAAGGAGCCAATTCAGGGCTGTAGGGTGGATGGGAAACCACTGTGATGTGTTTTTCAGCCAAAAAGTCTCTAACAGCCAAAGCGCTGTGACTCGGTGCATTGTTGTGGTGAAGGATCCAAGTTGAGCCGACCTCAACTTGTGCCATTGGTACACTTGTGTAGATGATCGTGCAGCTTCTCCATAAGCTTCCCTCACCATTTCCAAAGATCTGATGCACTTTTACCCAATTTCACACAATTTTATCACATACTGCTGTTCCAAACTAACTTACATTTTCTTAATACGAGGCACTTGATCTGGTTGTCACAAAAAATAATGTCTCAGCTCTGACAGGGCTGGGATGCAACTGATCAGTGTTCTAACACACATCTGGCACCCCACCCCAAGTGACCTTGGCCTGCTTCTCCCTTCACAGAGCCCTTCTTGAGTGTAGGGACTTCATTCTTATTACTTTCTGGACACACTGTATTTCTGGTCTAAACATGTTTCTCCTGCTGGGAAATGAATACACAACCTGTTTATAGAGGCCTTGTGTTTCCATATTTGGTCATTTTCCTAGTAATACCTTTTCTTCACCTCCATACGCATAAGCACAAGAACTTTTCAGGCATCATTTTATGTCAAGAAGACCCAAAGAAGCTGCATTCAATATCCCCAGCCCGTAGGTACTCTAATTTCTAATTAAGTTTAGTTCTGATTGTCTGATTTGAGGAGCCTTTATCTAGGAATACTTAACCTGTGAATAATATGCAGAGTGTGAAGCATTCCTCTGGAATAATAATTGAATGTCTACACAAAATGTCATGGATAGTAAAACATCCAATTGTTTCAGAAGCCTAAAAGATCATCACAAGTAAAAGGGGGGACAAGCTGCAAAAAACACCAGAAGGAATGCTTAGATATGGAAACACTGTGTGCATCATCTATAAAAACCAGTTACACTGAGTCTAGGTTGTTTTCATTATTTTATTTATTAATTTCTATACTACCTAATAGTCAAAGCTCTCTGGGTAGTTCACAACAATTAAAACCATAAAATACAACATAAAACACACTGTAAAAGTTTAAAACTACAGAATAAATATTACAAAGGTAATAACGAAAATAAAGCCTAGCAGGCAACGCAAAGATTTAAAATGCAATAACATATTTAAAGCAACAGAAAGTAAAAGAGGCTGGGGAAATAAGGAAGGTCTTCACCTGGTACTGGAAAGAGCACAGGTGCCAGGTGAGCTTCTCTAATAAGCTCATTCCACATCAAAAAGGTCCTCTTCTTGGTACTCACCCATCACCTTTTTTTGGAAAAGAGTGGCTTACTACGGACAATCTTAAGGTTTTAGCCTGTATACATTGAGAGGAAATGATGATTCAGCTAATTCATCAAATGCATGGAGCATTATGGAAAGTTTATATGCAATATGTGTGATAGTAGCAGGAAAGAATTATAAAATGGGCGGTCAAATGGAAATTGAATGCAGGAAGTACTGACAGTGACAATCACATTATTAACGGTGGTCATTCATGCAGCAGTTGCTGCAGATAACACAAACATCCCAGCATTTGGTAAGCCAATTAACACGTGCCTTGTGATAAAACAAATCTTATATCTTTAGTCAAGCCTCTGGCAATGGAATAAACCTGTTGATGAAGTCAGACTCAGCAGTTTCTCACTCTAATCTGCCTTTGAAGTTCTTCGTTGCCACAATGTCCGCTTTAAGGTCATTGATTGTCCTGAATAACTGAAGTGTTCTGCTTCTAGTTTTTCACTCTTGCTCTTTCTGATGTCAGATTTGGGTCTCCAAATCTGGAGACTGGTGTCTCCTAGAGTTAGCAAGGGTCTTCAGGCCCTGAATCTTTCTTTTCTGCTTTGTAGGAGCTGCCCATGGTCCTGAGCTCCATCCCCAAAGTAGGTTCACCAGCATGAAGCACCATGGATGGCTGTAAAAAAGGTGAAAAGAAAAGCCACGATGAACAAGAAGCCTCACTTACAGAGGAGTCACCAGCCTCCCTGGATCCACTTACTCATCTCCTTGGAGACTGGCCCACTTTTTCTTTATAGAATGGGAAAGCCATTTGTTACAAAAGATGGGAAGGTGAGCAAGTAAATAAACCCCAAATAATTAGTTACAGTATTATACCTCACTCATAGCCCATCTGGGCAGTTTACATTTCCAAGGATAAAAATAAGCCTACATTTCCAAACAGATTGGCACTCCAAATACATTGTACAATAAATTCCAAATACATTTCCAAAATAAATATACAACAATAAAACAAAGATTAAAATATCTACAATATAGCAATGCAATAATATCATATATTAAAATACTTTTAACAAGCCAAAGGAAATAACTACAAAGCCTAATAAAATAATCCCAGAAACAACAGTCCACCTTAGTCCACCGGCCACAAACCCTAGCCCAAGTGACCCTGAACAGGCACTGAATGGGAAGGAAAAGGACCCCAGTGCTGGGAGGGTCACCCCTGAAATGGTCTTCCGAAATGGACTGCAGCTGCACTGCATGTGCCTCCATCCATCTCCTCACTGTCACAACACCAGTTGCTGCCACTACTTGGCCAGGGGCAAAGTAACAATGGGCTGTGATGAAGGAGCGGCTAGGATGCGGTCCAGCAAGCACACAGGTGCCGTGGAGGCTGGAGAGCCTTTGCTTCGCACAGCCTGGCTTACGTAGCACCAAGTCTGCAGCAGGAGGGGACTGTCAACAGCAGTCGAGCAGAGGAAAGAACTGTGATGTGTGCCACTATTAGGTCCTGTAACCGTGTTACCAGGATAGATATAGAGCTTTTCAACTCTGTGTACTTGTTATTCCTTATTCCCAGTGGATTATGGGTTCTTTAGATGATATCATGGCTTTCCAATTTTGTTTCAGTTTTAAAAAGCAGGTTTGTAGGGGTGGGGGGAATAGAGTGGAGGAAATGGGATAGCACTTGTGAAAGCAACGGAAGAAAAATCCCCTGAATTATTCCACTGTAGCTCAGCTCCTCTGAAGGGTGTTGTAGTGGAAAAGCTCCTTGGGTCATGTTTGGATTTCAGTTCTGTGTTTCAGCCTAAAGTTGATACAGCAGATTAAGAACCTCATGTAGAAAAGCTCATGGAGACAGCACATAATAAATTATCGAAGCTGACCTACTCAGACACAGCTGACCTCTGACATCGAGAACTTTTACTCTGTGACTAGATTTGCTGACTCTAATTGTCAGGCAACTGTCAGGTGGACAGTGAAGGAAAATCCTGTTAGATCAGGTTTTGAGCAATGCCAGGCACGAGCTGACCAACCGCCTACTCTTAGAACCCGACAGGCAATAATTATCTGCTCAGTATCGGCTCCTATATGCTTATTAATAGGCACATTTAATTAAGCACACACACATGTCTCTTGGTCACTTCAGCATCAAACTGATTTGCAAAGTCAAGAGGTAAAATTGCAATTGGAGCACCTCAACCGTGGGATGCATAAGCAGCTCAGTCTCCAGGGGATCTTCCCAACTCACCAGTCTGGGTCTTGCCCCAGTGGAAGGGCCCATCTGTTTGCAGTCCTTGACTAGCTGCTGGGGCCAGCCCTAACCTTAGGCTGAAAAACACAGTCACTTCAGGCAGTAGATGCTGGGAGATAACAGCAAAGTGTCAGTGAAGAAAGCTGTGTGCCAAGTGACTGGTCCAGTTAGCCTTCAGGATGCTGTCTCAAATATAGGGCTTCAGGATAAGTCAATTGAGCTTTTCTGAGTTTTTAGGTAGGCTGGGTACAAATGAAAAGAAAGAAACACTTCTGTGTCTGAAGCCTTGCAAAGCAGCAGAGACAAAATCACCACTGTCATCATTTAAAAGACCATTAATTCATTTATTGCCATTGCATAATACCTACCCTTGCTTTTCTATTAGGGGTTTCTGTGTTTATTATTGCTATTTGATTGTTCTTTGATATTGTTGCATTATTTATGTTGACGTTGTTTGATATTTGATATTGTTCTTCAATATTGCTGTATTTTTCATTTTGATTGATTGTATAATGTATTCATTATTTTAGATTTTAGTATACTGTTATATTGTATATTCAGAAATGGAATTTGTATGCCAACCAAGCTATGGGGTGGGATAGAAATGTAAATGGAAGCAAAATGAAATTAAATAGCAACCAATCTTCTAGCTTTCTGGCCTGACTCCATAGATGAGGCATCGCTGACACAGGTCCACTCAAGTTGCCTCAGGTCTAGTGTAGGAAAGAGATGTGCCAAGGGCCCATCAACTGTGATGGTCCTGCTATTTAGAAGTCCAGCTCTGATTTCAGATATTGGGATGATTGGGATGGTTAGGAATCCAGTTCAGCTGTTGAAAAACTCAGGCCTGACAGCCTAGTTCTGCCTAGCTCTCCTTCTGATAACAGATGTGGAAGGGCAGAGTCAAGTGTAGGCTGGATAGTGCTGGGAAATGTCAGAATGGTGGGAGGTTTATTTAGCCTGGTTTTCATCTGATTGCAGGCCATAAAAGAGTGAAATTCCTTTTCGGCCAAAGCTGTGAGATAAAACTTTAAATCTAACTATTCCCATATATAGCCTGGGACTTGGGGAACCACATGGGAGTAGGACTCCCAAGGGGAGGAATTTTTCAGGGGTATCACCTCATTGAGATCTCAAGTCAAGAGGATGGAATAAAGATGACTTCTTCAGAACAAGGCTTGATGACAGACTAGACTCCCCTTTCAGTTAGATTATCATCATAAACTCTGGATTATCATTTGTTTCCCTTGTTCACATATCTTCATCTTTGGAGGGGGAGGGGTCAGAGCCTGACATAATGTGGGCCACACCAGTTGTGTGAGCTGCTGAGGAAAAAGCTTTACACAAAGAAAAGGGGAATCTAGAATGGCTGCCATGTGCACCTGTGCATTATGTGGAAATTCAACATGGCTGCCAGTAGAAACTTGCAGCTTAGTAACATTTCTCTGAGTCCTAGCACAGCAGTGTGAGGCAGCATGTGGCAGAGGAGATGCAAAAAAGAGCACACTGAAAAACAAAATTGGGTTCCATTTTGAAGGCTGGAGTTAAAGGCAGTTTTGTGGTCTCAAATGCAGAAGGCTCCAACTATGGCTCATCATAAAAGCATAGACCTTGCCCTGATCCTGGCCTACTCACTTCTTTCTGTGCCATATTTATCCCCATTTCATTAACATCAGGACTGCAGATTCAGTGCCAATGCTTCATCCCTTTCCGTTCAAGCAAGTCAAATAAACCTGAGCTGAAGTATCCCTCTTGACTCCCTCCTCCTGATCTTACTGGTTGATGTGCCCCTTAATGTTTCAGATTTCATCACATACTTTAAAGGGTCAGTCTCTCACATTTGGGTTCTTGACAGCGTGCTAACATGGAGAGAAATGGGATGTCTTCAGTGCAAATGTGATGTAGTGTTTCATTTTGTTATAACACCCTAGACACAATGTGTGTGCTTGCCGGCCTTCTCAGTGTGAGAGAATAGATTGTGATGCTATTTGATCATGGAGTGTTTATTTCTTTAGCCGAAGAACAGAATGATAGTGGGCTGCAGTTCCTAGCATGCTCTTCAGAATTACACAGCTTTGCACCTGAAGCCATGCTACTAGGACTCAGAGTATATTATGGGATGACCACTTATGAATCACCAGAAAGGAGGGAAAAAGTAATACCAAGAAGGGAGCAAAAGAGAAGAACAATCTGCATAACATTTACAAGAGCTTATATATATATATATATGCAAATTTAGATGCAAATTATTTTAATATATGCACACATATATACATATTTATGTACCTATCATGTGTGTAGCTGCAAGGCAGTGCTGTTCACCATCCAGAGCAATTTGGCTATTGGACAGTATAGCACTATAACCAGGGCTTTTTTTGTCATAGAACACACGAGAATGGCGTTCCGGCACCTTTTTTTCCCAATGGATTTTACCAAGTGATTTTGGCGTAGCAGATCAGCAGCAAACATCATTAACACAGTGCCTGCAGGCTGCTATTGTGTCTGCTATCTGCTATCTGATAGTGAGAGAGAGCTTCTCTGGACACTCGCTGCTCGGCTTGGGATTGGTGTGTGTGCCTACTGCCGGTGGCAACGTGAGTTCCTGCACCTTTTTTTTTTTTTTACAAAAAAAGCACTGACTATAACTATTATTAATAACAACAACAATGGGCTGGTGGCAGGGACTGAATCCCTGACTCTCCCTTCTGAGGCCACAACACTGTCTCTGATCCTGGAAGGGGGTTTCTAAGACATCGTTTGGTCCCTCAGATACTCCACCAGGGCCCTTGGATTGCATTTCTGAAATCATTTTTATTCATTAGGAGGAATGACCTTAGAAAAGCAGAAAACCCAAATACACTCTGTACTGTGCTGTTCTGTCCATAAGCTAAATGCTTAATTTTATTATTATTATTATTATTATTATTATTATTATTATTATTACATTTCTATGCCGCCCCTTGCCGAAGCCTCGGGGCGGCTTACAACACAATAAGATACATTGAAATACAATAGAACATAATAAATTACCAATAAATACAGAAATACAAAAAATACACTGAGATACAATAATATAAAATTAAAATTAACAGTATAAAATAAGTAAATAAAGAATATAGGAGGAGGAAAGAGAAGGAAGAGGAAGTTGCCCTGGCCAGATCATATTTTTTAACAATTAAAATGATGTTTAAATAAAAAGGTCTTTACCTGGCGCCGAAAAACCAGTAACGACGGTGCCAGGCGGACCTCTTTGGGGAGTGAATTCCATAGGTTGGGTGCCACCGCAGAGAAAGCCCTCCTCCGAGTACTAACTCTCCTAATTTCTTTCATGGAGGGTTCCCGGAGAAGGGACTCTCCCGCAGATCTCAAGGGGCGGTCGGGCATATACGGACGTAAGCGCTCGTTCAGGTAGCCAGGACCCAAGCCGTTTAGGGCTTTATAGGTCATAACCAACACCTTGAATTGGGCCCGGGCTTCAATGGGAAGCCAGTGAAGTTGACAGAGGACTGGAGTCATGTGAGCATAACACCCCATCCCCGTCAGCAACTAATTTAAGTATAGTTTGTTAAAATAGGTGTGTCCCTTTATTAGAAGTAGTACTAGTATTAGCAAAAGGCTCTCCAAAGTAGCAAACACATTTTTGAAATGAGACAGAGCAAGTAAAACCTGCTGCTTTGGAATGTGATATTATTGCATATGCCCCTACTTAAATGAATATACATTATAGAAGTTCTTCCACTAGAATCCCATGTTTCAGTTTAAGTCATGGCTCATTTCAGCTGTATGAAAATCCCTTTAGTTCAGATTGTAGACTGCGTGACAATTCAGATCAATAAAATCTTGCTGTAAGAACTACCGTATTTTTCGCTCTATAAGATGCACCTGACCATAAGACGCACCTAGTTTTTAGAGGAGGGATCCATGGAAAGCTTCCTGATAATCACAGGCACATTCCCCATCACTTCCCCATGGGCTTCATTAAAAGACGGGTCGCCATTTGAAAACACACACCGACCTGTGATTAACAGCTCTCACCCGCACCGGAGGGGGGGGGACGGAGCAGCGCACGCCTAGCGTGTGCTGGCCAGGTGGTGCCACGTGGTGCAGGCAGGCCGGCAGTGTCCCAGGCGTCGGGCACACACACATTCACTCTATAAGACGCACAGACATTTCCCCTTACTTTTGAGGGGGGGAAAGTGTGTCTTATAGAGCGAAAAATGCGGTATGCAGTTGGATCAGGAAAGCAAGCAAGCAAGCAAGCAAACACAAACTTCCCCTATCCATCTGGCCCAGCTCGCGCTCGCTCGCTCGCTCGCTCTCTCGCTCTCTCTCTCTCTCTCTCTCTCTCTCTGACAACAGCCTGCTTGGTCCCCTGTGAAGCTCCCAAATGACTTGGTGAAATTAACCACATCCAAATGTTTGGCCTCAGCAAATCACTGAGGCTTTATGCTTAGCTTTCTTTCTCCATAGGCATTGAAAGACATGATTTCCCTTAAAAATCACATAGTTGACCAATATAAATGTTGGGGGATGGGGGGGGAGACCATAGTATTGTGTCAGTCACTTCACTGTGCAGGTGAAGGATTACATAACACCTATGAACACACACACACACACACACACACACACACACACACGTAAATTCTTGAAAACCTAACATGCCACAGGGAGAACAGTAAATTCCCATTCTACTCCCCAGTGTCTTAACCTAATTTTCTATATGCGTAAAGGATTTTCCCCCAAAAGAGCATTCTGATGTGCCGTCCACATGAACACACTCACTACCCAATATTTTGAAATGGTATAGTCCTGACAGAACTGTTTTCAGTTGCATTTTGCCTTCTCCAGGCACAAGAGGCTTAAGGTGATACCTGACTGCTTGTTTCTTGCGCTGTTTTTCCACCAACACGCAAGATGTGACTTCCTTGGCCCCAGTCCTTAAAAGCATCACTGAAACTCCCGCACCCAAGCAGGGGTTTCCGCTTTAAACTCCCACTTTGACCAGCTTCCCTGTCCTCCAGACCTTTATCAGTTTGCACTGCGAATTGTATTCTTCCGAAAAGCACAAGTCACAGTGAGATAACTAGTGCAACATTCCATGCAGCATGTGCGAGGGTTGCCCTCAATGCAACGTTGTGAAGCATAATCGTGTCGCTGGCTTGCTTATTGGTTATTTATTTAATAACAATTAAATGCCATGTAATATAATACATTCTTTAAGTGACATAAAAGTATTAAACATCGGTATTTAAGATACGCCATTAAAACAATTTCAGCTGCAGAAACAATAAAAGGCAATACAAAGAACAGTAATATGGAGCGGCACATGATTAATTCAAATTAATTAGAAGGCAGAGAAAACCTGTAGAATTTTCAAAAGGCATGTAAAACATGCCGCATTTCTTGCCTCCGAAACTGAATGAAGAAGGTGTTCCAGGGGGTGTTGCCTGCATCAAGCATTATTCGTGTTTGTTTGTTTACAGAGGTGCATGAATAGAGCCATGGACAGAGAACACAAATACAGATAATACAATGCCATGTAATATGTCAAATATAAATTTTAGAACAGTTTAAACAGCTAATACATTTTCAATGGGAAGTTTTAAAGGGGCAGCTAATGTAATGGCCCCAGCTATGCCATTAAGTACCATCAGAAGCTTGGGTGTGAGGCAGGCTTAGCATGGCACCAGAAAGGTGACAGCATAAATGCCAGAGGGCCTCAGTGGGGAGGTTATCCCATAAGCTGGGGACAACCGCTCAGAAGGCCCTCTCCCTTGCTGGCACCCTCTCAGCCTCCCTCAGAGGTGGCCCTCCAAGGAAGGCCTCCTGTGCTGAGCATAGTGTCTGAGTAGTGTCCGGCTGGGAGGGGTGTTCTACCGGGTATTGCCGCCCCAAGCCATGCAAGGCTTCATTGGCAAAAACAGCCCTACAAATTGCGCTCAGAAGGACACAAGGAGCCAGTGCAAGGGGGCCGAATTGGCATTATATGTTTGTACATTCTGCTCTTAGTTCTTACTGTAGCTGCTGCATTTTGCACATGCGGCAGCTTCTGAGCAGTCTTCAAGGGCAGCCCCATGTAGAGTCCACAGCGACAATCCAACTTGAAGGTTATCACCGCATAGATTTCTGAATCCTTGTCCAGGTAGCAGTGCAGTTTGGCTGCCAGGCAAAGCTAATAGAAGGAACTGAGACTACCTGAGGCTCAATTGACAAGAGGTGGCTGCAGGAGAACCTTCAAAGTGCTCCTTCAAGGAGAGTGCAAGCACAGCCAGAACAGGTCAAGCCCCCTCCATCCATGCAGAAGAACCTTGGACTAATGGCATCTCAGCCTTGTCTGATTGGCCCGGATTACTTTTGTCACAGTCAAGCACGGATTTCACACACCCAGAACCTGATTTGATGAAGATGGAAAGCAAAGTGCAACTGTGTGTCATCTATATGCTGATGGCAAAACATCTCTAGATCATATTCAGTGGTTTCATATAGATGCTTAATAGCATGGGGGACAAAACTGCTCCCTGGGGAACCACATGCTGGGAAAGCCACAAGAGTGAGGAATATTCCCCAGGTACCACACTCTAGGGCTGAACATCCTAGTGGAAATAGAGCAGTGCGACACCAAGATGGGACCCAGGCCCAAGTTCACTGTACAAATACCTCTTTGGTGGTCTTTGTGTGTGTGTATGTGTTGGATTGGAGGTGGAGTATATACAGAACTCCTGAGTTTGTCTTCTCTTATGTAATTGAGTTATAAGTGATGAGCTGCCTAGCTTATCTTCTTTATAATTTTCAATCTGGGAGAAAATCATTTCAACTGCCCAGCCTATTTGCATCTTCCAGAATACAGGTGTAATCTATGCAGGTCTATGCAGTTCCTGGTTTACAAGATGATTTGTGGACAAAAAGACCAAAACAAAAAACAAACAAAAGCCTGCACTGGGCAGCATGCACACATTTGAAATCGGTGATGAAAGAATGCATATGTTTGAAAAATATGCCCAAATACATATGGATCAATGCAAGAATGTATACATTTCAAAGATGCACACAACTGAAAAAGACAGCTGAAAATGCTTGCAGATTTTAATGATAAAAGAAAACTAAGCTTGCAATCTGACATGGATTCAAGTTGGAATGAGTTTCAAGATGGCATTTGGAGAACTTCGGTATGCTCACGTTTTGCTGATTCACACATCCCTACTGTCAGCACCACAGAGAAGGCAATCTCTGCATGTTGTGAGTGATGAAACTCCAGAAGGGCTGGTTCTTTGCTAATTCTGCTTTCTGCCTGACTGTGAGGGGTCCCTACAGGAGAAATCGCAGTGCCTCCTATTTATGTTTATTTTATTCAGGCATTTTGCTGTCTCTCAGAGAAGAAGTTCAGCTGGAAATGCAAAATGAAAAGAATTGCCCTTCCATACAGGCACATGATGAGTGGGGTCAGACCTGGTCAGTGATTAGAAATATTCTTTCCATAGTAATTCCCTCATGCATGGTGGATGTCAAGAAGCAGAGCTTGCATTCTAAATGTTTGTTGGGTTCCTCACCAGTGTTTGGCAACAAGTGGTAGGGATTCAGCAGGCTCACACTTAGGTCCACCAGCTTTTTGCCCCATGGCAGGGACATTATGCTTGGGAATGATTCTTGGGTCATAGACTGGGTGAGCAGGATCACATGCATGTTGGTACCATCCTGGCCTCTTCACCCAAACTGGAGACCCAGAGAAGGACCCAACAGTATCTGTCTGTTTCTGCTATGGAACTTGCATTATTGCAGGGATAGGCTTCATGTGGCGCATGGACTCAATGTGGCCCTCCGCAAACCTGGTCTTCACGGAATGACCCCACCACTAACCAGCAGATGGCCAGCCTTTCTGGTGGGAATGCAGCACCATGTTCAATGCTGGCTTCCATGTGGCTGCAGAGGTGGCAGGTGCAGGGGTGGGATGGAGTGCATCTGCTGGGTTATAGGGAGCCCAATGCAGCCCCCCAACCCTGCACAGTGGCTCTCCCTGCATTCCTAGAAATCAACACTTGCATGGTGTCAACAGTGCGCCATACTTGGAACAAAGAGCACTAGCACTCAAGCACCGCTGGATTCTTCCTGCAACCCAGAGCTAGCATTGCAACCAGGTCCAGGATCTGTTCTCATTTCAAGCTCACCATCTTGAAGTCTGGCCATCTTCTACAGGCCCACTTGGTCTCAGCATGAGCCAGGTCCATGCAACTTTTGCATTCTTCTGCTGATATGCCCAATACAATGGGCAGATTGATTGATTGATTGATTGAAAGCTTTTATATCCCAGCCTTCACTAGAAGTCTAAGGATGGTGATAGAGTCAAGCAGTAAAAGCACAGCATTAAAGATCAATTAGCTATAACAAAACCCATGTTTAAAATAAAGCCCACATCAACATTTAAAATATTGGCCTGGTTGACAAAATGAATCAAGTGTAGGCGCCAGATGCACCCCTCTGGAAAGCATGTTCCTTAACCTGGGGTCTACTGCCAAGAAGGCCCTTCTCTGGATAGCCACTCTCCTGATTTCCTTCAAGGAGGACTCGCAAAGAAGGACCTCCGATCCAGATCTTAGGGGGCGGGCAGGATATATATGGAAGGAGATGCTCCTTCAGATATCCAGGCCCTAAACAATTTAGGGCTTTATAAGTCATCACCAGCACCTTAAATTAGGCCCAGAATTCAATTGGTAGTCAGTGTAGATGGTAAAGGACTGGCATTATATGTGCATACCTGCTGGTCCCTGTTAACATCCTGGCTGATCTGTTCTGAACCAACTGATGTATCCAGACCATCTTCAAGGGCAGCCCCTTGTAGAGCGCATTACAATAGTCCAACCAGAGTGTGGGTCACCGTCACAAGGCTCTGCTCATCCAAGTAAGAGCATCGTTGATAGATCAGCTTAAGCTGG
Source organism: Varanus komodoensis (assembly GCF_004798865.1). Lineage (NCBI taxonomy): Eukaryota > Metazoa > Chordata > Lepidosauria > Squamata > Varanidae > Varanus > Varanus komodoensis. The sequence goes on along the minus strand of NW_025335268.1, from coordinate 11,773,909 downwards.
AGGAAAGTGCTCCTCGCCACAGCAGTCACCTGTTGGATACCCAGCAGTCACCCAAGGATAACTTTGGATCGAGGAGCACTCCCAGGCTACACATTCTGTCCCTTGGCAGAGGAAGAGGATGGTGTGGGAGATGGGATGGAGTGGAGACTTCCTATGGTGCTGAGTAGGAGAACAGGGGCACCTTTATCATGAAACAAACAACAGGAAATTTTCCAAACCAGCCATCCTGCTAAGATTTCTCTGTGTTAGTAATATTTAAGGGCTATGGGGAAAATCAGAGCTCAAGTGAGGCAGAAAAATGAAGCATATATGTTTAAAATAAAACAACAGGCAAACGACACAAAGTTCTACAGGTTTCTGCAATGAAAACGTGTGCTTAACTCTGTAATTTTACTAATGAATTTGCTATAGCCATTTTTAAATAGAGCAACACTTTTATCAATTATGTGAAGCAAACATGAAATGAAGGTTCTTGCTATGCACAGACATTTGTTCCACTGAATACAATTAAAATGAAAAATAAGTTTATTTCTTTAAAAAATAACATTTACGATAATTATATTATTTACAGCTGGATGGAGTTTTTTATCATTTTCCACTAGTTATCTCAGTCACCCTTACAAAAGCTGGCTCAGAATTTTGCTCTCCATATTAAAAGTAGGGACAGAGGCTGGGATATTTGAACATCCTGAGCTAGCTATTTGATCCATCTGGCTCAATAACAACCACTGTCTACATCTCCGGTTTCTCACAAATAGGCACATGCCATTTTGACTTTACATCAACACCTACAACCATTTTTACTCAGCCTTACAATACTTTCTGTACAACACTGCAGAATAAACTCTTTTACTCCTCTGGTAGTCTGGGAGAATAGACTTGTTCTCTAATATATTAGATCATCCCTTTTTAATACAGATTTTTTTAAAACTGAGTTCAATAGTCCAGTTTATCTTCCCTCCTAGGGATATGTGATACATTCTCTTTTGGGGGGTGGGAAGGGGTCCATTGTATTTCCTTAGTTTTCCCAGTTTGGTTCACTGCCTGCATGGTGGCACCAGGTCACCGCAGTATATGCTGATTCCCCGACAGACATCATCTGCAAGATGTACTGTGATTTGCTTCTCGCTCTCTCTTTTTTAAATCCACCAATGGAATTTATAGAAACCATCTCCAGAATTTGTGAAACCCCAAAAACCACAAAGTTTTAACAGGACTTATGGCACTTGGATACATCTCACTGAGGTACTTTTTACTTGACGGGGGGTGCAGTGTTGTACAAAAAATGGCCAGGTGTGCACCTAAGTGGACACAATTGGCACATTTAGCAATAGTGATAGATTCCCAAATCTCTGTATAATTCAAAATTTGCTCACCTTATCATATAAGTGTTATCAATTCAGATAAAGTTCTCTGGCATTGCAAGTTTTCAAACTATGTTCACAGCTTGCAAATACTTGTCACTGAAGGGCATCATGGCCATCCCATATTGTTATCACATGTCCTTTGTTTGCAGCAATCCACTTTTGAGTATACACAAAGATGGTGGTGGGGTTTGGAGAGTTAGTTATGAAGAACATACATGTGCTGAAAAGGCAGATGAACACATTATCTATCTAGGCTGAATTCTGAAAATATTACCTTTGTTGGACTATGGGATCATTGCGCATTGGGAAATTTTGAAGCTAGTACTGTTAGGAAGGTACTGAAATATCAAGATTCACAGACTACAAAGGCTGACACAGTCATTTCTAGGCCCACCGCCTCTACCAGCATTTGGATGGTAAATTTGTGCTGATATACGGTTGACCTCAGTTCCTGTATCTAATCTGAACGGCCACCTTTTTTCTTCTGCCAACTTTTATACTCACACTGACTTCTTGTTCAGTGTCTATCCTTGTTAAAAACAGTGTACTTGTGATGCCTCTTGCTCCAGAACATTCTCTCTTTCTCACTCTTGCTCTTCTCTATGCTTCTGGCATTGCAAACTGCAGTGTCGGATTCTGTCTCTCTTCTGCAGACAGCTATCTTGAGGGCCGCAGCTCAGTGAGCACATGTTTTGGATGTAGAAAAACACAGGTGCAATTCCTGATATCTCCAATTTGGGCTAGAAAAACTGATGCCTTTGGAGATCATTTGCCAACTGATGTCAGCAATACTGGGTTTGATGGACCAGCGAACTGACTTTCTGCATTCCAGCAACTTTCTGCATTCTTATGGTTTACCACTAGTTGCCCTGGAACTGAAGATAAGTTTGCCTTTCTGTATCCCCACCATCTAGAATCATAGAATGGTAGAGTTGGAAGGGACCATGAAAGCCATTGGGTCCAACCCCCTGCTGTTGCAGGACACCAAGTCACACCATCCCACTTACTTACTTACTTACTTATTTAAGATATTTGTATGCTGTCCTTTGTGAGATCCTCAGGACAGCTTACACAAATAAAATACCTATACATAAAAGTAAAACATAAATAAATTAACAACCCACTCTGGCTGCAATTAAAATATGGTAATAAAATTCAATATTAAAACTTGTTAAAATATTGATTAAATAAAAAGGTCTTAACCTGGCGCCGAAAAACTTAATGATGGCGCCAGGTGGACCTTTCTGGGGAACAAGATGGCTGTCCAGTTTCACCTTGACTGTCTCCAGTGTGGGAGAGTCCATGACCTCTCCAGGCAACTGGTTCTACTGGTGTATTGCTCTGACAGTGAGGAAACGGTTCCTGATATCTAGCCTGCATCTGTTTCGTCACAACTTTTGTTGTTGTTGCACTCTTGTATCAGCAAGAAGAGATCTTGACCTTCTGCTTTGTGACAGCTTTTGGGGTACTTATAGAGAGATGTCATGTCCCCCCCTCAGTTGTCTGTCCTCAAGTCTGAACATGCCCAGTTCTCTCAGTCTGCACTCAGAGGGCAGTGTTTCCAAACCTTGAATCATTTTTTATCCTCTCTTTGTAACACCAATCTCATTTCATTTTGGCAGGTCCTATCCTGGACTGGCTGAGATTTCCATAGTTTTGCAAATGCAGCCCCACGCATAGCACACTATGGTAATCAATATTAGAAGTTAACAGAGCATGGGTAACTGTGTCTAAGCTAATTTTGGCAAGGTAATGCCATAGTCAGTATACACACCTAAGCTGCTTCAAGATGCTATGTGCCACTGAGCTCAGCTGTGCCTGAGTACAATACTGGATCCAAAGGAACCCTAAACTATGGATCAGACCCTTTAGGGAAGTGGATCACTCAGTGGGACACACAAACTATCCAAGTCCATCTTGAATGGTTTGAGTCTTGGTTTATTGACCTTCAGCCAGCCCATGACTATACCCAGGCACTAGTCAAAACAGCCACCATCACATCTGGATTTGATGAAAAGAAGAGATAGCACTGGATATCATCCACATATTGACAGCATCTCAGCCCACATCTCTTGGTAACCTCTCCTAGTGGTTTTATACAGATGTTGAGCACTATTTTGTGACAGATCTGCCATGGGACAGAGCAATAGTTCCCCTATCCCCCCAGCACCATCTCTGGTATTGGCCATCCAGATAGGAATGAAACTACCACCATCCAGTACCTCCAGTTCCCAACCCAGGCAATCTATCCAGAAGGATACAATGACTGAAAACCACCTAGTGGTCCACAAGGATCAATGAGGTCGCTGTCCCCATGTCCCTGTCTTGCCAAAGGTGGCCAAGGCAATTTCTGATCCAAAACCATCCCTGAAAGTCAATGGAAATGGGTCTAGATAATCGGTTTAATCCAAGAATGCCTGAACCTTGCCTAGGAAGGAGATGTTCTACATACAGAGCATGTGCTGTGCCAGCTGAGCTTCTCTCAATGGCTTTTCAAACGCCACCTAATGATTCTGTGGTAGAGATGAGATTGAATGAATGAAAAAGTGTCAGTTCACTGTTCTTACAATTAATCACTGCACTACATTGTTTCTTAAGATAAAATTAGAAGGATATAACTTGTTTGTCTTTTGAAGTAAATAATACAGGCATGTCTTTTTCGAAATTGGTTATTATACCAGAATGTAATTATGGAACTGGGAGGATTGAAATAAATGATTAAAAGAGAGAATTTCTAATTAATTCTCATTAATTAGGTAATGTTTGCACAGCACTAAAAAAAGCTCTGTATTAGAAAGCTACCGACTAACAATGAGTAAGCATGAAGGTGAGATATGAGAGAACTTTGCATGAGCTTCAGAAGATAGCTTTGTGAATTTCAGGCAAAGGACATTACATTGGATGGAAGGAAGTATGTTGAGAAGCCTGGGAATTCCTGTGAACAATGCACAGATAGCAGAGAGTGCCCAGTTTCTAAAAAGATAGGTGCTGGAGCAAAGATCAAGCCAATTCATATTTTCAGGTCCAATGTATACAGACTGTTTGGAACCCCCAACTGTGTGGGTGCTCTGATGAAGGATCTGCTCAGCTGCAATTTCATATTCACTTGAATGGGAACTTCAATTCAATACTGTTGTGAACGTGTTTCTTAGTCCCCCTTTGTCTTTCCAGAAGATCCAGATGCAAAGCATATGAAATACAGTCCTTTATTAGAACTAAACAGATTTTACTCCAATACAGATGATTTTCTATGAGTGTGTTAACAAGCAGCAGGAAGGCCCCGGCAGTTATAGGAGGCCAGTAAATACATGTATGAATAAATAGATAGATAGATTAAAGTAGGGATCTTTCAGATCTTTGAGAGCAGCTTCTGCCCATGTGAGGAATTGATTCCATGCTGAAAGGCCCCTCTCGCTTCCTTTCCCCAGAGTCTTGATTCCATCCTTGGAGGGTTCCATGCTGTTTGTGGGCCAAACAGTGGGAATGCCTAGCATTACATAATTGGTCCATCCATTCAGCCTAGTGCAATTTCACTGGTTTTGGGATTCAATCTCCTCCTGCAAACTTGCTCTTCAGTAGCTCCTCCCGTGCCCCAGATAGTTTGGCTTTCAGTCACTGCCCCACTAATCTCACTTGTTAGCATCAAATTTTCAGAGTGCCCTGACAATGCCTTCCCTTCTACCTTGCATATCTCACATTTCAAATCTGAACTGGAGGACAGTGCTGGACTGTCCCAGGCCTCAACTCCATGATTCCCATCCACTGAAGTGGATGTTTGAATTGGAAATGGAGAGGAGAGGAGTCGAGTCCAAGGAAAATCGATTTGAACAGCTTTAGTAACCACCAGAAATACTCACTGGGTTTGCATGATATGACTAGCCAACATTGCTTGTTATGATTGTCATGTTGCCCATGTTCATAGTGACTGAACATTGGGATTTTTCATTGTTGTCAGCCCTGATAAGGCACAATAGTCTGTTCTAGGGTTGGAGCCTACCATGTTTTGTTTTGTTTTGTTTTGTTTTGTTTTGTTTTGTTTTGTCATAAAGTCCAAACCAGAGAGAGCTGTTTTATCATTGGTGGTTCAAGAATCCTACGGAATCATATGACAAGAGTAGCAGAACAAGCAGTCCTTCCAGTCATCCAATCTCTGTTCCTACTGACTGCCTAGCAACACACACATCCCTTGCTTTGACAAGCCTCCTCCTATTATAAGGAGTAGTACGTGAGGAGTTATCAAATAGGAAAAGTTAGAACATTATTGTGTTCCCCTGTAGGAACATTCCTTTAGAAGGGCACAAGCAAATGTTGACTTTAACATAGCATACAGAAGAGAAACACAACCCTGAGGCAATAAAGCAACCACAGCAGCACTTGAATTAGTTAATAATCTTTTAATTATCAGGTGTCTTTTACAATACTTGTTTTTATTAGAAGAAGAGCAGATTTCATTTGGAGAATTTTGCAACTATGTGGCATGGAGAAATGGGAGAAGGTAGATGGGTAGTAGGCAGAGGGCTGGAAAAATAAAGTCAAGGCTAAGGGGTGGTGCAGGACTGAGATAAGCTCTGGAGGAAGCGACTGTGAAAAGATCTAGTTCACACTTGTCGCATGGCTGGGAGGCAGGCTAGATGGGAGAACTGCTAGAGATGCAGGGACGTGAGGTGTGGGGGAGTCAAGTGTTAAGCAGAGGCAGGGAAGAGGTGTAAATAGGCAAGATGTAAACTGCCTCCTAGACAAGATGGGAGTAAAAGTGGGAGGAAAGCCAGCAGAGCTTCCATGCTAGGCAAGGCAGAGAACAGAAGGTGTGAGCTGACTATTAAAAGCTGCTCCTTGGACTAGGGAAACCAGGCAGTTAAATTTGTTTGAATCTGGCCTCAGTTTACCATCATTCATACTCTCTAGTTCTCTCAGATCCTTGGAAAACCAAAAGGAAGAGCTGTTTCAGACAGAGAGACATGTATAGTTGTGATTGCTCAATAGCCTAAATCATGTATTGCTCTCCAGAGATCAACCAATCAAGATGCTAACAGGATCACTGACCAGGTCAGGCAGAAAATTACCAGTAGAAATCAGGGAACCAAGTGGATCCATGGGCCTCTATAGAATGACTAATCTTAATAGGCCCTTCATTTCTATACAGAATCAAGGCTGTCGTACTAGTCTAAATTTTTATTTAAGAAGACCTTGTGTAGGAATGTGTAAGGAATCCAGTAAGGGGTGAAAAATCTGATGGATTTTCTCAACTCACTCCCATGGATTTTATTCTGTCAACCTTGTGCCAGTTTGATGAGAGTCAAGTCAATTCATGTACTTCAATTTTTAAGAAAGGCTACAATTTGCACAATTTAAAAAGCTGGGATAACTGGTGCAGAATTTCAGCTTTGCCCTGCAATTTGTTCACGTTTGCAGGAATGACATGAATTGCAGAGTGGTGTTCCAAATTTTGCACAAATTTAAAGTTAAACATTGAAAAATTCACTGGCCTTGGTGCAGTGTGTGCGTATGCAGTGGGAGAAGGATTCTGCCATACTTCTCATATTGGAAATTGCAGCTTCAATTAACAAGTTACAGCAACACGAGCAAAAATAAATCTAATGACTAGGGCCCAATTAGCACAATTTGCCTTCATTTTGCAGTTTGCACAAATTAAGCTAGAGACACACAGTTCTCACTTTCGTTTCTGCATAATTATGAAGCTGAAAAGAACCTGAGTGGGCCCAAGGTTGGCTGTCAGGTTGGAAATGTGTTGAAAGTCCACTGAGCTCAAATCGAATCAGCATTCACCTCAAAGTGTGTCTGGTGAACGCATGCTTTTTAAATACCATTTCTTTCATGATTGTAATGTTTTTATTGCATTATAGCACATTGTTCTAATATTTAATAATTTAATTAAATTATTTTAAATAAAATAATTTATAAATTTATAAATTAAAATCCATTAATATTAAATGATATTTAATCTAATATTTAATATGTAATAATAATAATCATTGTTGTAGTATGTGCATGTGTGAACACATGTGCATCCATAATCAGTTTGATTTAGCAATCCACAGTAGGTAGAAATACTTGGAGGATGTTGAATCAAAATTACTTGACTTTTCATGCAACCGTTTGTGGAGAACCCACTGGAGATGGTCCAGCAAAATTTGGCAAAACAGAAGAAAGGGAGGAAAATCAAGATGAATAAAGGCAAATGCTGCCCACACTCTTGACTGATATTTCCTAGCAGCTTTCAATTTCATCTCTTTATTTATTTATTTATTTATTTGTAAAGAGGAGAAAACAAATTACACTCTCAGGCAAATGTCACTCCCAGTTGTATAACGAGCTCTCCTCCCACTAACAGCAAATCACTGAAGAAGTAGTAAGCCCTTTGGAACAAAATGTTACAAAACCTTAAATCTAGACACACACTTGCAAAGCACACAAGCATCTGGCATTGTAGAATCTGAGCATCCTTGTTACACTACTTAAAAGTTTTATAACATGTTCAGTGATTGTCTGATGTGCTAGTTAAAAAAAAAAAGCAGTTGGCATAAAAGCTCCCTGTACTTAGAATCCCTTTGATATATAGGCTACTGTCTGCATTAACCTGATATCTCAGGGAAATGAAAGCTGTGAAAATATCACACTTGGGGATTTGATTTTGTGTGGCTTTGGAAGGAAGAAATGGTGGCTCCTTCAGTCAGAAATGTATGTACTTCTCATCACATTTGAAGAATACATGCATGTGAAAGTCAGCATGGCTCTGTTTCACTAGGCAACTAAGAGAGCAATTCCATGCATGTCTGGATGGGAAAAGTCTGACCATTCCTAGCATTCCCCTGCCAGCATGGGGGCATTTTATTTATTTTATTTTATTTATTTAAAACTTTTCTATACCATCCACTACCAAATAGTCTCAGGACAGTGTTATAGTAAAAGAAATTAAAGCACAGCATCAATTATGTATGGTAAAACCCCAATTGAAATCACAGTCTAATCACTGGGAAAATAAAAGGGTTTTGGCCTGGCGCAGAACAGAATAAAGTGTCAGTGCCAGGCAAACCTCTCTGGGGAGTGTATTCCATAACCAGGGCACCAGCACAGAGAAAGCCCTTCTCTGAGTAGCCACCCTCCTGATCTCCTTCAAGGAGAGCTCCTGAAGAGGGACCTCCACTCCCAGATCTTATGGGGCATGCAGACACACAGAGAAGGAGATGCTCCTTTAGATATCCAGATTCTAAGCCATTTAGGGCTTTAAAGGTCATCACCAACACCCTAAATTGGGCCTGGACTTCAATTGGTAGCCAATCTAGATGGCAAAGGACCGGCATTATATGTGTGTATCTCCCAGTCCCTGTTAACTTTCTAGCTGCTCTGTTCTGAACCAACTGGAGTATCCAGACCATCTTCAAGGGCAGCCCCACATAAAGTGTATGAATAAGATTGCACCCCACCTTGCCAATTATACCCAAGCAGATTGATTTTTATCATCACAACACACTATGCATGCTTACTTGGGAGGCAAACACAAGTTGAAGTGTTGGAAAGGAAAGGAAAAAGTATATGAGTGTACTGTTGGAAATGGGTGTACATATCTGTCTATATTAAGGATGCAAAGATCCAGCTAGAATCCAGCATGGTTCCACTCACCAATCTTCTTTCTCACAGTTGACCCTGGCTTAGGAAATGAACTGAGACAAGATCAAGTCCACAAACACTCAAGAATGGTACTGGGACCCTTCTTTGCACTGAATTATTTTTGTGCAAAGTACAAGTTTATAGAATCATAGAATAGTAGAGTTGGAAGGGGCCATGAAAGCCATCGAGTCCAACCTCCTGCAGGACACCACATTACACCATCCCACTCAGATGGCTGTTCAGGTTCTTCTTGAGTGTCTCTAGTGTGGGAGAGCCCACCACCTCTCTAGGCAGCAGGGTCCACTGCTGTATTTCTCTGACAGTGCAGAAGCTTTTCCTGATATCCAGCTTGAATCTGGGTTGTCGCAACTTGGATTATTCTGAGTCCTACACTCTGGCATCAGCAAGAAGAGAGCTTGACCTTCCTCTTTGTGACAGCCTTTGAGGTACTTCTAGAGGGATATCATGCCCCCTCACAAGTCTTCTCTTCACAAGTTATGTGTGAAGAAGCAGTTTTCTGCTTGCACAGCAGAAATGTGGGTGGTGGGTGACAGGCAGGGTGTGCACAAGCTGGCCTTGCTAGTTATCCTTGCTCAACCATAGGACTTCTTTCCTACCAGACACCCACACAATTGTTCAGCACAAGTTGGCTTAGGGTGAAGAAAACTGCCTGGAGATCCACAGGATCCCACCCCTAAATCAGATTCCTCACACATTGCTAGTCTGTCTTCAAAACTATTGTGCTAAATGCTCCCAAATTAATGCTTCAACCTGGAGTAGGAATCATCCTGAATTTATTTATGACATTTTTCACCTGTGCTTCATTGTCTTGCTATGGGAGATGTTGCAGAGGTAGAGGAAGAGAAATTGAAGGGAGATTAAGACATTAGGATGAGTTCAGTGTATGGGGCTGGAGTGAAGCTATCAAAGACAGAGAGCTAAATAAAAGTAGCTGGCATGGATGGTTGTATGTGGAGCCTTATTTTTTGATGGTAGAGGGGGAATGGTTGAAAGTGAAGAGTCCTGTGGGTGCTGTAGGCTTGCAACCCTAATAGATATCAAATTGATCTAGCCAGGAACAAACCATTGCTGTTCTGCATGGGCATACTAAAGGTAAAGAGAGGAAAGAGGTAGACCAAGACACAGACTCAGCCCACTTGGTTGTTCACATGTAAGCATTCCACAAGACATAGAAACAGAGCAAGTCAGAAAGGGGCTCCTGGGCCATCTAGTCTGACCCCCAGCTCCAGCCAGCTCCGCATGTCAAGCCTATCCTTGAACACCCCAACCACCTCCAGTGGAAGCCCATTCCATACTCTTGGAGTCCTAGCTGTCAGGACTTCCTGGCATCAAAATTGACCCTGGGTTCCTTGAGCTTGGCTCTGTTGAACTGCATCCTGCCTTCCTCTGCAGGGAGAACAGGTTTCTACCCAACTCCATGTGATACGCCTCACATACCTATGTCCTCTTCTCCAGACTGATAAGACCCAGTTCCCTCAGTCTCGCCTCATACAGCTTTCCCTGCAATCTGGCCACCATCCTTGTGGCTCTACGCTGCACTGACTCTAACCTGGCTATATCCTTCCTGTAATGTGGAGCCCAGAACTGAACACAATTACACTTCTGATTGCATAGAGGTGCCAGGTACATGAAATACCTATTTATGAGGGTCTCACAGATGGAGAGGTACCCTTGCAGAGAGCCTGGGGAACACCCATGCATGTGGCTTGAGAGCACCACTATGCGCTCAGCATCAGGATGGGCTCGGGATACCATCCTACCCTTCCCTTCTCTATGCTTTTTGTATATGTTTGGAGGAGGTCCAGATAGGAGTTAGGTGTTTGTGTGTTTGCATTAACCAAATATACAGATATCTGTCCCTATTCTCAATAAGAGCTTTCCCTGTAAATTATCTATCCATACATAAATGTATGGCTTTTTTCCCAGACCTCCTACTGGAAGTACTTGTGCCCGAGGTAGAGTCATTCTCCTTCAGTGACACACTTCATAACATTTCTAGGGAATCTTTGAGAATCATTTGCGTAATGTTTCCATTAACAAACTCTAATTAAGACGTCTAATAAAAACGAGTCATTCACTTAAAAAAATGGAAGTCAGAAGTGTGATTGAATCTGTGCTAAGTGAACATTATGGTTTTTCGTAGGCCTTTTAATTGTCCCTGCCTTTTATTATTTTACACTTATATTAAACAAATTAAATCGAACGAGCATTTAGCAGAAATGCTGGAAAGCTGTTCAAAAAAAATCCATTATGATATGAAGCCATTTTAATTAGTTGATGAACCTGCCCATTAAATTAGGTAGAGAACCTGCCCATCTCAATTTGAATTGAACTTACTCTTTCTGGGCATTGCAGAAGATTCTTGGAAAAAACATGGCCTTTTTTCAAAAATTATCTGATAGCTCAGAAAAACACTTATCATTCAGACTCAAGAAAAGGTAATCATACCACTCCTCCTCTTTTCCTCAAACATGCCTCCAGCAGATTTGGTGGGCACTTATGCATTGCCACAAAAATGGAAATACATTGCCAAAAAAGGACAAAAAGAGTACACAAAAAAAAGATGATTAAAGTAGTCTGAGGATGTAACCAAGCCTGAATCCCTGTACCCACTTATCTGGAAGTAAATATCTCTGAATTCAAAGAGATCTACATCTAAATATGCAATAGTCCTGGACTATTAATGAAGGAAATTAATGAAGGTTTCCTGAGCTTACATTCATTCTATCGGGGACCATTGTGTCAGACCTGGCTTTCTGGAAGCCCAATATGGACATCAAAAAAAGTGAATTTTTTTTTATCATCGCAGACCTGACAGTAAAAGCTTAAAGGTTATAAATCCTCATAAATTATCCAGTTAAAGTGAATGCTATAGTCTCATTGCTTACTTCAAGAAAGAGCTCTAAGGCTAAAAAATGATATCATATCTGATGACGGATACCAAATTTGGATCCCTGTGATGCACAATTCAAAGTTAAGTGTTTTGATAAACCCAGGCAGGAAAATATTCCAGATTTTTCAAAAATTAGGTAAAATAAGTACCTAATTTACTTATTTTATAAGTAAAATAAGAAAAAGATGAAATCCAACGATAGCTGTCATGTTGGAATTTCCATGGTATCCCTGACAAGGCCAACTGGATGCACTCCGCTACCTTCCACATCCTCCTGAGCAATGGTGGTGGATGGCTCTGTGCTAAGATTTATGAACAGGAACAAATGAGGCAAAAGAAAGGTGGAGTTGTTTAGTTTGGAGAAAGATCAGTGATACACAAACGACTGTGTGTGCACTTAATCTTAGCCAAATGAGGCTGTCAGCTCTTTCTTTCTGCCTCAGCATTTTGCACTACCAAGGAAATAAGCTATGAGCGTAGACCACAAGATGGTAGATTGAAAAGCATATTTATCTACTTAGCGTTTCCCTTCTCTTCAAAACAAAACACGGGCTCTTGAAATAGAATGATATGTGTGTATATATCACACTGTACTGCCATCTTTGCAATCCAATCCACTGCCAAGCCTCTTGATTATCACAGAGGGGAAATCATGCCTGGCAGAGGCCATGCTTTGAATGGAGAAAAATCCAAGGAGGCAAAAAAACCCTCAGTGGTTCATTTTTTCCCCCATGCGATAAAAAGTAGCAGCAGGAGCACCCTGTCCTTTTTCAGCTCACCAATAGAAGAGCACCACTTGGCAGGAAGAATATTCCCAGGTGAGTCCCTGGCATTTCCAGGTAGGGCTGGAAAAACTCCTGCCTGAAACCTGAGATAGCTACCACCAGTCTGTATCATCAATACTTCTTACATTCTGTAAGTATCTGACATTCTGATGTTCTGTGAGATTCCATTTTGGCTGACGAATGGAAGTGAGACCATGAGGTACAGAAAAGCACCCTTTGCTGCTGTCTGCTCTTCCTAGAAGGCAACAAGACACCTAGCAAATATCTAGTCAAGTACCTCCCACCTCCAACTGGGTGTCAAATTTGGGGCCATCACTTTTTCCTCCTTCGAATGATGCAACCTCAGACCTTCCTGTTGTTCCTGGGTTGAAATGTCCCATGCACCAGGATCTTGTGGAAGGGGGTCATATTACCATCTGTAACCCTATTTAATTTGAAGACCAGAGATAAAAATCTGGTTTTCAGGTAAGAGACATCAAACTGCAAAGGAAGCATTTGCTATCATCCCTTATTTTCTTTGACTTATGGCAAGGTCTGAAAGGGAATTTTATTCATGCTTGCTGGGATGCAAGGAAAACTCTTTGCACAACTGTAAACCCACCTTGGCAGGATTTCCTCTGGCACAGAACAATGCTGCTCACCTTCAGGTCAATGCAAGTAGAATTTTCTTTCAGGCACTGCCAGATTGAAGCAAAGACCTGAACAGAACTTGTGTGGCCGCGATCCAGGAGCATATTTTTGCTAAGTAATTAGCAACTTACATAGAGCCTGATCAGACCCTTGCATATGGGAAACAGAGAGGGCAAGCCCCCCCTCCCCCAGCAGACCATTCAAAAGGGACGGCTTGAGGTTGCAAGGGAAGTGGGCTGTTTCCTTGGAGGAACTGAACTCGATGGGTGTCATTCAGATGACCCACTAGCTCAAGTTCTTTGTGCACAAGATCTATGTTCAGGTTGGTGTTTGGAGCTGCAAATGAGTTTGGTATTTCCACACAGGACAGCAACTCACTAAAACAGAGAGCAAGGGGAAATGTGGACTTACATATGATAATTTATATGCACAGCATGATTTTGGAAAGCATTAAAGCACACAGAAATGTACTACATCTCACCATAGTATCACTGCACCATAGAGAGCAGTGATGAGTATGACTCCTGTAGGGATCCCAGAAAAACCCATGGGGGGTTTAGTTTACCAGATATAGAAAAGTTGCTGGAAGGTATGTTAATATGCACACTTTTTTTTAAAGTATTGCAAATGTAAACTTCACCCTATGGGCTAAAGTATGAAAATGTGGATTGTTCAGACATGCACATGTCCATGAGTGCATATATTCCAGTGTGTACAGAGGTTCAAGAAATGAGAAAAATCTGATTGCTTCAATGAGCAGATGACAGAATGAAAGATGCCTGACCATCTGTGAAACAGATGGAATGGATTTAACAAAAGTCATACGTCCCTAGACTGCTGTCGGGGTGTTTAACTGTTCTTCTTCTGATTCTGCAGACTTGGACTGAGCTGTCCTTCAAATAAAGGACACCTTTAAGCAGGGGATTGTCCTTTGACAATCTTTCAAATCGAGAACTAGCCACAATAAAATCCAGTAAACAGCCATCCTATGAGAGAAGGACAGCTCTCATGGGATAGCAAAAGAACACACCATACTAATCCAGAAAATTAATTCCAGCTCCCTGCTCTCTAGTCTAATTGTTCTTCATCTTTAAATCATCATCATCATTTATTTAACTTCTATATTGCCCAACAGCTGAAGTTTTCTGGATGGTTTACAACAATCCATTAAAAACAGTTTAAAATGCACCGCTATATAAACTGTTAGGGGGAAAAAACTATACAAAACAATTTAAAGCAACTTTTAAAACTCACATAAAATTCCAATAGCTTCAACAAGATAAAAACTAACTGAACCTGGATTAAACACGAACAAAGCCCCAACTGATTAAACACCCTGCAGTAGAGGAAAGTCTTGACCTGGCACCAAAAAGAGAGTAAGGCAGACCTCAGTGGGCAGCTCATTCCACAATGGAGGGAGAAGGGCCACTTCTGAAAAGGCTCTTCTCCTTTTTGCCACCAACCAAGCCTCCCTCAGAGTTGGAGGCAGGCCTCAGGTTGATTCCATTGTCCAAGAAGAAGTTGGCATTCTGTCAGGTATTGTGGTCCCAAGCCATGTAGGGCTTTATAGGTCAAAACCAGTCCCTTGAATTGTGCTCAGAAAAATATAGCCAGTGCAAGTTGTTCAGATTAGTGTTATATGATCAGCCCGTCTGGTCCCTGTTATTTGTCTGGCTGCTGTATTGCCACAAGCTGCAGCTTCTGAACAGTCTCCAAGGGCAGCCCCACATGGAGTGCATTGCAGTAATCTTGTTCAGAGCATAGATTGCTGATAGCAGGCTACCTCTGAGTAGATGGGGCATATCTGGGCCACCAGATGAAGATGGTAGAAGGCACCCTGAGTCACTGAAGAACCTGGGAATGAAGTCACAACGATGGCTCAAGGAGCACCCCCACTCTACAAACCTGCTCCTTCATGGTAGTGCAACCCCGTCTAAAACAGGCGGAATTCCCTGCATTTGGTCAGAACAACCACCCACTAAAAGCATCTCAGTCTTGTCTGGATTGAGCTTCAGTTTATTAGCTCTCATCCAGTCCATCGTTGTAGCCATGCACTGGTTTAGCACATCCACAGCCTCACCTGCTGAAGATACAAAGGAGAAATACAACTGCATGTCATCAGCATACTGATAGCAACACACTCCCGAATCCCAGAATCCCAACACACTCCAAAATCCCAACCTCATTCAGCTGTTTCATGTAGACATTGAATGGCATGGGGGACAAGACTGATCCTTGGGGAACCCTGTACTGGAGGATCCAAGGGACAGAGCACTATCCTTCAAGAACCACCTTCTGGAGCCTACCGTCCAAGCAGGAATGCAGACCAATGTGCTCTCTGCCAGCTCAGAGAGTTGCTCCAGAAGGATGCCATGGTCAATGGTACTGAGAGCCACCAAGAGGTCCATGAATACGAAGAAGGTCTAACTGCCCCATCTCATTCCTAGCACAGGAGGTCATTATTCAGGGCAACGAAATCTGCTTCTGTGCCAAAACAAGGTCTGAACCCCAACTGAAATGGATCCATACAGGCTAGAGAAAGAGGAAGACACAGAAAAGAAGAACATGCAAAAGTACCCTCTCCCATCTCACAAAAAAATCATTTATTCATTTGTTTATTCCTACTATTCATATACCACTAAATGTTTTTAAAATCCCTAAGTGGTTTCTGTGTGAATATTAAATTCACAATGAAAATCACATTTAATATACATTTTAGGAACAATACAATATAACACAATTACAATTACAATTACTCCAATACTAATAATACAGCAAAGTACAGGACCATAACATAAAACAACATGGTAAATTTAATTACAATTACAAGACAGTCAAAGCCTGAATAAACAGGTACATTTTCAGAAGGTGTTAGAAAGATACCAAACTTTCTGTCTCCCAAATGACATGAGGGAATTTTTCTGCAGGTGGGCGCTATCACTGAGAAGTAAATGTCAATACTATGGAAAGAATAAAGGAAATGTGATAATGAAGACAACTCTCACACCACCAAATGAAAAATTGATGCATCTTAACAATGATGCTGAAAATTAGATGATATTCTGGAAAATATAGTGCAGTTTTAAGCACTACACTTATCATAACGGGCAGTCCATTCACGAGCTAATTGTGAGTTCAGTGAACTGTCAGTTTTGTCATTTAGCTTGTATTAGAGCTTTGCAGTAGAGTTTTAGCTTGATGCTTCTGGCCACTAATTGCACTGTACATGATACTTTTAAGGAAGGTTGAGGATAAGTACCTAACTTCATAAATATATGCTTCATTGGCTTCCCATTCCCCTTAAAGGGTCAAATCTGAATTTAACAACGCATTAAAAATAAGCTAAACATGCAAATAAGAAATCTCATGCTACATATTGATGCGCAGAAGAGCTTTCTGGCCAAATCCAATTGTTTGTTACTGAAGGATGGGGGAGGTTTATGCTAAGTAAAAGCCCCTGACATAAATTGGAACAAAGACACATTTTATTTCCATCAGCTAAAGTGGAACAAAACATCCGCATACTGCCTGATGTTTTTAGTCCTGCCTGCAGTCCTGACAGAAGGTTTACTGAGCAGAAGAAGGAGAGCACAGCTTCCCCAAGGAGGGAAGAGAAAACACAAGGCAGCCAGAACACACAAGGAGCCCACTGGAGAGGAAGAGCAAGGGAACTGTCAAATCCGCCTTCTTATGCATTATCTGATTGAAAATAGTGTCACAAAGCAGAAGATGGGACACTTCTGAACGGGTATGCAAAGGGATGGAAAGGAAACGACTCTTGCACTTTTGTTCTTCCTTAGTTTGGCACAAAGACATAATTAATTTCACTTTTCTATTCAAGATGCTGTTGATACAGAAAACAGCACTTCTCAGAGGACGGTGTTTGGAGAGTCAATGTAAGAACACACCCAGAATGGTGTAGCAGCTGCATGAGACCACTCTTCCCTGACCTGGTATTCTTCAGCTTGATTGCAGTTCAACACAACCGGGGGGCACCTGCTTGGGGAAGGCTGCACTAGAAAATCAGGTGAGCATGAGAGGAGGGTTAAAGGGTTAAATCGCTGGTCAGACATGAAGGTCACCAGCAAGCTTTCCGCAAGTTGTTAACCCTTAGCCTAAGCTACTTCAGAGGTAGTTAGGAAAATTAAGTTAAGCTTGTGTATTCTATTATGAACTCCATAGAGAAACAGCAGGATAAAATACAACAAATCTTGAGTAGAATTCTCATTATTACTATTAATTTCATTTCTATACTGCTCAGTAGCTGAGGATAAGCTGCAGTTCACAGCAATATTGCTTCCATATAGTCTGAAGTGCCTGATTCTGCCTGATTTTGGAAGCTAAGTCGTGTTAGGCCTGGTTAGAATCTGGATGGGTGACTTGTGCATATGATTCTATGAATTGTTGTCACAAACTACCTGGAGAGCTTTGGCTACAGGCAGTATGGAAATGTGATTAACAACAACAAAGGCTTTAGCTATTGGTTGGAATAGAAATGAAGTTAAGGATAGTAATAATAACTAATAAACAGCACAAAATTCCAGTATGCAAAATTTAAAACCGTTTAAACATGTAAAACAATTTCAATTGAAATCAGACCTGTTAAAACAGCTGATCTGTCCCAGCACATATCTATAAAAGTCTGGGAGTACAGAGCAGTCTAAACCTGGCACTGAGAAGATGACAAAGTTCATGCCAGACTGGCTTCAGTAAGGAGATCATTCCATAATTGGAAGCCACCACCAAGAGGACCCTGTTTCTTGTTGCCTCCCTCCAGAAGGTGACAGGCAGAGCAAGAGCTCAGATGCATATTGGAGGTCAGGAAAGACATTCCATCAGGTATCGGGGTCTCCTCTGCGTGATGAATGGGCTTGCCAGGAGGGGGGATATAGAATCCGCCTGCCCATATGA
Organism: Varanus komodoensis; assembly: GCF_004798865.1. Taxonomy (NCBI): domain Eukaryota; kingdom Metazoa; phylum Chordata; class Lepidosauria; order Squamata; family Varanidae; genus Varanus; species Varanus komodoensis. Next base: position 11,755,673 of record NW_025335268.1, on the reverse strand, counting down.
CAAGTTATACAACACAACAGTGAACATGTCCTCTTCTGGAGGCTGCCAGCCACTGGTGGAGCAGTTGATAGGACTGCACCCTTAGTAATGTTGTATAAAGCAGACCAAAGCCGAGCAATTATTTATGGGTTGATTGAGCCACAGTTGACTGAACTGAAACAAAAGGAGCTATAGGTAATGGCTTAATCTCATTTCCAAGGTTTAAAAATAGAGAGTTTTAAAATATTTACAGTATTCCTAGCATATCACATTTATAATGTGACTAGGAGATGGTTAAGGGGATGAGCTGTACATCTCTCCAGGCATATCAGGTTTTTAAGCTAAGAAGAATTCTGCTGGATAAGCAGGTCTAGCATCCTATTTCCCACGGTGGCCATCCAGATACTTGGAGGCAGCGAGTCTTTTCTGAAGCTGGTCGTTTCATATAGGTATTATGATTATGAATAAAACACCTCCATTGATAAATTTGTTCTACATGAGTGCATCTTTAAAGTGCTCAGGTATAACAGAGGAAGGAACCTTTCTGTATCCACTTACTCCACATATTCAGTGCTTTATCGAACTTAACCAGTGTTTTTCCTAGGCTAATTTAGCACTCAACTGCTTTTGTCTGTTACCCTGTAGAAGGCATTTCACCCAGTCATCATTTTGAATATCCTTCTCTGTTTCTTCCAGCTTGACAATATACATTTTGAGATGGGGAACCAGAACTTTACACAAAATTGCAAATATGCTCCTATTACAGATTCGCATAAGGGCATTGTGATACTGGCAGTTTTATTTTTGACCTCTGTCCTAGTACACACCTTTATCACAGCTGTCACATACAAAGCTGAGGCTTTTAAAAAAATGAGTTATTGATCACCAGTTTAGAGACAATTACCATACATGTGAAATTCAGGTTTTTTCATCCAATATGAATAGTTATGAATGGAAAAACGTGGCAGTTTTTATTGTGTTGGTGAGGCATGGATTTAATAGCTTTAAATTATTATTGCTATTTGGGGGGAAATAACTACTTTCTTAACTATGATGGAGCATGCAAATGAAAGGAATTAAGAGATCCAGTATACCAACATTTCCTAGGCAATGATGCAGGTTAGGAAAAGTCAGGTAGAAAGAGAAGTGACATTTTGCAAATGAAATACTTATAATGCTAAGGGTCTATTTTCTCAATATTATGATATTTTGAAGACTGCAGTTCCTGTTGAGCAGGAATTTATAATGGATTGAGGAAAAGATTCAAATTGCAATATTACAATACAAGGTATATTAATTTACTATAAGCATTCAAATGTTTTATATCAACCCACAAAGGGAACAATGCCTTTAAAGAGACATATAGGTGGTTAAAGACATGAATTAAGTTTAGATGGAGCTATTTAATATCCAGTGTTGAATGTGATAATGGGATTATGTCTGACTGGACTTGGACCAAGCCTGATCCCCAACTTGAATGCAGTGGACAAGCTAAGTCAGAGTACACTATGGAAAATGGCAATTACCCAGGATGTACACTGGAGCATATGATAAGGTTTAACGACAGGAAAGGAAGAGAAACCTTCAGTTACTGGGCACCCTAGAACTGTAATAAATAAACAAGCCTGAGGTAAATAAATAACTGGAATGTGTTGGTCTCATTTTGAAACAGAAATTACAGTCAAAATTTTGCAAGGGAACAAATATTTCTTTTATAATCATATTATATTACCTTGTGATTTTTTTCAATTAGGCAATTGTGATGCATATATATCATGTATTATTTGCTTTTCGGTTTTACCTGAGACATAAATAGGTGACTACACATCTTAGATTCCATTCTGCTCATAGATTCCTGGTCCTCCGTGCTCCAGACTTCCCGTGACCCCTTCAAGCAGCATACAGCACTGATGCCCATCTTGGTATGTACAGCAGAATGCGAAAAAGTCTCCTCTCTGCAGCCGCTGTGTGGATGCCACCAAGAGGGCCCTATTAGGCACATGATTTTGCCAGTGGGGCTACGCAATGCCTGCTGGTAAGCTCATATTGCCATTTACCTGAATGCTCAAACAGGGCTATTAAGCTTTCCTGAAAGAGGCTGTCAAGCATTGTATGTTTTCAGTTTGGTCCCAGCACTGAGAATCAAGCTCCACGCAAGCTTTCTTCCTTGCCTGCATTTCTAACACATGACCTCTAGCAAGAGATATGCTATGCCAGAATAGTTTCTCTTTTATGGGGGGGGGGATAGAGTGGGTGAAATGGGATAGCACTTGTGAAAGCAACTGAATGAAAATCCCCTGAATTATTCCACTGTAGCACAGCTCTGCTGAAGGGTGTTGTAGTGGAAAAGCTCCTTGGGTCGTGTTTGGATTTCAGTTCTGTGTTTCAGCCTAGAGTTGATACAGCAGATTAAGAACCTCATGTAGAAAAGCTCATAGAGACAGCACATAATAAATTATCGAAGCTGACCTACTCAGACACAGCTGACCTCTGACATCGAGAACTTTTACTCTGTGACTAGATTTGCTGACTCTAATTGTCAGGCAACTGTCAGGTGGACAGTGAAGGAAAATCCTGTTAGATCAGGTTTTGAGCAATGCCAGGCACGAGCTGATCAATTGCCTACTCTTAGAACCCGACAGGCAATAATTATCTGCTCAGTATGGGCTCCTATAGGCTTCTTAATAGGCACATTTATGCCATGAATTAAGCACACACATGTCTCTTGGTCACTTCAGCATCAAACTGATTTGCAAAGTCAAGAGGTAAATCTGCAATTGGAGCACCTCAGCCATGGGATGCATAAGCAGCTCAGTCTCCAGCAGTCTGGATCTTGCCCCAGTGGAAGGGGCTCACATGTTTGCAGTCTCATTGCTTCTTGTTCAGCATGTTTCAGACAGCGCTGCATGAAAGTGGCCTCATCATTTCTCTACTCTCTTTGTGGGCAGAGAAATTGGAAGGACACGTCCACAGGGAGGAAAACTTCTCCAACAGATTTTTGCAGGTAGAGTTCCACCATTTGTAACACATCATTTGCACAGCTTCTTTCTTCTATTTTTCCCCTCTAAGGGTTTTTTTTTGGGGGGGGGTGACTTGTGCCGCCTTTGCAAGCCACACAACACAGCAGCATCTGCATGGGTACTCTGCCTCCCATTCTGGACAATGGTGGAAGAAAGGAGATTGAAGGTAGAGTCCAAACATGCACACAGAAAATGGAGAAGAAAATATCAAGAAATTCTGCAAAGTAGGGAGGAAAGAAAGAAAGAAAGAAAGAAAGAAAGAAAGAAAGAAAGAAAGAAAGAAAGGATGACAGACAGACAAACAGGGAAAGGGTTCACTTTTTTCTCATCTATAGTTTTCATTCTTCAGGTTCAGCACCTTCCCCAGGATCTTCTAAATGACACATTTCTAAGGGGTGTTAAAGCTTGGAACTGAATCTGGAAACAGGCAGGCATCTGAATCTGGAAACAGGCAGGCATCTGAATCTGGAAACATGCCATTATAGAAAAAAAAAAAGCAAGGTTCATTCAGACAGATGTGTATAAAAGAGGCGGTCTGGCAAAGCCAAGCAACCGCCTGCCTGAAAAAAAGTTAAGAGAGATTGTATGATTTTTGCTTATGTAAGTGCAACACAGAGAAAGCTACCTTTCCAACTTGCTGGAGCAGAAAAGCTCAAACCAGTGGATTTGTCTCTAAACAGTTTGTCTGTGTTACCTTACTTTCTCTTTTGCACAGCTCGTTCTTTATTTTGGTTGCCTGAGACCTTCAAGCCATCTGCTATGTGATATTTACATTCGTAAACTATGGAAGCTGTTTACTTCATGAGGGCTGGCTGTGGATACATCTTGTCTCTAATGCAGATGTTTCTAATGCATCGAAATCCCAAAGAACACTGTAGCAGGTGTGAAGGAACAGTCTTGTGTCCACCTGCAGGGAAGAGGTAGTACCAGTGCCATGGCAAAATCTGTCTGGATTTCTGAGAATGTTCTTCCCACTTGATGGACATTCCTATTTTTTTAACTCATTCTCAAGGTGTTTAATTCAACAGATTTTGAATTTAATTTGGTGGTGTGTCCATGACTGTGAGGTAGACAAGAGTAAAGTCTTTCCATTGCTGCCCAGCCTTCCTGATTTTAAAAAAAGACCAGTGAAGGATTTCATTATGTCTTCTTCTTCTTCTTCTTCTTCTTCTTCTTCTTCTTCTTCTTCTTCTTCAGGGCTTTGACTGATGTGTGAGATGGCAAGGAGGCTACGGTCTACTAGAAGGATGGGTGGGCAATGAAAAGCAGAGCACTTGTGCACACTCTTTGGTCACCTCCTGCACAAGGTAAGCATAAACTCCCCAAGTTCAGGGCACCAAGATTTGAGAAAGATGCAGGTAAATTAGGGTCCAGCAGAGGGTAACAAAAATGATCCAGGGTTTGGAAACACTGCCCTATGAGGAGAGACTGAGGGAACTGATCATGTTCAGTCTTGAGAAGAGAAGACTGGGGGCAGGGAGGGGGACATGATATCCCTCTGTAAGTACCTGAAATGCTGCCACAAAGAGGAAGGTCAAGCTCTCTTCTTGCTGATGCCAGAGTGTAGGACACAGAATAATCAACTCAAATTGCGACAACCCAGATTCAGGCTGGACATCAGGGAAAACTTCCTGACTGTCAGGCAATAGGACAGTGGAACCAGCTGCCTAGAGAGGTGGTGGGCTCTCCCAAACTGTAGACATTCAAAAAGAAACTGGACAGCCATCTGAGTGGGATGGTGTAACGTGGTGTCCTGCAACAGCAGAGGTTTGGACTCGATGGCCTTCGTGACCCCTTCCAACTCCACTGTTCCATGATTCTATGAACCCATAATATTTTTTGCCATTTTTTTCTTCTGCAAATTTCTTTTCAACATCACTCAGAATAAATGAGTATGATACCGTGGGAGAAATACTCAGTGCAATGCTGTTTTAAATATCGCTACTAACCTGAGGGAAAGGGTGGCCAGATGTTCTCCACATGCATGAAGAAATGTAGGGAAGGCTCATAATGCAGTGACAGAGTGCACAGTCTGCTCACATAAACCCCTGGAATTAAGGAGTGATGGGCTACGGAACCCAGCAGTGAAGACTCATGGGCTCTAGATGAGATAATGCAAGGCCAGATAAACCAGTTCTCAGCTGCAGGCTACTTTATCCTGGATTTTCTCAAAAGCTAAATTTGAGCTTTTTGTGGCTGGGAATTAGGTGAAAAGATCCATAAAGAAAGACATACTCTCTTGAACGACAATTTCCATATGATGTCCCATATCCCCATTCCCGAGCACAGATGCAGCAAGGCTGCAACCGACTGGGGCTACTTTGTGCTCAAAGGAACTGTGTGAAGTCCAACTGACTTAGCAAGTGGACAGCAGGAACTGGTGTGTCCAGAAATTCTAAACAAGCTTCCTCAACCTGGAGCTGTCCAGATGTTTTAGACTCCAATTCCCAGCAGTCCTCATCATGGCCTGTGTTGACTGGAACTGATTGGGTTTGAAGTCCAAAATATCTGTCAATCACAAGTCAGGCTTAAGGTTAGGAGACTCTGACTCAATATTACATATCTTTCCATGAAAACACAACTTTCCACATCCATCCTGCAATGCTTACCACAGATGCCCAACCGTGTCCACGCAGAGATGCACACAAGCAGACTTCAGATCCCCTCTAACAACCCAAATAACAACTTCAGCAGCAGCTGTCAGAATGCTCTATAAAACACGGAGCCCTGTCACGATGCTGGGTTTGTGGTTTATTCCCAGTTTGTGATGTGGGGTTAAATTGTACATGACAGTGCAATGGACCATTGTTGCAGAATGAAACTCTTCTAGCTGCTGATGGGAGCATTTTCCCTGCTTTGACAAGTTTGAAGGGGTGTGACAGAAAGCCTGAAAAAAACTGACTTTTCACTACATTGTAGGTGGATCACAAGAGCAAGAAAGAAGCTTAATTAGGACTAATGGGCTGAAACTGCTCTTAAAGAGCAGTGGAGGGAGCATTTAGGTCAGAAGGCTAAGAAACACTTCCTGACAGTAAGATGTATTAGAGTAGCAGTTATTTTTGTAATTTATTAGGGGGAGTGCTTCCTGGTAACTTAATAACATCATTTATTAACTACAGAACTACAAATTAAAGAACCACCCTGTTAAGCATATCTAATAGACTCTTAACTTGCAGAACGGCGCTGACGAACTAGCCGATGGGTATAAGATAGTTGCAGCTACACCGGAATTAAGCTCAGCTTTGGGGAGAGGAATTTGCGGTCTTTTTACAAGACAAAATTATGAAACACAATTTGGAGATGCTAGACTTCTGATTAGGCCAAGAGGAAAAGCAGCGCAGATGAAACACAGTTATATATTAAATAAAACTTTAAACAATACTTAGGAGCATAAGTGTTTTGTATACTAAATAAACAGCTACATTCAGTGTTGTAGTGCCATAGTTACATTTTAGAGTTAACACAAGTTGTAACTTTAAGACGTTATGGGTGCAATTTTATTGTTTCCTGGCATGTCTGTAGGATTATGGAGTTGCTACTCTGAGATCCTGCAATTTCAGAGCTGGGACTCCGAAGGCTGAGTCCCACCTCACTTCCCTCCCTTGCAGCCAATATGGAAAGAACCACACTGGCTGACTCCCACAAGGTTGCCAAAGGAATGAAACGGGGTTGTATTGGAGGTAGGGAAGGAACAAACCTGGTACGGAGGGCTTATACCAGTTCCGGCTGGTGTCCCAGACTCCTTTCCTCCCCATCCCCAGTGCTCTGTCTTGACAACTGAAAAGGGCATGGGGCATGGCAGCAGTGGGGACTGCAGCTCCCATGCCCTGTTTGAGGCACAGTATGCACAGAAGCCTCCAAGTGCTCCGGAGAAGCCTCCACCATCGATGGTGATAAGACTGTGGCCTGCAACTCTCCAAAATTATTTCAGTGCAACTGGTGGCCTAAACACATTTTCCTTCTCGCTAACAAAGGTCAGCAAAGGAGGCCTGATAGCTCGGTCTTACTTGGTCATCCATCTACTGAGATAAGTGAGGTCCCACCAGCCAGTCTCTGGTAGGCTGCCCTTAGAGGGTTCATGAAGACCCTCAAGTAGTTTTCCTTCTGCTACTTCCATTGCTGTTACCACTTATAAAAGATAGGCTAACTCTGTGGTTTACAGGGTTTATTGCAGCTTACAAATGGATAAAAGTAATAACCAAGTGCCTGGTGTCATTTCTTGTTAAGTGAGGTCTAAGATAAAGTGCATTGGAGAAAACAGCAAGGATTCCCCATACTAAGGGCAATCCATGCAGTTATAACTAATGGGAATTCATCTACCCCAGAAGGTAGAGCTTTGAAAAGTGATCTCCACGGTCAGCAGTTCTCCACTACCTTACTCTAATGCATCCAGTGCCCTTATTTTCATCTGTCTCCCTCTCCCCACCCCATCCTTTCTTTTGGATCCGTTGTTTTCCCTCACTTCTTTCTGTTTCCAGGAGCATTCGAGTGGCTTTCCACCCAGGACACATCCCTCCTCCTCCACTTTGTTCAGCTGCAGTTGTAGCTCTTCCTGTTCTGGGCTAAATTAATAACTGATCAGTGCATGATGGTGATGGTGATGCCAATATTAGGCACCACCACTATTGGCCAGTCTGACTGAGTTTCCCTCACAATCTGGGCAGCAGCTGGTGAATCATGAACCCTGGCTAACCAACACACCAATAAGGAACTAAATGTTTAGTGCAGTGAGGTTTCTTTTTCAGTTTCACATCTCGACACTGGGGCTATGTACACCCAGCTGTGCTAACTATCACTTCATTAAACCAGGTCGCTAAATCGGAATAAAATATGAAACATCCAATCCCCACCTCATCCTGTTGCAGGATACATTTTTTATTGCTGCACTCACATGTCCAAAACTCCTTTCATCTGACTCTTAATGGGAGTAGATGCCAAATGAGAACTGAAGGAAGTAAAGATTAATTCATAACGAATTATCAAATAATCTTACATTTCAGTACATGACAGCCATTACCTCATCCTCTCTCTCCCTCTCCTTTCTCTTGTTTAAGCAATGGTTTATGGCACCTGTGTGAATAAAGGAAAGGCTGTAGACATATTCTATGTGAAGGAAAAACAATGGAAGGGATGGTAATTGGAAAGAAGTTCAAGGCAGCAGAGTTTCAAGTTGGTTTAAAAATATATATATACAGGAAGTATAACAGAAGAGGAGCAAAGTGGGCCATATCTTAATGAGCTGGAAGAGAAGCAGACAGGTTGGTGGAGAGAGAAAACAAGATACACAAGATGAACGTTCCCCTTGATACTCACAAGAAAATGGTTCCTACATCATAACGAGCTACTGTTCCTTTCACAGGTAATGAATTAGTTGATTTCCAATATTGTCAAAAACCCTTGGGTTGTACTGAGGTTCAGCCAGTTCAGCAACCAAGGCAACATTTATACTTTATAGAATGCACAAAAGCAGGATTGTGACTATCTAGTCCAAATCCCCAAACAGTTAATCTAACTGAGGTTTTTAAGGTTTGAGCATGTCCTTCTAATAGCTGCCATGGTGCTGTGCAGTTAACCTTTATTGCCTTCTGGACTCTATTAAGAATGAGTTATGTTCATCCTCTTTAAGTAGGCAAGGAGTTCATTCCAGATGTGTGGATGCTCTTGACATATGTCCTGTGTGAGGCCAGTTTCTAAGACGCCCGAATAGCCCAGTCTTTGTAGAGGCACCATTTCTGTTTGGCTGCCACCTTATATCCATTTAACCCATGGTGTCATTGTTAAGTATCATTCTGAAGTCAAGCTGATAAGAGCAATATAAATGCATAGGCAGGCTAGGTCCAGAGCAGGTTTGCATTTTATGCAATAATGATTTCACCCTGATTCTCAGTTCTCTACTTCCTTTGGCCATCTCAGGGCAAAATAAATGGGGAAGGGAAACCCATTTTTATTACTGTCACCATTTTGTTGAAATTGTTTGAACATTTGCACACCTTGCTCCCCACCATTGAAAAATAGTTTTCCCCGTGCTTTTCCAGAGAAAAGCAAAGATGTTGAAGCTGTGAAGTGGTCACTGGAAATTAGGAGGAATCATGGAAAGTTCATAAATTGGAAATAAAAGGATTTGTTGTTCCAGATCTGTAGCACAACATTCTGGGTGTTTTCAGTACTAAAATATTTTAGTCATTGAGTAATGGTGTGAAAGTACAGCCAGTTGACTTTATTTGACTGAGAGAGAGTGAACTACTGAACAGCTGGTACACAACAAATTATCTGGAAGCCATTGTTTCCTGACAGGAAAACCATTTCAAGAACAATTGGCTAACCAAACGAGTCCTTCAATTTTAAATATTTAGAACCACTCACTCAGCTGGCTATGCTCATGACTGGGCTTTCATCCACTTGCCTTTTAGCTTGTCATCAAAGCTGCTTCACTGCCCCTTGCTCACAATATACCAGGGAGAGGAAAGGCTCTGTGCTGGAGGATCAGAGCCATCATGTCCATGGCCCAAGTCATCTCTCGCTCTGTGGAACAGCAAGAGCTTCATGCCAACTAGGAACTCCCTGATGGCCATCAGGAATCCCCAGGATGCCTCAGCATCCAATGAGGGGTTCTCCCAATTTGTCCACCTTCCCTGCAGAGAGTCAGTTATCACTAACCTAAACCTCCCCAGGTGATGGTGTCTATAATTTTGTGCAATGTGGTAGAGTGTCCTTGTAGGATTCTACAAGCAAAGAACAGCATCTCAGAAAGCTATTTGAAGATTATAGCTCTGGAATTTATATCTGAAATAGCAGTTGTGGAGCAATAAACTCCTGGCCCACTTGAGTCTGGCCAGGATACCATATGTGGATACTGGGCAGGTTTACATACAGCACGTTGAAGCTGTAGCTTTCCACAGATCAGTGTGCAATTTTGCAATAAACTTGGAGTATGGGAAGCAATGGCTACTGAGAGTGGTAAAAAGATGTCTGACTTCTGCACAACAACCACTCATTTGGCCTGGTCTGTGGGGGTATATAATATAATCTCTCTCATTTTTTTATTATTATTAATACTAGAACATTTCTATGCCGCCCCTTGCCAAAGCCTCGGGGCAGCTTACAACACATTTGGACTCTTCTGTTCATACCGAATATTCTTTTGTTGATGGAGCAAATGCTTTGGGAGAATTGGGACATGGACAAACATGCTGCTTCTTTTGCCTGGCTTGGAGATATCATGGGCTCTAAATGAAAGTAGACAAAGCCTATCAAATCCTTCAACACAAAGTGTCTATAAAGAATATGACAACTGTTCTCTCCCTACTCTGAACAGATTTTGAGTGTTCTAATCCCTGGACACCAGGTGTTTAAGTGCTTCCAAAGCAACTAGTACAATTTGGTAAATGTTAAACACTGGATTTAAATGCCTTAGGGATGTGACCTCTTTCAATGGCAATGTTTATTACCTGTCTTGCTCCAACATTTGGTAAGCCAACCTTGGTATCTTTGGGCCCCTCCTGCCAATTCAGGTAAGTGGGGCCCAGGACTTTGGCTCCAATATCCTACCCTGATGGCACCACTATCCCAGAAAACTTACAGGTTGTTACCTCTCTCCCTTACTTCAAATCCTTCCTTTTCTCATACTTTTGACATAACACCTCTGTCCTCAATTGTAATGAACCCTACATACATACAATCACATTTGTTGGGCCCATTTCCCAGATGACGGCCAAAGTCTTTCATTCCCATTCTAACTTCTCTTGCATCTTCCCTATTGAAACATGGATGGTATATTAAAGGACTCCCAGTAATATCCAAGCATGTTGGAAGTGTGGACCATGGAAACACTCTGCAAAGTGCTACATACATTGGACTTGTGCTGAGTGTGTTTATCTGTGGTGGCCAACTTTTCTCTCCTCCCCACAATTTCCCAGAATTATGCTAGGCATGGGATATTTTGAAGGGTGCATGACAGATGGCCAACATGGTTGTGCAGGTGCTGCCATTTGCCAGTTTCTACAACTCTACCCATGGTGAGGTTGTAGAAACTGTTTTAGAATTTCCTCTCCCCGTGGAGAAACCCAGTGAAATTGCCCCCCACCATTTCTCTGCCTACAAACAAGATGAAGAATTTCAAATGAACATTTGTGCGCAGTTCTACATTGATTGACACATAGTAAAAATCAAATATAATCCATATAATAATAAAATATGTGTTGAGAGCTACTGAATTTAGATTGAGGAATCTACCTGAAATCTGCAGTTGTGGATTCAAACATGTCCTTAAAGCAAGACTATCAAGCAGAAGACACAGCAGTCCTTCAGAAGCAGTCCAGGGCACTCCACCCTCCCCGCATGCTGCACACAAATAATGGATATGTGTGTGCTTTTCCTCTTTTGCACCAATACCCTCCAAGTCTCTTTGATTTATCTGTTGTTTCTCCATTGCTGTGGTATTTAGCAAAAAGTGGAATAGATGGAAAAACTATTAGGTGGATCCAAAATTGGCTGCTGAATCAGACACAAAGAGTGCTCATCAGTGGCATCTTCTCAAATTGGATGGAGGCAATTCGTGGGGTGCCACAGGGTTCATTCCTGGGCCCAGTGCTCTGCTATATCTTTATTAATTATTTAGGTGAGGAATCAAGGGAGGATAATCAGATTTGCAGATGATACAAAACTGGGTGGCATGGCAAACGCCCTAGAAGACAAAATGAAGATCCAGGGCCATCTTGATAAATTGAACACTGGGCTGAAAGCAACAGAATAGGATTCAATAGGGGCAAGTGCCAAGTCCTCCACCTAGCAAAAATAAACCAAATGCATCAATACAAGATGGGGAATAACTTTTTCGAAAAATACCTTGGAGTTATTATGCACAACAAGTTATGTATGAGGCAACAATGTGATGCATTTTGCAAAAATGTGGAGCAAATGCTATTTTGGATTGCATTAATAGAAGTATTAATTCCAAATCATGAAAAGTACTAGTTCCCCTATACTCTTCACTGGTTGGATCTCATCTGGAATACTGTGTCCATTTCTGGGTTCCAATATTTAAGAAAGATGCAGAAAAACTAGAAAGAGTCCAGAGGAGGACAACAAAAATGATTGAGGGTTTGGAAGCACTGCCCTATGAGGACAGACTGAGAGAACTGGGCATGTTCAATCTTGAGAAGAGAAAATGTGGGGGGGGGGGAGGGACATGATATAAGTATCTCAAAGGCTGTCACAAAGAGGAAGGTCAAGATCTCTTCTCACTAATACCAGCATGCAGGACATGGAATAATCAAGTCAAGTTGTGACAATTCAGATTCAGGCTGGACATCAGGAAAAGCTTCCACACTGTCAGAGCAATACGACAGTGGAGCCAGCTGCCTAGAGAGGTGGTGGGCTCTCCCACACTGGAGACATTCAAAAAGAACCTGGACAGCCATCTGAGCGGGATGGTGTAAACTGGTGTCCTGCAACAGCAGGGGGCTGGACCCAATGGCCTTTGTGGCCTCTTCCAACTCAAATATTCTATGATTCTATTTGTGATATAGATGTCAATGCAATAAGCATCAGCATGTAGGCCCCAAACAGCAGCAGACAGATAATCACACCCGAGGACAAAAGCTGCGCCTACATGAAGTGGAAAAGACTCTGTAATAGAATTCACACCCAGTAACTTTATAATCTCATAGAAATGTATACAGCAGAGGATAATTACTACAATCTTCTTGTAGCCTCATAAAGCTCCCTCACTTACATGAGTCAGAACCACTCTTGCAGCAAAAGAGAAGGAAGGAAGGAAAGCATCTGACAGGGGAGCTGAGTCAGGGGAAATCTGCTGAGGTTACTTGCACCAAGTCACCTTCTGAAATCAATGCAAAAGTCCTTCTAGTGCATTTTCAGTTTTTTAAGAGCTAAAAGCTTGGAAATGATAAGGGATCTGTCATATTTCCATTACACACAGAGGCCTTTCTCTTTTTTTGGTGCTTACAAGTCCTTGTCTATTTATCCCAAGAAAATTACTCATTGGACAGCCCAATCCTTTGCTACAAATTTGGCTGTTCCTGCATGAGAGACTGGAGCCCTGGAGCTAAAGTTGCACTCCACGTGAGACAAATGGGATACAGACAACCATTGATGCCTCCCTCTCCATTAACCCCCCACCTTCCTTCCTTCCTTCCTTCCTTCCTTCCTTCCTTCCTTCCTTCGGGTGGGACAGGGCAGGGAGACTGCTTGTACTTTTATTTATAACAGAAGCTCTGAAAGAAGCCATTTTAAAAACAACAACAACAGATAACTGAAAGTTGTTGTAAGTTGTAACTATGAGATGCTGATGCTTGGGCATAACTTTAACTTATTATGTTATTTGACTGGGAGAATTTGGTCCTTGTTTCATGGGACTAACTTATGCAACCAACACAACTGAGTCACAAGAGGGATCTAAATTAGGGTTTTTTACTAGTCCACATGGCACTCTAAATTGTCCTCTTTGTATTTCCCACATTTCTCCCACCCAGTTATATGCAGAAATAAATTGCATTGGCTTCAGTGGTGCTTACTCTTGGGAAACTCAGAATGGGAAGGGGCTGCGCTTTCTTTTGAGAACTGCTTTGCCTGGAGTTGGGAAAATTAATCCCACTAGCTTCACCCCCTAAGAGGTGGAAGGAGAGCAGCAAGCAGCATCGTAGTGTCCTGCCCTTCTTTCCACACCCCTTTCTCCATGACTTTTGGGGGATGACAGAAAGAGCTATCTGTTATTTTTTTCCCTTCATCAAAAGCAATAAAAATCCATTCTATAAGTAGCATTCCACCATCAGAAACCAGGCTGCCCAGGGGTGGGGGAGCTCAAGAATTGCTCTTCAGCCCTTTTTGAAATGCAACATGTAATGAAGGCTAAATAATGGCAGTTAGAACCTTCCATCTCCATCTGAAGATGTTCCTTTATTCTCATCTCCAGGAGAACCTGAGCATTGTGGAGCATTGTGGTGTCACTAGAGCCTGAAGGCAGATTTACCTTTATTCACTCTCATGCTTTTATCCCTGCCTCACTTACCCATCCTTACATTACCATCCATCTCACAGCTGTATAATGTTGTGTGGTGCATATTGTTCTAAATGACATTTTTCTTGTGTTTTTTATTATACTATTGGGTAGCTTTATATTGTGTATATTATTGTTATTGGTATATATGTTTTGATTTTATTTCATCTTGTAATCCGCCTAGAGAATCTGGTTGGAATAATTAGATGCAGAATACAAATTTAATAATCTAAATAATAAATAAGTAAACCCCTAAAAACCCTCCTTCAGCAAGGAGTTGGTTATGAGGATAACGCTAAGCAGAAAATAGATAAAAAGAGCAGAAATGAACAACATTTGTATCCTTTGTTCTCAACCTTCCTTTATCCTTGGGGTTCTGAGCCTTCTATTTCATTAAACTTGCAAACTGCAAGAAGTTTTCATCTAGCTTTTGTTCCCAGCTCACTGAAAGGAGCTTACTCAGAAATCTTGTGTTAATCATTCTAGACATTGCCCAATTGCTGTCAATTAAAACAATGAAGTTTAATGCAATGGTTAGATGCATGATTATTTATCAGAAAGAATGTCACTTTTCAGTGTCACTTTCCACCATACTACGCCTGATGGCTTTATGCTTCCTGTATTATCAGAAGCAACATCTTTATGTGCACCAGTTGCTGAAAACTTGCTGCCACACTCACGCCCTGCTGTTAGGTTCCCCTTTCACACAGCACAGTGATTGTGTGAACAGAATGCGGGACTAGAATCCTTCAGTGATCCACCATGGTTCTTCTTTTGCTCTTATTCAGAGTGGAAACCATGTGAAATTTAAAGATACAAATATGGAAATAGCTGAAGCAGTCAATTTGTCCATACCTAGTTGCAACATGATTATCCTATTACCTAGGTGTACCATTCTAAACAATACTTTTAGTGGCAGGCCTTATACACTTGAAAGCAGACGCTTCAGCCAGCCCGCCTGCTTTCAAATGCAAGTTAGGCAAAATCAGAATGCCTGCATTTGACAAGATAGGCCTCCATTCTACATTGGTGACTTTGAAAATATAAGCATATTTGAAAAGAAATCTTTCCATTAGGTGCATCTCTCATACAAACATTCTGGTTTCGTTGCATTTTGAAGCTTCCATCTGCTTTCTCCAGTTGTTTCCATAACACCTATGACAAGCCCACTAACAATGAACATGAAAGTGAGAAGAAATTAAAATGAATAAATATGCATTTAGCAACAGGTTTGTGGCTGCACGTGTATCCCATATACAAAAATATGATCAGAATCAAAGAGGAGTCTTGGTGAAATTGTAACACCAACAAAAGAGTCCTTAAGTATATCTAAATCACCTTTCTTCAGAACTGTCTCTTAAGGTGCTGTATACATATGTTTATTCCATTTATTTATTAAAATGCTATCACCCGAACTTTCATGTTAGATCATCCCAATGTGGTTCATGGCAGAAACAGCATTGTGGTTGCTGTTGTTAGTTGCAAAGTCACGTCCAACCCACATTGACAATATAAACAATATAAACGGCATACTAACAATGTAATATACTGCAATGGCAACTACCCAGAGAAGCTTTTCAGTGGTTTTGATAAGCTGTGGAATGGCCTGCCAGGAAAGATGGATCTGATTTCCCAAATTGCCATGTTTAAGAGGGAGTTAAAAACATATCTTCTGACAGAGCTTTCCAGATTAGTTCTCATGACAGTTTTGATAAGTTGTCTTAATTTTAATCACTGTTGGTTTTATTTTACTGTAAACTGCCCAGTGCCTACGGGAATGGAGCAATATATACATATAAATATTAAAATTTATCAAATAAATAAATAAATACATTAACAAATACTGCAATAAAAGTAACAAATAGCAATAATATTTGTTATTGCAGCAATAATAAGCAATAATGCAGCAATAATTGCAACAATAATAAGCATTAATGATCCTTGCTACATT
Organism: Varanus komodoensis; assembly: GCF_004798865.1. NCBI lineage: Eukaryota > Metazoa > Chordata > Lepidosauria > Squamata > Varanidae > Varanus > Varanus komodoensis. The sequence continues at coordinate 11,739,706 of NW_025335268.1, read as the reverse complement.
AGCTTAGGGAAATAGCATCATATATGGCTGAGCCAATGCCATGCAGAAAGGGCCTTCCATAGTGACATGAGGATCAAGGTCATCAAAATATTCTGGCTTGAGTTGATCTTCCTGTCAGTCCAGGGTAGTTGCAAAGGTCTCCTTCAGCACCATGTTTTCAATGTATCAAATGTCTGTCATCTTTCTTCGCTATCCCGCTTTCACAGCCACACATACTAATCAGGAATTATCTTGGCCTCCAAGTGCACAAGACCTTACGCTTAGTGATTTATTTATTTATTTATTTATTTGATTCTATGCCACCCAATAGCCAAAAGGTGCTCTGATTCACAAAGTTAAAAAAGAACATATAATAAGAAATAAGAATGATATATTATAATCAAACAATAAAACAAACCAAAAATGGTTACAATAGGCCCACAGCAACCACAATCAAATCAATCCAGAGGTACAGCAACAATACAAGATAAAATATGTCATAAATGTTGAGAATAAAAGTTAACTATCCTGGGCAAATAAAAAGAGTTTTGTGCTGAAAAGAATAAAGAGTAGGCATTGGGCACATCTCTTCAGGGAGCTCGTTCCATAGCCGGGGTGCCACAACTGAAAAGGCTCTTCTTCTGGTAGCTACCCTCTTTATTCCCTTTGGAGGGGGTTCCCTGAGAAGGATCCCAGAAGATGATCTTAGGGCCCAGGTTTATACACACAGGACAAGGAATTATTTCAGACAACATGACCCCATAATGGTTAGGGCTTTAAATGTTAATACTAGCACCATGAATTGGGCCTGGACTTCAATTGGCAACCAGTGCAACTCATACAGGACTGCCATGACACGTTCTCATGAACCAATCCCTGTTAAGTGAGGATGATCTTTTCTAGTTTCTTCATTGCTGTCCTTCCAAGTCTCAGTCTCCTTCTAAATTCTTGGCTGTAGTCTTCATTTGAATTTATGGCTGAGCCAAGGTATGCTACAGCCCATCTTTAGACCTACTCTGTGATGATATGAGCAACAAAGACATTCCTTTCTACTGCAACTGTATCTGAAAATATCCTTTCTCTGAAGCTGTTTTAGATGGACTCAGACCTCTCAACAGTCTGTTGTGAACAATTTGCTTAGCACTTTACAAACAAAGTAACTCATATCTCCGCCTACCTGGATGCTATAGTTAGCATAATCCTAGTGGATGTGACTTTGGCTCTTTCTTGTCCAGTGTTACAGAAGACTTTTCGGTGTATAGAACCATCCAGGCACCGAGGCAAATCCATTTTTTCAGAACTTATCCATACCTTCTCATGGTCCACACAGTCAAAGGCTTAGCTGTAGTCTTTGGTGTGCTCCAGTAGGCAACGCACACCTGCAATATGATCTCAAAATCCTCTTCCTTTTCAGAATCCAGGAAGAACATCAGGCATTTTTCCCTCCATGCAGGGGAAAATTCTTTGTTGCAGCACTTTGAGTATCACTTTGCCGGTGTGGAGAATTAGTGCGATCATCCTATGATGGTTGCAGTCTTTGGCATCTCCTTTATTGGAAATTGGAAAGTATGTCAAATGTTTCCATCATGTGGACCATTGTTTTGTTTTCAATATTCCTTTGCATATTCTTGTTAAATTTAGAACTGAATCATTTTTTGCAGCTTGGAATAGTTCTATTGATACTCCATCTGCTCTGGATGCTTTGCTCTTCCCAAGTGCTTTCCCACACCAGCTTTCACTTCACTTTTTAGTACTGCAGTTTCTTCCTCATGGGATTCCTCTTTGAATGAGCCTTTCATCCCTTCATCAATTCTGTATAGTTCTTCCATATATTCTGTCCACCTTCTCTTTATTTTCTCCTGGACACATAGTATGTTCCTCTGTTAGTCTTTCAGCATTCGTAATCTAGGACTGAATTTCCCTTTGATTTATTGGAAGTAGACTTTTATTTTCCCTCTTCTATTACATTGCTCTGACCAGTGTAATAGTTCTTTTTGACTCGATGTGATAGTCAGTGAAAAGATGCAGTCAGGACTCTGACCCTATTTCTGTCACATTTTGCTGTTGCTTCTCACCTCCTTCACAGTTCTGTTTCTTCCATCATTCATCCAGACTTTCTCCCCTCTCTTTGGGCTACAGGAATTGTCTTTTTGCATCCTTCCCAAGTGTGTCTCTGTTTCCGCCCACAGTTCTTTTGGTTCCCAGTCAGCTGAGTTCAGTAATGCAAATCTGTTCTTTACATGGACTTTAAAATTCTCAGAAATACCATTTAAGGTGAATTTTGGCATGATGCTTCTGATCGTGATTTAAATTTAAAGCAATGCAAATAGCTAAAAACTTTCAGTGCAAATGCTGAAAAGGACAGTTGGCAAAAATGCCCTGCCCTAGGCCATTAATGACTGGAAGTGGAGGGCAGACTTGGCACCAAAGAGAGCAGAAGGCAGTCTTACCTTGGTGCATGGGTGTCAGGTAGGCCCAGGTGGGGAGAGCATCCCACAATTGCAGGCACATGGGAGATGGCGCTGTTCATTTTTGCCACCTTCCAAGCTTCCCTTAGAGGTGGCACTGTGAGAAGTACCTCAGGTGTAGATCATAGTGGACTTTGATTCCACTCCTGGCCTTCTTCAGAGAAAGTAGCAAACAGAATGAGTACTGATCTGAAAGTGTTTTTAATGATTTTTTTTCTCTCCTGTGTGGTTTTTCTACAACAAATTACCCCAGCTCTACTATAAGCCAACCTGAAGGTGCCACACCAGGTTAGGATTAGAGCTTCTGTGCAGGAATCACAACCAGAGATGGTGATTTTCAGTGGGGAAATTTACTTATTTATTAAAAGCTTTTGTATGCCATCCTTTATATCAATATCTCAGGATGGCTTCCATTGTGTGAGTGAAGGAATGAAGTCCTTTCCCATTCACCCTAGCTGAGTACTTTAGAGTGGTTCTTCCTCATGCTTTCTTCTGCTTAAGAGAGAACAGGGCCAACTTTATGTATATGTTTAAAAATACTGCACTTCACATGCTGAGCTTTTCTATATAGGCTATATATTGTGCCCTCATAATTCCTCAGTCATGGTAGTTTGGGAAGTGGAACAAGCAGAGTTTTCTAGGAATTTTCTTCTATTTAAACATGCATAGGATTGAGCCTTTAGTGATTTTTGTCTCACGCTTCTACTATAGAAATAGTAAAAAGAGGATAAAAATAATTAATCACACTACAGAAAGGATATTCTACCATTAGTGGATAGAAGATAAACAAGCTTCATTTTTCCTGCAAGTTCATAACATCAGAATCTGACAATTTCAGCACAAATGATGTACTACCCATTAAAAGGTTTTTCTAGGCTGACCTCAGCAAGCCTGAAACTTCTTTTGAATAGTCAGCCTTGTCAAATATTTATCATCCAGGTCCTGTAAAGCAGGATTTCTTTTCTAGGTTTCACTTTTTACAAATCCAATACAAGTTGTACTTTTTTTTTACACTGATTGTTCTTCCCTCTAAAAGTTTCCTGTGGATATCCTCAATCCAGAGCACGGTATCTGGATTGCATATGAATGCATAGCAAAAATGCATATGAAACACGTTTCCAGCCAGTGAAGAGAGAAGCTCTAATAAGTCTATTTCCAAGGGAAAGTGATAGCTGTATGTGAAAGGATTTGAATATCCAGGAAAAAAGGACTCTGCGTTATCATACAATGTTTGGAGAAACATTCTCATTTTGTTGGGATGTCATAGTCATTGTTATAAATCATGTGCCGTCCTGCTTTATGTATTAAGCAGAAATAATGAATGGACAATAAGGATTCTGTTCAGGCTTCCCCATCCATAGGAGGCAGCCTGGGGAATTCTTCCTCCAAGTCTCTTTGCAATGCCAACAAATGCAGAAAAGGACAGCTAAAATGAGCAAGGAACTAAAGTGTCTCTCCTATGAGGAAAGGGTACAACATAACAACCTAAGAACCCTGCTTATCTCCATTCCATTCCATGCGGGGGATCCTTGAGCAGCAGTAGCAAGCCCTGGAGTGGTGTGTCTGGAAATGCATTCCACAAGCTCACGCTATTGATGTTACGCTGGAAGGTCCTTATGCTATTGCAAAGTTATTTGCATGAGTGGAATATCCTTATAATGTGCTACCCATTAGAGGAGGGGAAATCACTTGCAAAGGTTTCTTTCATCTGGCAAAGTGCAAACAAAAAACTGTGCATTAGGAAAAATGTGTATGGAGTTTTGTGCAGATTTTTAGAAAACAAACTGCAAGGTGATGCAGAAAGAGGACAGAGTTTACTTTATGTAGGAAAAATCAGAAGCTGAGTGGAATCAAACCTGGGATATTTGCCCATCCCTATTTGCCATTTTTGGGGTCCCTTTATCAAACCCCTTTCTTTGATCAAGCACCCCTCCCCTCCCACCAACCTAGTTTCAGTGCCAAGGCTCAGAACAGGAATGTGGAAATTTCCAATAGAGTGTTCTGAGCATGTGCAGACTGCCCCCTCTCTCTCTCTCTCTCTCTCTCTCTCTCTCTCTCTCTCTCTCTCTCTCTCAGTATTAAACACATACACGCACAGGCACACACACGTGTGCGTGCACGGGGGGTGGGTGAGGGAGAGAGAAAGAGAGATCCAAATTCAGCACACCCCTCTGGGATGGTGAGCAATGATTTGAAAGCTTCCCTACCAAGCTGAGCTTCAGCAGCTCTCTCTGGGAAACAAGATGTAACGACTGCCTATGAAGAACAAACACATATTTCTGCATTTGAGGCTTTGCATTTGGAACACTTTGTCCTTCTTCACAAGATGCTGCCACCTTGAGTTTCGAGAGTTTGGTGGTACAAAAAGAAGATGTTCCCAACAGCAACAACCTTCACACTATGCTGCCCTGGAGCATCTCACTTTTTTCTCAAGTGCAACCGGCATGTCTAGCTGTATAATAGAAACAAAAATACAATAGATACTAGAAACCCATATGGAATTCATGTGTCTGCTACCACCTTAATGATATACATAACCTTGGGAGAAACAGCTGATTTCCCAAAGCTTAAAAATGGTGTATGTTTTGGTGCACTGGGAAGCAGAGCATTATATGTTTTAGACACATCCATGCCCTTTGTACACTCTCAACTTTTGCACTTTGGCACACATGAAGATTCCAAGCAGACACTGCTTTTCAAGCATGCCACTACCCATTCTCTGGCAAACACAGTGTTCCAGGAAGAGCCACTCCATGCTGTTTTTCTGTGGAAAGAGTGTGTGCTTCAAGCACATGCTGCTTCGCCTATTTCTATTTAATTATAGAGTTGCACACTGGAGGCAGAAGAATAAACAGGTAGCACCAGCCTGTAAAGCAGGAAAGGGTGACTTCTGGAGCTTCTGGAGCCGCTGTGAGTGCCAGCCCTCCAGCACAGACAGCAGTTTGTGGGGTAGCCTGGAATGTCGCCTCCCAGCCCATCAAAATGCAAAAACCTGTATGTGGCCATAAACATAAAATTATAGAAGACCTAATTATCTATGGGACCATTTGCATGGTCTGTCCACGTAGATGAATGGAATCCAGCGGGTTTCAGTATGCTACTGGGATTAATGGAAAGCAATGTTGTTTTCCAGGTGAGTATGTATGTATGTATGTATTTATTTATTACATTTGTATGCTGTCCATTACTTGCTTCTCTGGGCGGCTTACAACCTAAATCAAAATAAAATAAATAAATTGACTATTCCATGGTGGCTGTAGTTAATAAAATCCAAACAATAAAATCCAGTTACTATTGATACGTATTAAAATATTGATTAAATAATAAGGTCTTGACCTTGCACCGAAAAACATATAATGATGGTGCCAGGCGGGCCTCTCTGGGGAGCTCATTCCATAGTCGGGGCGCCACCACAGAGAAGTAACCTCTTAGAAGATTAGGGAGTAGGGAGAAGTAACCTCTTAGTAGATTACAATCATCTAGACCCATTTCTGTTGGGGTTCTGGCATGGTTACAAAGCTGAATCATCATTGGTTAACTTTATGAATTACCTGAACAGAGAGGGGGATATGGAAAATAAGGCCTTGTTAGTTCTGTTTGATCCTCATCTCCTTTTGATATCATCAACCAAGGTATCCTCCTGGACAGGTTCTGTGGCTTGAGCACTTCATTGCAATGGCTTCAGTTTTACCTGTAGTGTCAGTTTCAGAGATCCCCATTGGGTGGTTTCATGGCTCTGTGGCTACTTGAAAAATAAACATATCAATACAAGTTATAATACAATGAGAAAAAACAGCCCAATCAAAGCCCTTTGACAAATGACGGTTTTTACCAGCCTCTCAAAAAGTCATCAGTGTTTATTCCTCTGCACTCCATAGGAGCAAATATTCCATAGCTGTGTTACCATTATAAGAAAAAAACCCTATTTGGTAATGAGAATTGCAGCATAAACATTTATTCTTATATTTATGCTTATTTGCATGTATTAATTATAGTCATTAGTATTTATTTTATCATCATTACCACCACCAACATTTTATACAGCTAAATAGCTGTCTGATAGACAAAGCTTGCTGGGTGGGTCACAAAATTACAAGTCATTTAATAGGAAGCAATTCAATATAATATAAACAGTTTAATATACATGCTTTAAAATAATGTAGGCGGCAATTCAATGAATATCACCCATAAGCCCCAACTCAGAGGATTCCTATGCAGGGCAGGAGGACTAGGGATGTGATCAAATTAGCTAAAATGTTGATTCAGCCATCTATCTGCAACACTTCAGACAAGGAGGGAAGGGGGCTAGATGGCAGCCATGGTACGTCATTTCCTTGTAGTCTTAGTCTCCCTCTCTCGCCACTCTCTTTACTCTTTCTCTTACGTGGGTCTCACCACTCTGAATCAGCAGCCCTCATGGTTCTTTCCACACCAGCGGCTAAGGGTGGGTAGAGTCTTCCTGAGGATCCCCAGATCCACATTCAGAGTTCTTTTCTGACCTTAGATCTGGCAATCCAAAAAAATCCTATGGCCTTCCGGACACTGTCTAGGGCCCATAGGATCACTCTGTCCATCAGCTAAAACAATTCTAGTATGAAATAAGCAGTGCCAGAAGAATCCATTGGAGGACAACTTAGAATGTGTCAGGTCCCAGTAAAATCTCACTCCCAGGTAGATGTGCTTTGATCAGTTTCTTTCCGAAGGGATTCTCCATCTCAAATTATCTGGGCTAGAAAGATCTCTGCTGGGACTTGTTTGCCCATCAAGAGTGATTGCAATGCTGATTCAGGAAGCCTATGGAAAGTCTGCAGCAGATATGAGTAACTAATTCTGAAGTGAGTGTTTCCTTGATGCTAAGAGAACGGAGATCTAACAAGTCGCGTCCATAAGAGGGGAGGGTACTCTCATTTTTCATCCTGTTCATACTTGTATCTTGGTAGCCATGCCTCTGGCCAAGAATCTTTTACAGTAATTTAGTAAAGAGAAGCAAACTTTTTTGTGTGGGGGGAGACTTTTCCAAATGGATTTCCCAGACACACGCCTCTTTGCTGCCTTCTGTTTGGCAGACCGCACTGTCAGCTTAATGAGAGAACCACGGCAATGTAGAACTTGATGCAGCCAGTCAATATCGACAGTGCTGCAATTAGAGTAATTAAAACGTTTATGTGTGCCCACTCCTCCTGTAAATGTTGTAAATGGAGAAGGGGAAGCTGCATAGGCTAGGAACGCACAGCAGCAAGGCATGCTCTTCCAATGCCTTCCAGGGACTAAAGAGCGGGTTCTGAAGTGAGCTTTAATAAGCTGAGCTGCTGCACACAGGTTGTGGGGAGGGGGGTGAGCAGACTCTGAAGCCATTCTTGCAACCCCAAAAGATGCTGACTGAACCTGATTTCCTGGAATTTAATAGCTTGACACTCCCATGCATGAAACTCTAATTATATGTGGCTCAATGTGCCATCCTGAAAGTGCTTCTTCTTTGTGCCTCGTGGATAACTTGGCCAAGAAGATATTTATATATCTTATCATTGTTGTTGGTTTTTATTTTTTTACTTTTTTACTTTTTAATCCTGTATTGCTTCCAGATGGATTTACGGTATCGCTAGGGCATGGTGCCCAGGTTGGCCAGGAAATTCAGTACGAAAACACTTCAAATAATCCCACTGATGAGCACTTCTAGGTCTAGACAGAACCATTAAGCCAAGTAAGAATTATGCTGGATGGTACAGCCAATGAATAATGAAGTACAGCCCCATTCACTCCCTTCAGGAGCTGGCCCACAGAGGCCAGCAAATAATTCATCTGCTAAATTCTTGGATAATGTTGCTTTGTTGCTTTTACTGAGGCTTCAGATAATGTATTATCAGCACAAACAAGGGAGGAAAATGGAGAAAACCAAGCTCGTGTACTTAATCCAGGCAGTTTACATGTTAAAGCAATATGTGCTATCCTATAGCTCAGGGCCACCCAACCTTCTTAGACCCATGGCTGTATTTGTAAATACGCAAACTGCTGTGGGCACCACCACAAAATGGTTCCCATGGAGGGTGTGGCCAATCATGTAGCAGCTGCCATGGGGACCTGGCTAGTCAGAAGTGAAGTAGAGAACTGAGAAGAGAGAAACTGATGAGGGTTGGGAGCAGAGAGAAACAGCAAGGTGCTAGTGGAGGAATAGGGAAGCTAAAATCTGAAAGGGAAATGAAAAAGCAAGCTAATGGAGCACAGAAAGAGCAAGGCTAGAGATGAATAAGTGGGGAAGACATAGCAAGAATACAGACTGGCCCGGAGGAGGAATATCAAGATGAAGTGATATAGGAGAGAGAAAAGGCGAGGCTGGTGACTGGAAGGGGAGAGGAAAAGAAGGCCAGGAATGGAGAAAGGAAAGAAAAAGGTGAAGAAGGGGCTTGAGGCAAGGAGTGGAAAGCTGGTAGGCACTATGGGCAGAGTCTTATGTCTCCCTAGTGCCCTCCAATTCTAGTCTGCAAATGGTGTCTACCACTGGTGAAATAAGTGTTTGGCATTTTCAGGACAACTGGAAATAAGCACAAGTGCTACATTCTGGGAAAGGGCAGGTCAGTGGATTTTACATGAGGAAAATTGTCCACATCAGGAAACAGCTATTTCTACTCAGTTCAGGGTTTCTCCATGAAGGCCCCAGATTTTGGGTGGACAAGTAGGGGGCCTTGCTCATACAACAGGAATGGAGGAATCCTCTGTTTGCATGGGAGAATCAGCAAGATGCAAAAGAATGGTTGGAAGGTAAGTGCCCCATTAGATTTTGCCTCATCAAAGATCCCAGTGGGCATCATGGCTCCCATGGGTGCTGTACTAGAAGCTGACAGCTGATTTATTAATGGTATAGTGTCCAATGTTATTATTTATAGAATAGGATTTCACTCATTCTGATGCATTAGTTTTATTAGGTCCATGCTAAATCAGCATTATAGCATCAAAGAGCAAGCACTATAATAAAACTTAATAACACTTGATAGGCCACAGTTTCCAAGAAAACTAATTGAATGCTTCTTTTCCAAACCCCACAACCCCATTACCTAGGCTATTGCTAGAAACCTATCCCTTGGCCTTATTAATGACCCTTAAATTTGCCTCTGTTTTCAAATACAAGCATCTAATGAGTGATCCCATGGCCTCTAGACAGTGTCTAGGGGACCACAGGATTTTTGGAGTTCTACCTCTAACATCAGAAAACAGTTTCTGTGTGGGAGCTGAAAAGAACCAAACAAGCTGCTTTGCTGAAGTTGTAAAAGCAATCTTGGAGAAGGAATTTAGCAAGAGTTCCAGGGTTTTGTTTGTTTGTTTACTTAAAGTTTTTCTATGCTGCCCATTGCTAAAAATGTCTCTGGACAGCTTACAAGGAACAAAAAAACCAAGGAACAAAAACCGTAACAGCAACAACACAGAGCACACTGCATTGAAAAATAGTGATAAAAACAAAGATAAAACCAATTAATTGTTAAAATACTGGGAAAATAAAAAGGTCTTTGCCTGACACCCGAAAGAATAGAGTGGCAGTGCCAGGTGAACCTCCCTGGGGAGCATATTCCACAGTCGGGGCACCACTGCTTAAAAGGCCCTTCTCCGAGTAACTAGTCTCCTGATTTCCTTCAAAGAGGGTTCCTGGAGAAGGGCCTCTGCCTCCGGGATTGGGATGGAGGGAGACCAGTGCCACCAAAACAGAAGGTATCCTAGCTTCACTTCAGCCTCCTTCCTCTGAATCACATCAGTTAAACAGCTGAAATTGGCCATCCAGCTTCATTGCAGGGCAGGGAAAGCTCTCCTACTCTTCTTAGTATGTATATAATCTTCCAAGTTTAGAGGATTCCAGGCATCCCCAAAGGATTATGGGGATAACTATGCTCTAATGTATTTTAAATCAAAATAAGTATTGCTAAACACACCTGGTTGCATTTTTTATGCTGAGAATGGCCTCACAAGAGTCAGAGAAGTGTTACATCTGATACTCACATTTGATCAGAGGGTATATAAAGATAAGATTCTTCAAGCATTTCTAGTATTATGTAGGTCCATGAACACTCACTAACAGCAGCATATTTCTTATGTCATGTTTTGACAATCCTGCTTAGACTGAGCAATGCAATATTCAGTACTCATCTCCTTTACATTAGCCCAGAACGCTATTTGAGCAGAAACCCTTTCACCAATATTCTAAACTTTCTGACTGAATGAGTTGGATGAAACTTACTAGGGACAGAAATTCATAAGGAAGTCACTTCTCAAGAAAGGGGTCTGCTCCTCTGATGGCATAGTTTTCTGGAACAAGGACTCTCCCAAAAGATGTTAAGACACAGGGCTTGTATGGCATTGCTCCCTGGTTTAATATGGCTTCAGACCAGAGTGACACAAAACTTTTTTCTGCCTACAGCCAACTGGACTGGCAGCTGAATGTTATGTCAGCACTGGCAATGGATAGCGTTCTCCACCACACTCAAAGGCAACAGGATAACTTGAGGCATGCAGCTGTGTGGCAAAAGATCTATGCCTTAGTATCGTCCACCTGAAGCAGGTGTCTGACTCTGCCCCATATTAGGACCAGCACTGGCTCTAGCCATTTAGGGGTTTAAGGATATAAGAAGAGCTATGTTGGATCTGACCAAAAACATATCAGTCCTAGCATTCTATTAATACAATGGCTAACCAGATTCCGTTGAGATGCCTCCAATGGCATTAATGCAGGAGGAATGTTCTCCATGGGGTCGCAATGGGTTGGACATGACATCACTAAACAACAACAACATCTACTCACTATATTTGCAATATATGGCTGTGAAAGTTGGACCAAAAGGAAGGCTGAGTGCCGAAGAATTGATGCCTTTGAATTGTGGTGCTGGAGAAGACTACTGAGAGTCCCTTGGACTGCAAGGTGATCAAACAAGTCAATCTTACAGGAAATCAACCCTGACTGCTCTTTAGAAGGCCAGATACTGAAGATGAAACTCAAATACTTTGGCCACCTAATGAGAAGGAAGAACTCACTGGAGAAGACCCTGATACTGGGATGAATGACAGCAAAAGGAGAAGGAGACAGCAGAGGATGAAGTGGCTAGATGGAGTCAGTGGGGCAGTGGGTGTGGGCTTGGGTGGACTTCGAAGTTTGGTGGAGGACAGGAGAGCCTGGAGGAATGTTGTCCATGGGGGTTGTGATGGGTTGGGCATGACTTTGCAACTAAACAAAAAAAAAATCTACTCATATTTAAATGTCAGGACAAGTGCCTTTATGAATTGTGCCTGGCATCTAACTTGAAGTCCCAATGTAAGACCTATATAAGCTTCTCCCATAGCAAATTGTTATCCTTTCAGTCACTGCGTTTGTTTTCAATGTTTTTAAGCACAGACTAAGACTGAATACAGATCAATACTCAAGTCTTGAGGGCATGAGGGCCTGTACAACCATGGCACGCCAACCAAAATTCACTTGTGACAGCATTTTGAGTGGATCAGGGTAGCAACTCCTGACCTTTAACTACAGTTTCAAGCTGAGTAACCACATTAGTCAGTTACAACAACAGCAACAACAAACAGTCTCGTGGCACTTTAAACACTAACACTTGGCATTTTGGCATAAATATTTGTGAACACTGTCCACTTCAAAGTGGATGCTGCCTACTTTGTCAATAAATTTGTGGGCAGTATCCACCTCTTTGATGAGCAAGAATCAAAGTGTTTCTAAATTCAGATCTAAATGCAGATTTAAACAACAGAAACGGGACAGAATGGACTTACCAAAAAAAAAAAAAAACCATTCAAAAATGACACAGACTAGTAATTGTTGACCCATCCAGCCCAAGCAATATCCTATTTTCCCAGCCAATGATGTAGCACAGGAGGAATTAAGAAATTCCTACTGACCCCTTGTCCAAAGCACATGAAGGAAGAATGCATTTTAAGGCAGAGGATGTGAACACAGGCTAAGCAGGGTCAAAATCCTATGCAGAAGGAGATCAAGATGTTCAAAGAAAGGTCTGAAAGAATGCTGAGCTAAAGGGCTGGAAGGAAGATTGTAGATCTGTCCATGAGGTCAATGGATTCTCAGACTGAAGTCATGCTGCAGAGTTACTGGGAAAGTGGACATTTTGGACCCTACTCCATTGCAATGATCAGGGAAATATGTTGACTCATTGTTAAACACTGTTCTGATGCTCTTTGTGGAAAATACTCTGTTTCTCCACTTGTCTGAGTCTGGAACAAAGTTACCTGTATGACTGTCCACAGGCAGGAAGGATTGTAAATACTATTGTAAATAGGGTACAGGAGAAAACCTGAAATAGCTGTTCAAACAAATATTCACATCATTTTTCTTCAGTGTTTGCTGGGTGTCTTCCTGACCTTCTTTTCAATTAGCCTGCTAAAGGTTATGCATAACAGAACTAGAATTGCAAAACAACAACAATAGATTAACTAAAGTAATGTCCCCTAACCAATAACTCATTCTGGAATAATCAATAACCATATCCATGCAAAACCCCAACAGTCATTTCTCAAAACTAAATTCTGAATGCACTTTGTTTAGGTTTCAATCCCTGCAGTGCCACCTATTGGAGACTGCAACACAATATGTTCGATTCATTGGTTGAAGAGACCACTCTTGTTGAAAGGAGGTCTGCATTCACCCATTCACTTTGAGTCTATATATTCATTTTTACAGGGAAGAATACCGGCCTACCCAGTCTACTGGAGGACATAGGGCCACTCCTGGCTAAGATTTTGGCTTTCCACTAGCATGACAAAAGCTAGGGAGGTTTTCCCTGGGCTTGTTTTTGCTGGTGGTTCCGTACAGTCCACAAATAGCTCAGACTTGGAAGTACGCAAATTCTAACTGTAGGGTTTGGAGACTAAAGCCAAGATCACCCAAGTCATTGTATTTCCAGTAATGATCTACGGATGTGTAAGCTGGACCATGAAGAAAGCTGACAGGAAGAAAATTGATGCATTTGAAGTGTGATGCTGGAGGAGAGCTTTACAAACACTCCTCCAGCAACTGAAAGACAAACAAATGGGTCCTTGGTCAAATCAAGCCAGAGCTTTTCCTAGAAGCACACATGACAAAACTGAGGCAGACACAGCATGAGAAGGCAAGTTGCACTGGAGAAGACAATCGTGATAGAGAACGTTGAAGGCAGAAGATGTATAAAGGAAGATCCACAAAGGAAGACACAGCCTTGGACTTTGAAGAGGTGAATGGAGCTGTAATGGACAGAACGTTTTGGAGGGCTGTCCGTCACAGGGTCACCATAGATGAAAGATGACTTGAGCACAAAGGGGTTGGCATATATGGGAATGGATATAGTAGCCACCTTAAGGGGTCATTAAAAATGGAAAGGAAGGGTATAGCTCTTTCTAAAATACAGTAAGGCAGGATCCTTACTGATTTAATTTAGAAAAGATTTCCTAAAGTTTAAGCCAAAAGATTTACTTTATGCCATTATTTGCTCCTGAGCCCAGATTTAAGTAATTTTTTTTCTTGTGGTCTCTCCGCATCACATAGATGGGTGCTGTGCCTGCACAGTGTCATGTTCAGGAAGGTTCCTCTTGCTAAGCCTAGAATTTTTGGCAGGAGCACCACCCCACAGGATCAAAGGTTAGGAGACCCCAAAGGAGCATGGGTTACAGGCTTCTGCACTAACCTCACAATTGTTGCACCTTTACCTGGCACCTCATCCTGCTGAGTGCAATGCAACTTGCTTTCAAAGTAGGCACAGATCCATATTGGTACCCTGCTTTCTTATCTCACAGAACACAAACAAGTGCTCAGTTTGCCATGTAAGGGATGCACTTTGCTGTCTTCTCTTAAATGGCTGCTGTATTGCAGCAGTCTCTGCCTTGTACTTCCCTTTCAGTCATGGGTACACATCTGTTGCATCTCATCAAATGCTTTTCTTGCAACAGGAGTAAAACAGATGCATCCCAGATTATAAGACAGGCATGAATGCAACATTCTCTCACCCACATTGGTCCCAAGACCCTGGTCCTCAGAGAGCAAACAGGTGGCATTAATTATTGGTGGATGTGGAACATGGGCCACTTCTAATTCCAGCCACAGCTTCCTTCCTGGCTGGAGCTGTCAGCATGCTATCCAGCAATGCTGCGGAACCTCTTTCATCCCAATGGCCAAAACCAATTTTGGAGAATCTCTCAGGAGCCATATTCCAGTGGTGGGTGAGACTGAAGCCAAAAATAACTTTCGTATAGATTGAAGTGCCTGATCCTTCCTAATCTTGGAAGCTATGCAGGTTCAGGTCTGGTTGGAATATGGATGCGAGACTTGAAGTCTGCATTGAGCAGGTGGTTGGACCTGATGGCCTGCTAGGCCCCTTTCACCCGGATAATTCTATGATTCTATGAAATGCCAAAAAAGCCTATCACGGTTTAAAGCTCTTACTACTAGTAACCAAGTCTTGGGAGACAACTTTCCACCTTTTTTTGGGCGGGGGGGGGGGGGAATACACAAAAGCTGGGAAATCACTGAATGATCAGCGGCAATAGAAAAAGAAGTAGAAATGGGGAAAGGATGGTCCTTTGGGCCAGAGCTTCCGCATACTAGGCATAAGTGATTAACTGTGGGGGATGGTACCTTTATGCCATAAACACTCCTTCCATGCTTGGGCCAGGAGAGTTTTCACCTTCCTTTTTCATCCCACTAAAAACAAACTAATGACTTTTTCTGGCAGCAAAATGTTTTATGGGCAACTGGGGAGAAAAAGGTTTATTGCTGCTTTATTAACATATATTAAAATCAATTGAAAACATTCTATCCAGCCAGCTGATTGAAGAACAGGCTCCCTGTAGATATTTTGGTTTTGCATTAAGAAAGTTGTCACAAGTAATTTGGGCAAGAGTGTGGAGCTGTAGACTGCCAAATGTTGATTAATTAAGCCCATGTTTGGATTAGTTCTGCTAGATAGTTTCATTAGGGAAAATAACTGAAAATATGGAATAAAGCAACCAAGGGAAACTATGGAGAGGATTTGAATATAAGTGAAACCTGAGACAAAAGAGGAGAGAGATTGTCAGATCACATCTGGCTCGTAGGCTGTTAGTGAACTCATCCACTGACCCTCCTTTTTGCTGCATGATAATAAAATGCAAGCCAATGCTATTCTTTCTTTCACGGAGCCAGCTCATCTGCAGAGTTATTTGGATAATATTAGGTTAGGGGAAATTGTTTCAGAATTTGTTCGCCCTAAACTAACTAGGGATATAGCTAAATGGTAGAACATATGGCTTTCATACAGGGATTGAATTTCAGGCACAGTGGCTGGTGGGGAGCAGATGTTGGGAGCAGAAGGACAGCAGGGAGCAGATGTTGGGAGTGAGAAGGACAGTTGCTCTTGGCATGCATTCCCAAGGCGTCCTGATTGGAACTTGGAGTAGGAGGAGGAGAAAGGGAAGGTCTTGAAATTTGGGCCAATTCCAGACACTGAGAAGAGAGATGTGGAGGTGCTTTTCAGAACAACCCAGATATACAGTTATCCAAAGGGGGCTTGGAACAGGGGAGTTTCTCAGAGACAGAGATATGGCTACAGTTCTCAACCCCATGACACAATGTCAGCAGAGGAGGGAGACCCAATTAGAGGGTCAGCATGCAGGTGGGAGGCGTGCTCATTTCCACAAGGCCCCTCCTGAAAGAATGGGGCCCAAACATACTCATAAGGAGAGTTCCTAGAAGTAGGTACCAGACTGGGTTCAACAAACTGCTCTGCGTACACTCAGAGATTTCTTCTGGGTCATTGTGCTTCTGAAAAACGCTTTTGTTGATAAAGAACTTTTTGCAAGAAAGGTCTGTGACTTGAATGTGCCAAGGGAGGAAACCAGCTCTTGACAGCACAGAAACCACAGTAAAGTAAAAACCACTAGATCGTCTGTCAAGCAGAGGATAGCAAAAAGCCATGAACCACGGTAACCACACCGGGCTACTTACTGTGTTCTGTTCATACAGCCACTATCTCTTCATCCATTTAAATCTTGCACTGCATGCATCTTAAAACTCTTGTGTTAATGCAAATAGGTGTTCTTCAGTTTATAAACCTCAAAAGCAGCTCTGACTCCTTTGATACAGCTGTGAATCAAACCTGAGCTTTTAGGAAGTCTGGCTATACTAAGGCCTATGTTTAAAGCAGTTAGTCATTACTACCTTTCCATCCTGACTGGGATCTAAAAGCATTTGCCTTTCCTTTGGCTTGGTATTTAAATGCTTGAAGTTCACCCTTAATAAAAAGAAAGCTGATGTAGCACAATGGAAATAAAACCTTTCGAAATAGTGGGATGGGCCTGTCAGGACAATTCTTTATTCCCTTCTCTTGGCTGTGCCAGCATTGAACACGCTGGAAATACATGCAGCTTGGACAGCAGAGACTAATCAGGAAAGGGAAAAAGAGGACAAGGAGGGGAAAGAAGAACTCAGTGAAAATCTCCTGTGATCTATGACTAGATCAGCCTTTGTAACCTCATTTTTCAATTCTCTTCCAGGCCATTCTGATTTGAGGGGAAAGTTGCGCTATTTCACTTCCTATAATTTAGGACATTCAAAGCAGCAAACCTTGATCTCATCAAGTTCCTCCAAATTTATTTATTGCATCTCAAAGCTCATTTCAACCCATATTCATGAAAAATCATGAACTTTGTTCATTTCCATTACGCACAAAAATCCATGCATTTTTGCATGCACATTTTTCAAAAGTACTTATTCGCCTATGCACATTTTTCTAATGTGCCCCCTTTCTTTTCTTTCTTTTCTTTCTTTCCTTTTTTGTTTGTTTTTAAGTTCTACTGTCACAGGCTCAGAAATGTACAGACCAACTACAAATTGCATCTGGGTCTATGTTTAGAGGTGATAGATGCAAACTGGAAAAATTCTTAAATTTGAATTTGTCTTATAGCTCTACTCCAATTTACACAACCTAGATATGAAAGGGATTTCAGCTAAAACATGTCCCTATAGGTCCTTGGAGATGAAACAAAGCCATCACAGAGCACCCCCAGGCCACTGGGGAAAGAGAGGGTGCACCACACAGATACCTGCGACCCAGAGGAGGCAGCCCTTGCTTGACTTCTTGGCCTACTTAAGGTCCCAGCACCTAGAGTAGCAACTTTGGGCAGCTGCCAAACAGCAGTACCAAACGGCATGGCCCATTGGCTGCCCATCCAGTTCTCCTTCAGGTCTTTTATGGGAAGGGGAGCAAAGATATTCGAGTTCTACTAATTTCTGTTGTAGTAGCTTTTATTGTTCTGTGATCATCCCTTTTACCATTTTGTGTTTTAAACTTGTTCTCTACTTGTTCACTGCCTAGAGAACCCTGCAGGCTATGGGCAGTATAAAAATGCAATTAATTAACTGAGAACTGTTTTACAGGATCAGGCTAAGATCCATCATACTGGTACAGTCTGGTGGACACAATGGATGAGGCAATATTGATAATCTCCCCTCTTTCCTACCTAATGCCCTGGAGACCCCATTGTTTCAGACTTTCAAGTAGAACTACACTATTTACCTATTTGGCCTTTAATAGGGTTATGATCCTTCTGGGACCATTCTGCATATCAAACTGTTAAATTTTATCATTTTTTCAATTTTATCATTTTAATTCAATGTTTTGATTATGATTTGTGGTTATTATTTTGTGGTATGCCATCTTGGGAAGCCCTACTCTAAAAGACAGCTTATACATCTTTTAAATAAATATGATCGATTCATTACCTACTCTGAAATACCCCATGGGTGATAATGCCTCAGATGAGACACAGTCCAAAGTTGCTTTTATGCTGCATATGCATAAACACTGAAACAGCCATCACCACAGGGAGACTGCAACATGTCTCCCTTTTTGCAGTCTGATTGTCTAGTGATTCTAATGCCAATAGAAGTATTGATCTTACTCTGCTCTCACGAAAGTTGTGGGCAGTCTGCCTTTCAATTTTATTTAAATACCATATGTCTGTTTAATCAATTAAACGTCAGTCTTATGCACATAAATGGATGCAACCTACACTGAATATGGTGCAAATTAACTACTTTGCAACCTGCATAAGCTTACTCTGAAAATGTTTTTATCTCATTTTTAAAAGGAAAATCAGTAGCAAAATGTTGAAAAACTCCGGTTGGGTAGATGAGTTGGCAAATAAGAGCTTCCAGTCAATCAGTGCCATGCATTGCCAGTTAATGTTTCAGAATCAGTTGTCTCTAAGATTAGATGCATTCAATGAATGCACTTCCAAGAATGTTCCACTCAATTTTACATCCAAAGTCTCTTGTGCAGGAGTCAAAAATATGCTTAAATCCCTCTCATGAGATCTTAGCATCTTAAGTTGGGCTGGCTCAGGGTCAGATCAGCCTCCCCGGACTTCACAGGGACTTGATAACTTTTCTGGTTCTGCATTCTATGTGAGAATTCAGCACAGGGTAGGTCTGTCAATAAATGGCTGGTGGACTGCACTCTGGTTTATGGGCAACAAGTTGTGCAGACTTGAAATTGATTGTTCTTATGAGCCTGGAGAGAAACTGCATTCCAATTACATGCTGCTCTGACTGTTAATTTGAAATGGGAGAAGCCACAGTTCTAAGCATATTGGGCAAAATTCAACACAGAGTGGTGTATGCTTAGCCCCCATAAACAATGGTTTTTGGCACATGTCACTTTGTGTTAAATTGTGGTCATTTGCTCCTGACTAGAACGCAGTGCAATGAAGCTTACTCTTTGAAAAAAAAATCGGGATCACCTTATTATTATTTAGAAACACCTAATGCTGACATTAATGTGTGTGTCTTTTTCCATGAGAAACACATATTATTATTATTATTATTATTATTGTTATTGTTATTGTTATTAATTATATTTCTATACCACCCATAGCTGAAGCTCTCTGGGTGGTTCACAACATTGAAGCCCCCCATCCAGATTCCAACCAGGCCTGACCCTGCTTAGCTTCCAAGATGAGGCGTGATCAGAATGTAAAAAGAGAAAGTTGGGCAGATCTGCACGTATGTGTCATTGTGGCAGGAATCTGCTCACAGAACTTCTCGTGCAAATCTGTGTGATTCTCTTTCTTCCAGGATGATACTCTTTGAGTGCACTTCTCTATGTATGTACCTGTGCAAAGGAAAGGGAGGGAAATGATGCCTCAGAATTAACCTAAGACCATTCCAAACCAAGCACATGCCTCTGAATGCGTTTTCTCTATTTCAGTTAGCTGTGGTGGATATGAAGAACCATGTGAGACGGAGGAAAATATGGACAATGAAAAAGTAGCATAGAACTCTGTCTAATGAGCTACAGTTGGATGATGTTCAGCACTTTTCAGAGGAAGTGGGTCAGGAGCAGAGAGCTCTGCAATAGTGTAGGTAAGATCATGTTCATTGCAATTGTTTTTGATAGAAAACTCCCACATACTTTTGGCATTGTAAACATATTATTTTGTCAAAAATATGCAGTTCCCAAACCTTACGAAACACAGAAAGGGAAGCCCAGGAAGTGTTGGTGGGCGATAACGACATTTTATGTTGCGATTGGTTCCGTCTTTGGATCTTTTGGGAATTCACTTGTTGTGGTCTTGCGGGAGGAGCAGGATGCGGCCTTGATAAGGGTAGTGGACAAAAAGGAGGAATGGAGGAGGCTGGTGAAGGAACCATCACAAGAGAAGGGATGACCAGCTTTCACTCCCCTTTACTCCTGTTCATCTGGAGTTCTCTGCCAAGGTTCTGCAGGTTCTGGTGGCTGCCCACTTTCCAGTCTGAAAGAAAGACTCTTTCCAATTTTTGAAATCTATCTCTTTACAAGAGAAGAGAAAAGTCCATCCATGATTTCATCTGGATGTAATGTCGAGACCAGGAGTGGGTCTACACTAGAGCCACTTCTGCTGAACAGGGAGTTTTGTGCCAGCATTTATGCCAAACACATTCCCCACTGTTGGGGCAACTGCTAAGAATGCAAGACAGTTTCCACTGTGTTGAAAGTATGATCTTGTGTCACACACAAATGCAATTGCAGAAGAAATGGGGGGGGGGGTTAGAAAGCGGATGTGGACAGCAAAATGGCCCTTTAATGCAGGGAAGGGTATCCATCCATTTAAAAAATAAATGGCAGATGCTCCTTCACCTAACCAAAAAATTATGTGCTGAATGCAATGGGGAGGAAGGGGAGGCTATGCTGCTTTCTGCCATTCTCCCATCTCCCATGGTGTAAAGCCTGACTAGATCAGACGTTTGATGACAGAACAGCACAAGATGGATAGTTTAGGGCGCATGAACTGCCAGTAGGCAGTCATCACAATCCTAGTCAACATATCTAGAAGAGATTTCCCCCTTGGTTGAGAAAGTGGATGGTAAGAACCTAACTCATCATTGTCTACTATGATTTTCCATACGCCATCAACCAGGACTTGAGGAGAAGGAGTTTCTGCAATCGAGGCTTCCCTAGCAGTGCCCTCTCCGGATGCTGCTAGACTCCAATATTTAGTAATCCCACCCAGCATGTCCAATCATCATTGATGTTTAGAATTCCAGCCCAGCAACATTTGAAATACACCAGGTTGAAGAAAATGGTTGTTGCCTATCATGGTTCCATCTTTCTCACCATTTCACAATATCCCAATGACTGGGGCAGAGTCCTTCCTTGCCTAGACAAACTTGTCTCGGGCATTGCACTGGAGTATCCAAGCATAGTGGTACTGGGAAACTTCAACATTCATGTAGATGTTACCCTGTTGAGAGTGGCTCAGGAATTTACGGTCTCTGTAGCAGTTATAGTAATGTCCTATATTTTTAAAGGCTGGACATGCACATGATAGGCATGTCATGAGTAGAGCCAGCTGAAGCCATGGATCAGACTAGATGGCCCAGGATGGCCCCTTCTGACTTACTCTGTTTCTATGTTTCTATTTGATGGTTTCCTGTTTTTTCTGTCAATCCTCCCACACATACTTCCTAAAAGGTTGAAATCCCTCTCCTAAAGTTTACTCACCTCTTAGGTACTTTCCCCAACCCGGTCTGCAATTGCACCATGCCAGCACCAGGTTGGGTAAAGCTGCTTTAGGCCTTCGGGGAGAACATCCGAGGGGGAAGAGTCAATGGACAAAAATATTTTTCCTGTTGTTCTTGTCAAAGGTGGCTTTGTGTGGAGTGATAACCTGACATTATAAAGTGATACAGTAAGGCGCATTGTTCTCTCAGAGTAAAAAGCTCCTGTTAAGTAACATGGTGTTAAGATAATCTGAACTTAAGTATAATTCCTACAATATTGGGGGACACTTAAACTACTCCAACAT
This sequence comes from Varanus komodoensis, assembly GCF_004798865.1. NCBI lineage: Eukaryota > Metazoa > Chordata > Lepidosauria > Squamata > Varanidae > Varanus > Varanus komodoensis. The sequence continues at coordinate 11,717,966 of NW_025335268.1, read as the reverse complement.
GAAGCCTGAATTCAATATATTGATTCTGAGCCATGGCAATCAAGATCTCTCCCATTCCTCCCCACACCACCATTTCTCCAAGAAAATTGCACTCGACGCTTTGATTATTTTGTGTCAGTATTCCTGTGAGCCTGTTGATAGCCTGTCATTCCCATTTTGCAGCACTGTTTTTTATCCACAGAGCAGACTCCACCTCCCTTGCAAAATTAGCTCTAGTTTGGAATCGATCAGCTTTGCTGAAATGACTAAAGAAAAAGGCCACACACACCCAGCCTCCCTTAGTTTTTCTGCTTAACGGCATTTGCTTGGATGCTGATGATCATCTTACCACAGAGTGGCTCAGGGGCTTTGTGGAAAGCATCTGAAGTATGTGTCTGTTACTGAAGTTGCTACGATTGCTTTATTAGCTTCCACTGCCCTTCTGTCTGGAGGCTGTTTGTTTGCTTGTTTGTTTAATGCATAAATCAAGCCCTCTGCTGAGCATATCCGAAAACCTTTCAGAAAACAAGGAAAATGCAAGGATTGCTGGGTCAAGGAACATGCAACAGTAGCAGGTTTTAAAACAAACAAAATTGCAGAACATTAAAAACCTGATGGAACAGTTCCACTTCTGAGGTGCCATTACTGAAAAAGCCCTGAGTAGCCACCAAACAAGCCCCTCTAGGTCATAGATCATAGAGGGCCTCCAATTATCATCACAATATTCATTGGTGGATTGATTGCAAGTATATCCCACCCAATTGCCAAAACTCTCTGGCCATTTCACAAGATACAATTAGAACCATAAAATACATTAACATAGTCTAAAATACATAAAACACAGTAAAACTAAATGAAATTAGTAAAAGCAGTGCAGAAAAGCAGGCACTGGCACATTTTTTAAAGTAAAGGAGTAAAATGTCTAGGGTTAAAGGCCTTCATCCTGCACCATTTCGGCACCAGAGCATCTTCTCTGAGATGGGTATTCCACAGCCAGACAGCCATCTCTGGAAAGGTCCTCTCCTCAGTGGCCAGGCTCCTCACCTCATCTGATGGAAGGACGTTCTGATATGACCCTGAAGGAGGTTCTTCAGATATCCTGGCCCAAATATTCAGGTCAGACCCAGCACCTTAAGCTGTGGTTGGAAACTGCCTGGCATTTCCCAAGCAACCTGTGCCACTGGGCAGGTAGCAAGTTGCTCTGAAGCTTCCCAGTCACCCGCATCACTGCTGGCTCAGGAGGGCTTTGGCGGGAAGAGTCCCTACCTGCAGCCTGCTGCTCAGCAGTCATGTGTGGCAGCACTTCCTTGGATGAGTGATTAAGTGAACAGAGTGGCTGCTGAACATTACAAAATAAAGGAATTCCCAAGGGAGGCACTAGGAAATCTCTGTTCTAATTCAGTTGTGTGTGATGCAGAAGTAGCCATTACACTGATTTAGTGACTACCCAAAGACCTTGGCAGGTGGTGGGTTCATTTAGGGAAGAGAGCAGCCCATGGGAAATGCAACGGGGCAGCACGTGCTTCAGAGTTCCAAGAACGCCTTGTGCTGCTGCTGCTGCTGTTTGTTGCTGCTGCTGCTGCTGCTATTGAAAGTAAATAGCATTGACACTGAAATGTCAGATCCTCAGCAGCTGCAGGAGTGGCTTGCTTGTGCCTTTTCTCCAAAGAATGCTGGCTTTGTGTTTTCTGCATCTTCTATGTTCCTTTCCATAAGCAGGCATGTGCATTGTAATTTCTTTCCTTTCTGTCATGTAAAGCAAAGTTATTGGCCTTGGTGGAACTTGAAAAGTGATGGAGAAATCAATGGTAAATTATAGTACAAGTTGTAGCAAGAAGCGCTTAAAACCTGTTTCATCCCCAGCCTCCAGAAATGCGTAGGGATATAACAAGAAATTTGATTCAATTCAGTTTCGATCAAAATTTACACCTCTCAGACCGATTGTGGGCTCAGACATACTCTGCAGTCGAAGTCTGCACATTGCCAAGCTTGCAGTGTGATTTGTGGCTCAGTTGTGTACCTTGTTAAAATGTATACAATTTCCCCCATTGATTATAACTTATTTCTGTGCATTTTTCAAAAGTGCACACCTTTTCAGACACATTTAGCAAACGTGTACATGGCAGACATGCATTTGCTCAATTGTTTGCGCTGGCATGCTCAAAACCAGTTTTCACCACAGTTCAGTACATTCAGCAACATGTCATTCAACATACAAAATGGATATGCTGAGCTCATTGTGTGGTGACCCTACCGAGTCAGACGATTAATGCAACTTGGACAGAGACAGGTTTAGGTGAGGTTAAAAAAGGAGATAGGGGGAGCCAGAATGGAGTGACTCTTTTGATGTTCAGATTTGCCACGTTCAATAAGCTGATCCTTCACCTTATTCACCTGTATTAAAGATGAAACTCTGTTCATGAGACAGTAAGTTAGGTTTCTTATATTTATACCACACCCATTCTCCAATGATCTCAGAGTGTCATAGAAGGTTAACCCTTTTGATCCTTAGCCTAACCCTTTGAGATGGTTCAGCTTCAGAAAGTGTCACTAGTCCAAGATCACTTAGGGAGACTTGTGGCTGCTCAGCTGTCTTCAACCCTAGACTAGGCCACCATGCTGTTTCTCATTTTCCACGCAGAGGGACTTAAAACTAACATTGAATTAAATTCATGGGAAGCCTTAAATACAGTGAAACCATAAAACCAGTGAACTAATTAACAAAGCAGGAAGCATAAGCACCAAGCAAAAGAAGAATGGCATAAAGGCATAATGAGAGAGTGAAGGCCTATCTGGCACAGACTGCAATTACTGCAGTGGTCAATGAGATGCCTACAGAAAGTCCGCTGGCAGGCCACAAGCACCTTTCACTTGTGTTACCCCAGCAACTCTCTCCTTTACTCGAGAACAAGTTGCCACAAAACAAGAGGGTGGATATCTGACCTTGTTAGTGTCCCTTATTTGCTGTTCTAGTGAGAATGGAAACTTTTCAATTGGCTCTGATATGGTACACACACATCAAAATGTGGTGGATGAATGAGTGGAGATGTGTAAGCTCCTTCTAGATCAAACATGGACTTGGGTGCAGTCTGTGGTCAAAGTCCATGAATTTCCAAGCTTGCAGTGGGATTCATGGACAAAACAAAGCAAAGTGTTTGATTGACAGCATACACACCTTTGAAAAGATGCATGCATTGGAAAAATATGCTCAAATACGTTATAATCATTGGGAGAAGAGTGCTTGTATTACAAAGACATAAATAATTGAGGCATAGACTTGGCAAATATGCATGAAAATACAGACAAATGTGTATGTATAAAGACGCAGGGAGCTTGCAATCTGATATGGACTTTAGTTGGAACAAGATTCAAGATGGAGTTTGGAGAGCTTCAGTCAGCTCGTATTTTGCTGATTCGTTCATTCCTTGCCCCATATCTTACAACTTAGGGCAAAATACTGGCCAGCACATGTGCACCCAAACAGACAAATCTAGTGCTGCTGCTTTACTCTACTGCTAAATGATGCTCCAGGATCAGTGTGCCCTTGGCACACATATGCCCTACATTTGTTCAGATTTGAATATCTCCTTTATATTTCTTTTGCAGCCTTTTCAGTGCTTTGCTGCACAATCTGCATGTGTAATTTATCCCTTTGAATCAAATGCTTTTAGACAAGGATTTTCTCATGGCATAGGCTTGTCTCAGAGTTTTACTGGGGTGAGCAGGGCTTATAAACAATGCCATTTTCCACTAGAACTAGCACTGTGCCAAATTATTAAATCTATTTCCTTTTGACTGTTTGTTGTGGGGAACAGGCTGGGTTATTTTCTGCATACTTCTGTCTCTATGATGGACCATGTTAATCCAGCATTTCAAAAAATGCTAAAGAATTTTGCACAAACCTCAGCATTGTGCATGTTTTGCATAAATCAGCACCAGAAAAGCACATGGATCTAGTATAATTTAGGTAAAATCAGCCAGCTGGCACTAATTGGTACCCCAAAAAAGAACGCCAGTGTGCAAATTGCACAAATCAGGCAAGGACCATGTACTTTTCAGGTGCCAATTTGTGAAAATTGGCTGATATATGCAAATTTACTTAGCATTTTAAAATTATTATTCACAAATCACACTTTAACAAGTTTACACCCATGTAGGGATATCAAATCCAGGCACCCAAATCATGAAAAGCTATCCGATTTTCAGCTTCCCATCAGATTCTTCAAACATTCCTAGCAAGGCGGTGGAATTATCTTGAGACTAGTACCTACATGCAAAGGTTATGTGGTACCACTGCATCATAACCAACATTTTGCGAGACCCCTTCTTTAAAAACTCTTTCCACTTTGCATCTTTGCTCTTGTTGCTCTTTCCACTTTATCATCTTTAACTCCAGGTTTGCTTTCTGATCAGTTTTTGCTGGGTAGTATGAATGTACAGATTTTGAAAAATGTGTTTTATCTGTGCTCTGCAGATTGTCGGGTATCTTTTGTTCCATTTTCAGCTCATTAATAAAATCATATATCTATTTCAAAATGTCATTCAAGTTGCACAAATTTGCAACCCGCCTCCAGGGAAAAACTAGCCCATAAGTCCATGTATGCAGAAAAACCTGGTCTGCATCAGAATCCACAGGTCAGAGTCATAGAAATCTGAACGCATTCGAATCAGTTGTAGATTTTTCCGACCTCCCTACAGAGCCAAGTGCCTTAGTGAACTCTTGAGAATAATACAGAAGACAGCCAACCGTTTGATTAAAAGCAAGGCACAAAGGTGTAAAGATATACAGGGAGGGGGAGGGGGAGAGGGAAAGGGAGATAGAGAATTTAAAGTGGCAAACACAGGAAAGGAAAAGCAAATTCATCAACCTATACAAATAATTTGAAGGGCTCCAGGTGGCATATAAATGTACTAAATAAATTAAGCAATAAATAAACAAATAACCACAATTCCCTGCATCATAGGTATAATGAATTTCTGTTGAAGAAAACAAGTACTTTGTTTTTCTCCAGTATCATTGGCTTACCTAAGATGTCCCAAGAAAGTCCTCTTTGCAATCTAAGCTCAATAGAAAAGTATCTCTGTTCAACTACACTGTGATACCTACTTACCTGGGAGTGAGTCCTAGTGATTTCTGTGCAACTTACTTCTAAGCAGACATTTATTTATATATTTATTTAAAACATTTCTATGCCGCCCCCATTGCAACAAAGACATACACTGACTTGCAGGGTTAATCCACAAAACCCTGATCCAAATCTCTTAGATTGTGACTGTTTGCCATCTTGTGGTGAGCTGCTTTTCAACGACTCTGTTTATAGCCAGCTGCTACAATGTGATTCATATGCCTAGGAAGGTTTTATAGTTCTCCCTGCAGAGCAATTTGTTCATTGGATTTTATAGGTCACATATGCACCCACATCCATAATAATCGGACAATGTTCCTAACGTCTTACATTACACACACACAATGAGAGGCTACTGTGTAATCAGAGGTGGTGGGGGTACAGGGGGCTCTTGCCTCAGAAAGTTAGTGCTCATCTCCACCTTGTGCATCTACTACTCACTCAGAACTCCGCTATTCAGCTATGCTCCCATGGATTCTTTCCCACACGCAGATGCACTGAGATAAATCAGTTGAATTCTGAAGGGCACTGGAGGTTAGAGAAGGAACATCTATTGTCTTGGGGGAATGGGGAGACACTAGCTCCTTTCAGGCAATCACTAAACATGCAAAGGGGTGAGAAACAGTGTCAACATCAAGTCTGTGGAGGCAAGCCCCATACCTAGCTCTTCATGTTCAGTACATTGGCTGTCCCAACCTGATGTCCTCAGAGATGTCCTGATGTCCTCTAGCTCCCACCAAAACCCCGCAAGCCAACATGCACAACTGTCTGTAGGCAAGGGAACATGCCAAGATTTTTTTCATCTTCTCATACTTTCATTGTTCCCATTTCTGTTGTCTGAAAGGAGCAGAAACGAGGAATCATGACCACAAAAACACTTGTTGATATCTAAGCATGTTCCAGTTCATTTTTGATGAGGATTTTATTCGGTTTGTACTTACAGACGGAACATGGAAATGGATCCAAAGCAAGAGAAGAAGAATTTGACAACACGCATATATATGAAAAATGTCCATGAAAATGTTGTGTTTGGAAAATGCACATAAATGCACTTTAATTAATAGGAGGAGAATCCACGCTTATAAAAATTGTGCACATTTTGAAAAAAATGCTCTAAAGTTTGTTCAAAAGGGAAAAGCAATGCTTGCAATTTGATACTGTCCCAAGTTGGGACAAGCTTCAAGATGCTGTTTGGAGAAGCTTGACAAGCCCAGGCTTTAGAGCACTGAACATCCCTATGCTACCATCCTAAAAAGATCACCTGAAGGAGATTTTCTCTTACAGATTGCATTTATCTCATTACTTGAAGTCTGTGCCATGCTATATTGCATGTACAATCCTATACATTTCCACACTGAAATAAGCCCCATTGAATACCAGGCACATGTGTGTAGGATTGCAGATCTTCAGTGGGAGTACATTTTGAGAAGATATGTGCCACATGGGTGCTTTTCAGCAAAGGATTTCTTGAGGTTTGAACCAACAATATTTAGCTCACTGTGTGCAGTTTTCCAGGTCACAAGTGCGTCCCACTTTAGGTCATCTTTGGCATTTGCTGGAAACCCATCCACATGGCTTTGATGATGCGATGAATGGCTGGTGGTTGCAACATCAGTGGGGCATCAGTCAGAACTTTAGATGAGCTATCCATGGTGCTGAAGAACTACTGCTTACCCAGATATTTGACCGAATTTTCCTCTCTCATTTTAAACTTTCACATTGTTTACTGTATTAGCTATCTATTACTGCTCTACCCTGTTTTGTAAAGATTTATTTCCTCCAACTTGAATTCTCTTTACTGTGTTTTATAGCTTGTGTGCTTCTTTGGGATGATTATATGTTGAAAAAATGGGCCAGAAACATCTTAAATAAACAATTAAAATACCACAGACTCCTGCCTCTACATGTTCACTCAGGTGGTAAGTGCCCACAGGAATGTAGTCATGGGGCAGAAATCAATGGGGTGCTCATCAATTCCTTTTCATCTTGCTGATTCCTTCCACAAGTGATGGGTCCTGCCAATTCTGTCATGCAAGTGGAAAAAACTGTTATATAAGGGAGATCCAGTGTTACCTAAGGGAAGCTCACAAATGGCTGGGGGCACTCATACCTGGGAAGAGACAGGTTCACAGAACTCCCTTATGCAAGCTCTTCTAACTTGCCAGGTTCCACAAATAAGTCTTTCTGCTCATTTCGGGTTGTCCTGGGAATTGCCATTGCACAACTGCAGAAGCCAGCTATGCAATGGAATTGGTGCAGTGGAATCTGGAGGGGACAACAGTGTTCTTATAATACCCTTGATCATTTTCCATAGTTACTCCTTTCATAACAAGACAAACTAAGGCTAATACACTTTCCTGCTATTTAGAAAGCATTGCTTTGTACAGTATGTCTTCTGAGTTGAAAGCCCAATGCCTGTAAGAGGCTCAGCTGGTGTGTCTATGTGCATGTGTGAATATTTGATAAAAGGTAGCATATATGAAGGACATTCTCTCCATTCCATGGGGTGCTGCAACAGGATTGCTACCATTTTCCATCTCCTTAGTCCCATCTTCAGGCCAGTGGTTAATTAAAGAGAGAATAACTTAAAAAGAGGTGGGACAGATTTTATTTTCCTGGGCTCCAAGATCACTGCAGACAGGGACTGCAACCAAGAAATTAAAAGACACTTGCTCCTGGGGAGGAAAGCTATGGCAAATCTAGACAGCATACTAAAAAGCAGAGACATCACCCTGCCAACAAAAGTGCGTATAGACAAGGCTATGGTTTTCCCAGTTGCAATGTATGACTGTGAAAGTTGGACCATAAGGAAGGTTGAGTGCCGAAGGATTGAGGCCTTTGAATTATGGTACTGGAGGAGACTCCTGCAAGTCCCTTGGACTGCAAGGCAGTGAAACAGGTCAGTCCTAGAGGAGAACAACCCCGACTGCTCTTTAGAAGGCCAGATACTGAAGGTGAAGCTCAAATACTTTGGCCACCTAAGGAGAAGGAAGGACTCCCTGGAGAAGAGCCTAATGCTGGGAAAAATAGATGGCAAAAGAAGAAGGGGATGGCAGAGAATGAGGTGGCCAGATGGAGTCACTGAAGCAGTTGGTGTAAGTATATGGACTCCGGGGGATGGTAGAGGACAGGAAGGCCTGGAGGAATGTTGTCCATGGGGTCACGATGGGTCAGACATGACTTTGTGACTAACAACAACAATTGTTGAAGAGGCAGGTCTGTCATCACCAATAAAGCAACATGCATTTCTCATCCCATTTCACCTATTTCTAAAACCAGGATGCTGGGGCTAAGGTAAACAGCCAGCATAAGGTGCGTTCTCCCATGTCCGTTTGGACATTTACATGGGGGAATGTTCTGCTGTACTGATCATATCAAAGCCAATGCTGAATCCTCAAGATTTTCTGGGGAACGGTTAACACAAGTTCTCTCTATATGGTGGCACATTAGGGGAAGCTGACAGCTTAGAGGAAGCACTTTATATGCCCAGTCTCCATTAAAGCAACAGTAGCAGGTCTCCAAAAAACAACAGTCTGACTCCCTGAAAAGCCTCTTCTGAATGTAGAGTAAGTCCACATTGGACTGGGTGGCTCAATGGATAGACTTAAGGGGTAATCATAGGACCTCCTCATTTTGTCCATGGTGCCGCCAGGTTTTCAGAGTCTGAGGTCCTGCAGCCTTGGGGCTGGGACACCAGGAAGGCACCATCCTGCCTCCCTCACAGCTGGCACAGAAAGAACCACACCAGCAGTCTCTCTGAGCAGACTCATGCACTTGGAAAGGAAAGAGCAGAGCAGGCTTGGCGTGGGGAGGGTACGATACTGCAGCTGTCGATCTCTACCAATTCCTTCCAGCATCCTCCCCTCCCTCTCATTGGTGTGGTATCCAGATGGCCGAACACAGCCCTCAGGATGAAATGTATGGAACAAATTGCTGCAGATCTCTCTGCCCTGACTCACTCTGGTCAGTGGATGCATGTAAGCATTTGAACATGGAGACGTACGTGCATCCAGAATGAATGTCATTGGACCACGTCCTTAGCAGCGAAACCCTTTAGCTTTCTATAAGAAGTCCACGCATTCAAACACATCCACAAATGAATGGATGTGACAGAATCTCCTTATCTTGGCTTTATCTTTGTTTCTCCCCACTGCCATTTTTAGAAGCAAAATCACTAGCTATTGATTTGGAACCACATTGCTGGCATTCAAATGCAATAAATATATATATATGAATTTCCACATTAACAATTCTTCAAGCATGAATCCCAGTGCATTCTTAGTTTTTTTTCTTAGTTTTGACATACTTGTATAGCACCTTTCTATTATTGCCTGTACTGTTCTTACCGGCTGTAACACTTTTTTCTCATTTTTTCTGAGAATAGCTTGAGCTAGAACTTTATTACCCTGTTTATGAGTAACATTTTTTAAAATTAACATTATTAGCAGAAGCAGTGGTGCTAGGAGGAAAGGGGGGACGAGGAGATGAGACGAAGGGAGGCAGAAGAGAATTTTCTGCTTTGTATTTAAGTCCAATAACATTCATACTCAGTCTGGTTGTTCTGATAGGGGAGGTTTCAAGAGGTTTGAAAATTAGGCAGAGCAAATTTTCCCATGAACTAATTTATAGCAAAAAATAGAAATAAACAATGGAAATGTAATGTGTTCTGCACACTTGAAATAGACAGGCCTTGTGAACAGAGGAAGAATGAAGATGTGCCATGGAAGGTGAAAATGCTAGAGGGCCAATATATGAATTCACACATTTTATAGTCAGCACAGAAATTAAAGACAGTAAATTAAAGGAGGCGAACAGACGGAACACTTCATTTAATTAAAAGGGGCACTCCTCTAAGGAAGACACAGATGGAACATTCAATGTCTTTTATGGTTTCAGACTTTGTATATGCCATGGAATCTCCTGGAAGAGAGCTGTGAATCCACCCATCTTCTATCGCTGGAATTAGAAGAAAGACAAAGGCAGATAAATTGGCAGCTCCTGCTTTTTTATTATGCCCAGCTTATATCTGTGAGAAAGCATGGTACAGCCCTGACTCCTGAGATGAGATTTTCCTCCTACATGATCCACAGCATGTTACCTCATGGCATTTTTGGACACAGCTGGAGTACAACAGGACTTGTGTTCCTCAGAATGCAACAGGACTCGAAGTCATGCTGTTCAGATGCTGCAGGCAGCTAGCATCTGGTAGAAGGAACAGGAGGAATTCAGTGAACTTTATCACCATCTCATAGAAAAAAACTCTATATTTTAATAGAAAAAAAATCTATATTTTGCAGGTTTGGTTTCCATGTGGATTTTTCAGGAGAAGTCCACATAGAAATCAGAAAGAATGGGTTGATCAGTTATCAAATGAGAAACAGTTATGAATCAGATTAAAAATGCTTCATCAGTATAATTGGCACCGCTGAAATAGCAGACCAACTTGCCTCTCTACATTTAATGGATATTTCTAAATATAATGTTTTTCATAGGAAATGTGAATGTTTTGAAATCTGAAATTAGCAACATGAGAGTAGGTGACATATATACAATTGGGCACCTAGCAAAAACTGAATGGCACGCTGAATGCCTTTCTAGAGTACTTTGATTGCAATTATCTTTAAAGAGCAGCTGCTAGAACATGGCACTTCATCAGATTCCTTCCCTGGTTGATCCTCTCTCAGAAATAAATTCTTGTGATATTTTGTAAACTCTTATCAAAACCAAATGGAAACAAAATTCTCACCCCTCTGCAACAGTGAAATTCAATAGGTGCAACTATTTCTGACCTGGAGAAGGCCAGGCTGCACCACTTGAGTATAAATTGACCACTTGAGTATAAATATGGTTAAAGTCACAGAGATGCAAATGAGACTTTTAAGAGGAAGGCACTCAAAGCCCTGGTCCTGGATGGATCTCTCAGTTTCTGTATCTACTGCACTATTGCTTTTTTTACTATTATTCTCAAGATTTTTGGCTTGAATATGGAGGAGCCATTTTGGTAAATTCTTATCAAAACTGAATGGAAACAGTACATCAGGGAACCCTATTGCTTTCACAATTATCCCAAAGAATCTGAAGATTAAGAGTTACAGTGGCATGGTTCCATTTGTGAGGATCAGAGAAACTGAATTAATATCTAGAAAAAGAAATGTTCATCATCATTATAAACATTTGAGGGTGATATTAGTATGTGTGTTTTCTGCTGTCATCACTCTTTAATAGCTGCCTTACTATTCCTAAATCAATCACATTTCAGCTTCATTTCATTCTAATCAGATTGTCGATAACCCCTGGATAGTATTTAGCATTTGGCAGCTAGCTACTACAGGCTTTCAAGTTTTCCTTCTTAATTGTGTTTGAAAATGAGTGCATTCACATTTATATGCAACCTGATTTAATAAACTCACTGAGAGATTGCCTCTCATGGCAGGAAGAGTCACATGAGGATATGATCTCTGAACTTTTGCTAAATGGGAATGCATTAACCTGATTGAGCTAAATATTTACAATAATTTGTATGGTAAATATTACATCTATCAGTTGGTGTCAGTTTGAACAAGACACATAGACTGGCATATTGAAGGGGCTGAAACGTCTATGAGTTCACTTGAAAAACTAAAATGACAAAGAACCATTAAGAAGATTTCAGATAATAGACTTTGTACTAGTAATGTGGGAGAAGAATGGGCGTTTGCAGATGAGCTTTGGAGGTGGTGAGAGAGGCAAGGTGGAGGTGCCAGCAGGTGCTTCTTGCTACCTACTCTGAGGCCAAACACTTAGACAGTCAAACGTAACCATCCAAGCATTTTGCATGGCAAGAGGCACATGGAGGAGACCTTCACCTACTCACTCCTCCCATTAGACATTGGATGCCAATAATCCTCCCAGTTTGGAGGGTTAAAGGCAGCCTCATCGGATTTTGTCCTAATTTACATTTCTGAGATGCCCATCAAATAAATTCTCTAGGCACTGAACCGTCTTTTTTAAAGCAGAGCAAAGCAAGGAAGCTAAGGAAGGGCCAAGAGAAACCAGCAAATAGTATTATAACATGAGCAGAAAAGCACTGCATATGATGCTATTCCATGGAACTTGAACAGCATGAAAAGGTACCATTCCTCCCCTTACCCACAGCTCCTCTTTTGGGCTTTCATTGCCAGCACCCCTTTGTTCTGGGCTTCTTCAGTGTGTCCTATCTGGGCTTTAATTGTCCTGGTAATACATCCAGAACTTGTGATTCACTGGCCTGTGATATTTATTTATTTATTTATTTATTTATTTATTTATTTATTTATTTATTTATTTATTTAGAGAACTTCTATGCTGCCCCATTCGCCGAAGCCTCAGGGCGGTTCACAATCATAAATAAAAAACATAATATAAAACTATATAATTTAACAGTATAATTTAAGTCGCACTGGCCAAAGAATAAAATAAATAAATAAATAATATTAACAATTAAAATAACGTTTGAATTAAAAGGTGTTTGCCTGGCACCGAAAAACAAATAACAACGGCGCCAGACGGACCTCTCTGGGGAGCGCATTCCATAGATTGGGCACCACCGCAGAGAAAGCCCTCCTCCAAGTACTTACCCTCCTAATTTCCTTCACGGAGGGTTCCCGGAGAAGGGCCTCTCCCGCTGATCTCAAGGGGCGGGCAGGCGGGCATATATGGATGTAAGCGCTCCTTCAGGTAACCAGGACCCAAGCCATTAAGGGCTTTATAGGTCATCACCAACACCTTGAATTGGGACCAGACTTCAATGGGAAGCCAGTGAAGCTGATGGTGAACTGGAGTCATGTGAACCTAATGCCCAGTCCCCATCAGCAGCCTGGCAGGTCTATTTTGCACCAATTGAAGTATCTGGACCATCTTCAAGGGCAGCCCCACGTAGAGTGCATTACAGAAGTCAAGGCGGGAAGTCACCAACGCGTGTGTCACTGTCGCCAGGAAGTCGTTCTCCAGGTAGGGGCACAGCTGATGGATCAGCCGAAGCTGAAAGAAAGCGCTCCTCGCCACCGCTATCACCTGAGCTTCCAGTGAAAGCTCTGGGTTGAGGAGCACTCCCAAGCTGCGGACCTTGTCCCTAAGAGGGAGTGCAACCCCATTCAGGACTAGGTTCAATTCACCTTCCCCGAAGCCCGATCCACCAACCAACAGGACCTCCATCTTGTCTGGATTGAGCTTCAGTTTATTGGCCCTCATCCAGCCCATTACCTCGGCCAGGCACCGGTTCAGCACAGCCACTGCCTCGCCTGGATTGGTGGAGAATGAGAGGTAGAGCTGGGTATCATCAGCGTACTGATGATTCCTCAGCCCACACCTCCTGATGACCTCTCCCAGCGGTTTCATGTAGACGTTAAACAGCAAAGGGGACAAAATGGATCCCTGCGGTACTCCATGGCATAGCTGCCATGGCGTAGAGCCATAGTCCCCCAGCACCTCCTTCTGGAATCGGCCATTGAGATAGGAGCGGAACCACTGCAAAGCAGTGCCTCCGACCCCCAATCTAGCTAGCCTATCCAGAAGGATACCATGGTTGATTGTATCAAAAGCCGCTGAGAGGTCCAGGAGAACCAACAGGGACGCACTCCCCCTGTCCTTCTCCCTGCACAGGTCATCGTACAGGGCAACCAAGGCAGATTCAGTACCATACCCGGGTCTGAAGCCGGACTGAAATGGGTCCAGATAATCAGTTTCATCCAAGAGTGCTTGGAGTTGTCCCGCCACCACCCACTCCAACACCTTGCCCAGAAATGGGATGTTGGCCACTGGTCTATAGGACTGGTCGGACTACCGCCTCCTTTAAAGGGGCAGGTACCCAACCCTCCCTCAGAGAAGCGTTAACCACTTCCAAGAGCCAGGTCCCAATCCCATGCTTGGCATTGTTAATTAACCAAGATGGGCAAGGGTCCAATAGGCAAGTAGTGGGACATACTAGTCCAAGCACCTTGTCCACATCATCAGGCTGCAATAACTGAAATTCATCCATTAATTTTGGACCAGACGGCGACATTGGTATCTCCCCAGAAGCCTCTGAATCACTAGTAGAGTCTAGCTCGTGACAAATCTGAGCGATTTTCTCCCTGAAATGCTTGGCAAAGTCATCACAGCGGGCCTTCGAGGGTGGAACCAGATCTTTCTTAGCACCAGGACGGACCAGCCCTTGCACCACCCGAAAAAGCTCTGCCGGACAGCATTTTGAGGAGGCAATGGAAATGGAGAAGAATTTCTTTTTCGTTGCCCTCACCGCCACAGCATAGGCCCGATAGTGGGCTCTTAAGTGTGTTCGGTCAGATTCATCCAGTGATCTCCTCCACCTACGCTCTAGCCGTCTCCCAGCCTGCTTCATTGCCCACAATTCAGACGTATACCAAGGGGAAGAGTGGGCTCTGCCTGGTGGGAGAAGATGCTTAGGAGCGATCGTGTCAACAGCCCTAGTCATCTCCCCATTCCATAGTTTGACCAGAGCCTCGACAGGAGCACCCGTCTTGTCAGCCGGAAACTCCCCCAGGGCCTTCAGGAATTTGTCCGGATCCATCCGGCTCCATGGGTGGACCCACACAATTGAGTCCGCACCCTTAGAGGGAGAGGCCACTCTTGAGCACAAACCTCACGAGGAAGTGATCTGACCATGACAGGGGTGTCAGACATAAATTCCTCACCCTCAGACCGCCCTCTTCCTGCCCCGTAGAGAAAACCAAGTCCAGAGTGTGTCCACATTCATGGGTTGGGCCTGTGACATGTTGAGACAGTCCCATGGCCGTCATGGAGGCCATGAAGTCCTGAACTGCCCCGGTCAGACCAGTCTCGGCATGGAAATTGAAGTCCCCCAGGACCAACATCCTGGGGGTCCTCAACACCAGGTCCAAGGAGATCTCCGTCAGCTCAGGCAGGGAGGCTGTTGGGCAGAAGGGTGCACGGTACACCAACAGAATCCCCAATCTGTCTCGGTCGCCCAACACACCATGTAGAGGCACTCTATCCCTGGCCTTGAAGGGACTGGAAGTCCCGTGAGGGAGATGGAGGCTCGGTAAACCAAAGCGGCCCCCCCTCCCCTCCAGGCGTGGATGGTGCAGGACCAGATACCCAGGCAGGCACATTTGAGAGAGGGACACATCCCCCCCTCCCGCCCAGGTCTCCGTTATGCAAGCCAGGTCGGCCCCCTCATCCACAATCAAGTCATGGATGAGGGAAGATTTATTGTGGACCGACCTGGCATTGAGCAGCAGCACCATCAGGCCCGGGGGGCGGTTGACAAGACTACCTGGAACCCTCTGGCTGGGGGTAAAACCAGAAGGAGGGACAGGTGTCGGCCATCTGTCCCTCCTTCTATGCGGACACGATATATGACATTTGTATATGCACTGCACTTAATTAAAAATAAAAAACATAGAAAACACAGGACATTAAAGCCTTCTTTAAGTCCCTTCTTCATAGCCTGAGAACAAAACAAGTGGAGAATGCTCAGGGCAAGTACTTATATGTCTCTCTGGCAATTAATTCATGTGCCCTTTTTTCTTTTTTGTTTTCCTTTCCATAGGTGGGGCGGGGGGGTTCACATAAACTGCTGTACAGAAAATGAGAACACTTTAATCTACATTATAGATAGCTTGCAGAGGTGTCATCCTGATGGGGAGCAAGCATTAAAGGTACAAAAGGAGACATTGGAGGAAATGCCATCCAAAATGAGAGCCACATTGTTATGCAGGATGCCTGGGAAAGAGACAACAAAATATATGCTGAACAACCACACTGGGATCATTAAGGAAATTAATATTTGAGGTGTCATCTGAGCCTTTCCCAAAACCCTTCTCCAGACTTTACCTCCTCCAAGTGCAACTACCACGATGAATGTTTTTAAAAAAAATTTCTTTTGGGTAAAAATGTTTCATTTGCAAGAAATATTTCTTTCAATCACAGAGAGAGAGAGAGAAATGCATATAAATCTAGAGCAAATTGCTATAGTTCTGTCATGAGAGCTACACATTAGTATCCTACAGATTAAATCCGCAATCCCTTTCTTCTGAAGCTTGTGATTCCAGTCCTTGGGAGGAAGTCTTTGACTGGGGGAAATGTATCATAAGATTCAATGTTTTAAAAGTTTACTTTAAAACAGCCCAAAGAGGGAGCCTAAAATTTTTCCCTGCTATCTGCAACTCTGCCATGATTATTACAATGGTAGAATATCACGTTGAACATTCTTGGCACCCAGAGACAGCTTTACAATGTCGTGCAAGGCAGGCAATGGGATTCAATGAACATTTTAATATGCACACAAAAGAAACCAGAGAGCTGTAAAAGCATTGTCGCTCAGGTTCCCCTGGGTCCTTGCTTGCATTTTGATTCACAGGATCTCAAAACCGACTCTTAATTCCCACCGTACTTGCATTGTGGTACCAGGAGAAAAACACACTGACAGAAGCATTAGCTCTCTCCTGCTGCCCTGCAATGTTCATCAGTCACTTTGCACATGGGTCAGCCACAGAGCTGCCCCTGTGGAAGCCGCTCACAGCTGCCCTTTCCTTTTATGGAGACCATTTGCATGACCTGGAATCTCCATGTGGGTGCTCTGCAGCGCAGGGACACACTAGCAAACCACCCATCAGTTTCACTATCCAAATACTGCTACCTGTCATAGGAGGGAATCCTCCCATGTGATAGTCTGGGTCCTTAATCAGGGAGACCAAAGCTGGGAGGATGAATTGAGAGATGGTTCCTGGAAAGGTAGTACAATCGAGGTGTACTGAAAGGAGCTCATGCTAAACTAGAAGAGAGGTAGCTGCCCAACTCCAGGCCAGAGTCCCAGCCATCTCACACAATATGCAGGCAAGCAATGCATCTTGGGTAGAAATCTTTCTGACAGTCTACTAGCTGGATCTTTTTCACTGAAGATGCCAGGAACTGAACTTGCCACCTTCTGCCATCAAAGCACGTGTTTACCTACAGAGCTACACATTCTCATGGCAACCTGGCCATTATCCCACTAGTATGTCTGCAGATCACTAGTCCAATATAAAACCCTCAAGAGATTGCGTTGTACTGTGCCTTAGAAGTCCAAAACTTGTTTCACCATCACCAGGGCTGCTAAAGAGATGAACCATTCCATGCTCTGGTGGCTTTTGATCCAGCAATCAGGGCCCGAGGGAAGGGACCTGGGCTAGCATCCTTCTTCAATATACAGTTGTGCATCACTTGCCGCTCTCTGGGTGATGGTTCAGGGGACCTCTGGGATGGGGACCGGGGGCTGGACTTTTGAAGTCCACTCCTAACTGCACCACTTTATATGGAGTGTAAGAATAACAGGAAACCAGTGGGGAGGGACAGGTAGCCATAAAGGACACAAACCTTGCAATTTCCACTCCCTCAGTGGCATCACCAGTCAGTTTTCAAAACACAGTCATTGGAATAAGAAGCTGTTTATCTGGCCAGGGCGACTTCTTTTATATTGTTATTTATTTTATATTGTTAATTTTATATTGTTATTTTTGTATTTTATTGTATTTTATTTTGTGCTGTGAGCCGCCCTGAGGTTTCGGCAAGGGGTGGCATAGAAATGTTTTAATTAATAAATAACTAAAACAAACAAAAGCTGGGATTTTCCTGTGGGGCTCCTTAGAGGAAAGGTGGGGATAGAAATGCAATTAATGAATAATTTGCTTGCCCATTGTAGACCACCATAGCTGTTGTTGATTATGGTTATCATTATGATTTCCTCTCCTACATTAAAATTGCCATGAAATGCACCCTTTAAGTAAAATCTTAGGCATTTTTCAGGAATCGCTAAAGTTGGTGTCTGCTGGGGTCACCGATCCAAGGGTCACCCTCTCCCTTGTGTGAGGTTCCAATCAGAATCTGTGGGTTTTATCCTGGCAGCCACCCACTGGGAGTAAGAGTAAGTTCCCAAATGAGAGTAAGCCCCCAAAGTTCCCTGTATGCACAGCCTCTGGGATCAGATGATGGAAGGTGACAGAGAATAATCTTCATGCAATGAGTCCTCCCTTGTTGGAAGGAGGGCTTCCTCTGTCGGGAGGCTAGACCTGTCCTGTCTTGGCCAACCACTGAGTGGTGGGTATTAGTGAAGTCCTTCAGGTCCTAGACTGACTCCACCCACTCAAGGACGTCTCTGCCTAGGCATGCTACCTATTCCAGGTGAGGCCCCTGCTTGAGCAAAAAGCTCTTCCTGAGCTCCGCATCCTTAGCAGTCCCTTGAGCCTGACATCTGCCCCACTCTGCTCTCCTGTCCCCATTCATTCTAGAGCCCTGCCTTGCTGCTTGGTGTTGTCTCCTGGTTCTTCCATGGCTCTGATTTCTCTGCTGCCTTGATTCCTGGATGGTGCCATGGCCCCAGCTCCCATCAGACTGCTGCCCACGGCCCAGTCCAGACTTCAAGGAGATCCCAGAACAGAAGCACAGAGGGAAATGCCCCCCATTCCATGCCAAGCACAAAAATCAACTTGACTGGCGGATTAACCTGTCTTGCACAACATCCTCCACTGCACCTAAAGACAACATGTCCAATGGGGGCAGAGCAGGCCATGTGGCCAACAGCACCTTGCAGGCAACATCTCAAAATGTTTTAATAAATAAATAATAAATAAAATCTGTTAGCTGTTGCTGAGAGCTTCATTGTGCCTGGTCATAGGATCGTAGAGTTGGACGGCGCCATGAAGGCCATTGGGTCCAACCTCTGCTGTTGCAGGTCACCAGTTTACACCATCCCACTGTAATGGTAGATCCAGCTTTGCCTACCTGCCTACAATTCTAGAATCGCCTGCACACTCCCAAAAATGTGCATGACATACATTATTGTTATAGTAGGCTGAGTCAAAGTGAATGGAGAATAAGTTAAAAATTGCAATTCAGAAGACATTTTCAAAGAATTTTAATTACATTTCAAAAATGTGATTGAAATAAAAGGATTTATAACCACTGACTTACTGAAAATCTTTTATATTTGATAATCTATATAATACTTGTTTAAGATCCCTTGATATTTCTTTGTTACTTTTCTTGTTCTTTTCTTTTTTTTTTCCTATTCTCTCTTCTTCCTTTTCTTCAAACATTACTGTAATTAAAATAATTAAAATAAATACAAAATGAAACATGTGCAAGGCAGTTCTCTCCAGACTCACTTTCCTGCCAGCTTGGAAGAAAAGCCGTCTGTGCAGGCACCTCTCCATTCTGGCATGAACTCCGGTTGGTCCCCCTCACTATCCTCCTGATATTTCCAAAAGCAGTAGAATGGATTCAGAAGCACACACCACTAAGCAGTGAAGGGTGGCGCCAAATATGAGGCTCAGGGAGCATAATATGCTGCCTGCACAAGGCCTGTCTCCAATCAAGATGCATGAGGAATCATCGATGATAAATAGCTCTGCCTATTATATAGATAAATATTTATACCTTTAATTTATTTACATCCAAGAGGATCAAGTTGAACTGCATTACAAGGCTACATATGCAGAAGCATCTGTTCCCCACACTTACTTAGCATACGCTAATTTAAACTCTGCTGTATCCACTTTCAAAGAAAAGAAAGATTCAGCTAGTTGCTCTGGTTATGATAAAAGGTGGAAGAAAATTAGATTCTGTGCTTTGCCTTTAATCTCTCTTCCATCTAATTCAGTTCACTATCCACAGAAGCCATATTGGAGTGTCTGAATAGCTATTTTCCCTCTAGGCAGATTTCCCTAAATAAAGAACTACCTCCTGGGCTTGTGTTTTGAAATTGACTAAATGCTTCCAATTTGGATTCTTATTTTTCAGGTACCTGAATAACAGTCTAAATATGAACTCAAAGCCTAAATGCATCTGCCTAAGAGTTGCTTGATGGAGAGAGAGAGAAAAGGCTTTAAGGAATATTTAGAAAGGAAGAATGACAGAAGACATATCTACATGACATCTTTTAAACTGCTGTCATACAGATCTGGAATGGGCCTTTCCAGTAGGAAGGGCTGACAAGAAAACATCTACTCAAGGTAGAATGCCTTTCCGATACAGTTTTGTGATAGCAGGGGGTGGAGAAGTTTGGTTTGCCATAACTTTAGACTGCATAGCATCATTCTCATGGGCTTAATGGACCTGGAACCATGCTATAAAGCACTTCTTGCACGATGGTAGTGACTGTGAGGCTTTTTAAAGAATAAAATAAAATAACCCTCAGCCATGTTGCCTAAAATTAAGGCAACCCAATTCCTATTGCCCATAGACATCACTGGAGGTGAAGGGGATAATGAGACTTCAGATCCCCAGAGCCAAAGTCAGAAACAGAGCTCCAATCTTGGAGCTAGCAATCTGTGCCCAAAACTCATTACCTGAGATACACACAGCTGGATGGAAAGAACCATGTGAGCCGCCTCTCCAAGGTTGGGAGTTCAACATCAGAGAGAGGGTAAAAGGGGCATTCTGTGGGGAGGGGGAGGGAGGGGAGAGGACTGTGGAGGCCATGATAAGCATTAGAGAGGGGTTCTGTGAATATGGAACCAAACACATAATTCTTCCCACATCCTGCTGCCTTTCTGCATTCCCGATATGGATCTCTCATTGCACTTGTAGAGGCTTCCAGCGGCTCTACAGAGCAATTCAAGTGTTGCAATTGCCCTCCTCTTAGCAAGGGAACAATAGCCAGGCAACCCTCTTCTTCAGTGGTGACACACTACACTGCAGACAAGACAGCCCCTGAAATATACGGCACCAGCTTTAAAATGCATAATAATATTACAACGTATGAAAGAATTACAGAAGGGTACAGTTTGCATGGCAGTTTAAATATATGATTTGACACATCATATATTTTCATCTTTTTGTCTTGGAGGAAATGGTGCAATTGGGATGCTTTGCTTTTCAAATGGAGGTGAGCTACTAGACTGTGAACTGACAAAGGGAGAAAAGGTTCTTTTGTAAAGGTGGAGAATGAAAGCTTTGCAGGGGTGCCAGGAAGGAGAGTCACTGAGGATGGCTAAATCCATTTCAGATTCTCATTTCCAGTGCGAAGCTCATTCCATTCGGGTGCTGCATCAGGTTAGAGGTGTTGGAGAAATCCACAGCAGATTCAGATCCATGGATCAGTCCAATGCATTTGAAGCAGACCAGCTTCTACTGAGGACAGCAGATTTTACAGACTTGCAGCCTGTTTGTCTTTTACTTGTGGGAAGACTTGTGCACATTCACATTTCATCATACAGTTTTCAAGGTAAGGAGATTCAGAAGTGGTTCACCATTGCCTTCTTCTGCACAGTACTAACTTGTGCATCACTGCCATGGTTTGCAAAAGGACCTCTGCCAGCATCACCCTCAACTTCCATCACTGCCCTTCAGACGTTTCTCTGCACCCATCACCATTTCCTTTCTCTTCTGCTGGTATGAGCCCAACTCCTGAAGAGGGTATGTGCACTTTAGTCTGGTTTCTCTGCTTTGACTATCCACCTTGATTAAGCACTAGAAAACCAGCTTGGGGAGACAGTTTAGCCTCCTGGCAGCCTTGCTTGTGGCTTCTCTGAGGCTATCATACTGTGGGCACATCATGAGAAGGCAAAAGTCCCAGCAAGTGGGGAAGTAGGTTGGCTGCTGGGAATGGTGGCTGGGGGAGGTTGCTGGTTGCACTGCTTGGGGTCCAGAAATGTTCACAGACATCTTCTGGGCTTGGATCACCTCCAAAGAAAGGGGAAAGCACTGGAAGGGGTCTGACAGGCAGGCACAAACCGGGTTCCAGATTCAATGAGAGGAGCCGGCTAGAGTTGGGGGTCAGACCAGATGGCCCGGAAGGCTCCTTCTGACTCGCTCTGTTTCTATGTTTCAAACATGAGCAAGAGAAGGGGGCCCTAGACTAGGCAAAGGTGTCCTCATTGCTGCCTCGCCTAGCCCAGCCCTCCCTTTCCTTGCTCCGGCCTGAAAGAGGTCACTCAGGTAGGAGTAGCAGCACTGCCCAGCTGATTGACTGCCTCCCCCGCATTTGGGCCTGAGAGCAAGAGTCTCAGGCATGGGGAGGCATCAGCTCTGTAGGGGTCAGCTGGAGGACCACCCCACTGATTGCCTTCTCACCCTTACATACCTGAAAGGCTTACTCTCAGGAAGCAGTTGGGAAACCTGTTGCGGACCACAGCCCTATTTAGCAGCTCCATCCAGCCTACTGTTCACTCTCTTGTGCATGATGAATTCCCCATCCTCCCCATGGACTTCAAGGTATGAGCCCTGTTCACAGAGCAGAGACCCTTTCATAGCGCAGCAAGCCAAAACAGGCTTTCAATAGTGGCTGTCAAAGAGGGGAGCCACATTAGTCCCCATAATGTCCCCAGAGATGCTACCAGGAGGAGAGAAGGAGCAGGGGAAGGAGGAAACAGACCACAGTAAACTGAATGTCTTTTGGATTGATCATGGCTGCTTGGCACTTGGTGATTTACCATGATGCATTGCCATTATGGGTGCACTTACATATGACTAGGTTTGCACAGCATGATAAGCCAGGAGTGGTTTGTTGCGTTGTCTGAACCCATCAACATGGGTTGTTAATGACAAGCCACCCTGGGCTTATAAACCACCATTGTGTGTTGCATTGTGTGAATCCAGTTCTTAGGAATGCACAGGATGAGATTTCCTCAAGACAGAGAAGACCAAGCCTTTTGGAGCTTTGCAGTAATTAAATAGCCCATTAAATCATATGCCAGTACAAATGCACTTCAGCTAGTGCAATCTGAAATATGTTCTCCAAGTTTCCCTTTTGTAGCGAACAAGCCACAGAGTTCTGCCCAGGACAAAGATTCCAAATCATTCTCCAAGGTAGCTCCAGAATGGTCCAGTGCACTTCAGTGTGCAAGTTACTAATACAGGGATGATGGTGAGAACAGCCTATGGTGGGAAGAGAAAGATTTGGACCCATCTCTCCTGCTGGAAATAGGAGAACACCCTCCACAACTACCTGGGAACCAGATGACATAGTGGGTTCCAAGTGCACCCCCATTCTGTCCCACCTGCCCACCCCAAAAAAGCAGAAGCAGGAAAGGATTTCACCATTTTACTGACTGTGTAGAAGAAGGGACTTTGGCAGATGTCGGTTCTCACATAAGTGGCAGAAAAGGGACCTGAAATTCCCTCTTCTATAGAGTGAGGATATAAATCTGACAAATGTGCAATCTGTTTGTCCCACCACATAAGGTGACTAAATGCAGAGCTGCTGGGGTGGGCACACTGTTGTTCTTTGTTCTGGAGTCTTCTCAGCAAGTGTGCAGCCATTTGTCTCTTATCGTTAGGAGCTGCAACCTAAAGGATAAAAGACATCTCTGCCCATCTGCATTCTTATCCAGATGACTTGGCAACTGGATTTTAGAATAGGGTCTTATTTGATAGACTCTCATGGGATAGAGGCCTTCGCTCTTAGAGCACAGAAATGGGAATAGCAGAGGGTCAGTAGCTTGGTCATTCACTCTCTCTTTCTGCTTCCATTTCTTTTTCATCTGTAGTTTACATTAGCCTTTGAATCTGTCTAACTGGCTTACTTTCACAGGGGCAAGGATGAAAGCCAAGAAAGTGGGGGATCTAATGGATCCATGACCATCCCATCTCTGCCCACTGTCCTACCTCCAACACATCCATTCCCACCCTGCACAAGATCATGCAACCTACCTCAGGAGACCGAGTCACTGTGGAGCTGTCCACAACACCAAGGGGAAAGCTCTGCACAGACGCCTCTCCAAGGTTCTAGCATTGTCTAAACCTTGAAGTGCGGAAGTGTTAGCATCCTATAGTCCCCCAGTCACTGTCCTAGGAGCCATAGGATCGCTCTCTTATTCAATTGCTCATGTTGACAAATGTCATAAGGACCAATTCCTTTGCAGTAAGCAACTACTTGCAAAGACAGAAAAGGCTTTATGTAATCGAAGAGTGTTTCTATTAATCTGTCTGTCTGTCTGTCTTATAAATGGCCAATGGTCTCAAACAGGACCTTCCATTTAGATGCATGTAAAGTAACTATCTTCCTGGGGGCCTGATTGAAACTACAAGCAGTCATGTAAATTGTAGATACAAATTAAGTGTGTCTATATCTGGAAATCATGGCTTTTGCTTGTCATTCTCCATTGTAATGTATTAACATTTCTTGGTTTAGAAAATGTTTTGCCCTCTGTTGTGCTTGGGAGTCCCAGCTTGTGGACAACAAGGTGCCATGCAAAGAACTGCTGTTGAAGATTTAATAGATTCAAATTACTTCAGATTTCTATGAATCCAACCTCTGGATTCCAGATTTTGCAGTAAGGTCCAGCTTTTTCTGAATCATGTAGATTCCACTGACCTGTGAAAAGTTTCCCCCCTTTGGGAGGCAGGGGGAATTACACTAATTCACATTAGTGCCAAATTTGCACTGGTGCTAATAAACAAGGAGAAAATAATTCAGGTAAAGGGAAAAGTTAGAGTCTTCCAATGAAGTGACAAAGGAACAAAAGGTGCCTGACAAGTCATGAAGCACAGACAGAATGGATTTAACAAAATTTATATTCCTATGTGTAAATCAATTAATGAGTTTTTAAAAGTCAGTTTACTTAACTGAGCATTTCCATTACCAATTGTACATTCTGCTATCTTGTATCTTCTCAATGGTTCAGGAGATACACATTCTTTAAATTAATTGACTGATTATTTATCTCAGCGTAGGAGTACATGGCCTCAACTGAGATCAGGAAAATGGTGTTCCAGAAGGGTGGAGTAACTTTTGCCCCTCCTGTTTTCATCCTGAAATTCCATCCCCTTGCACAGAGGAGAGAGGTTAAAAACTCAGATAACCACTGGAATCACTGCAGGTGACTTGTAATCCCTGCCAGAGAGAGCATGGAATTTGGGAAATCAAACAAACAAGATGACGAGCTGAAATTTCCTGTTCCATATTGGCACAATCCCAATCCAAACTGGGGCTGCAGGTATCTAAACCCAGGTGAACAAGCCAATCATTTCCATCTGTGCTATACGTGCTTAGTGGAACATTAACCTGCAGGTGGATTGTGCCACTTATTTGCATACAATTTTTGTGATTTTTATTTTTATTTAGTCATCCTCCTGAACAGAAAAACACCACTATCCCTTTCTGAGCAGCGAGGACACTTAGCCCTACTCAAGCAAGAAGTCTTCATAGCATCTGTTGCTATGATTCTATAATGAAATGCTTACAAATTACAGAATAAGGCAGAGTCAGGAAAGTGGAATTTGATAAAGAGTTTGAAGATGATTTTAATTAGCACTAGGATGCACTTAGATTGACATTTGCTCTCTGGTAGTCAGCCATTACCTGGAAAAACTCACAATTTCTTAGGTCTTTGTAGACCTGCCACTCTGAGAAGGAAGAAGGAAGCAGAGCAGCATACAAAAAACCTTTTCAAATGATTGCATCTGCCATTTGCAGACAATACAAAGCTCCTTCAGGACTTAGGATAGATGGAAAGCAGATGTCTGTCCTATAGTATTGTACCTTGGAATGTATGAAATTTTCATTTGTGCTCACAGGTATGCAATCATGCTCCAAATGCAAGCATGAACGTGTGTTTGCTGAAAACATTAGTGAACTATTGATCACACACATGCATTCATGTTGTTCCAAATTCCCACTTCCCTTTGTGCAAATTTCCTACATGGATTAAATCTGCCCTGCTTTATTCTATGGAAGAAATAGTGCAAATTAGGGACCATATGCTGATTTGGGGAAACTTGCACAACTCTCCTATTTGTTGGTTTACAGAAGTTTCCTGTTCTCACAAAGCACACAGCAATTGCAAGTACAAATAACAAATGGACCCAACTCATTTGGGAGATTCTCAGTGACTGGAGAATCCTGGTAATCTCAGACCTAAAGGTAAGGCAGTAACACTCCCTTGTATTCAATGCAGGAAATGAAATGCCTGTGATGTCTATTAATTGAATCCATCCTGCATACAGGACCTGCAAGGCATATATTCCCACAGGCCAAACATAGTTATTGGCTCACAGATCAAAGCTGGACTGGCGGTACACTGGAAGGAGGGCAATGCAATCCTATCAACCCATGAGATCTTTG
Source organism: Varanus komodoensis (assembly GCF_004798865.1). Lineage (NCBI taxonomy): Eukaryota > Metazoa > Chordata > Lepidosauria > Squamata > Varanidae > Varanus > Varanus komodoensis. The sequence continues at coordinate 11,691,824 of NW_025335268.1, read as the reverse complement.
GATGCCAAGGAAGTTCTGCCATTTTGCTAGAGCATCCATCCTTGCCAAAGTCTTTTCCTAGGAAGGAGCAATCTCTCTTCTTATCAGCTAGGGAAGCCAGCAGTTTCCTTAGATAGCTGATTCCTTAGATATTCCTTAGAAGGAATTAGCCAGCTGATTCCTTAGACATCAGACTGATTTGGAGGTTTCTGGGGCCAGGGGTGTGCAAAGCTGCAAATCTCAAGCATGTCAAGGTTCTCCAAATTCTACCCTGAAGTTTGTTCTGAGTTGCATCCACATCGTTTGTAGACTTTTCTTTTCTTCCACTTGAGGAAAAATGTGCACAGTTTCATGCACATTATTTCACATAGGTACACCGTTTCACATCATTTCAAAGGCATGCATTTTGGCCTATTCTTCAAAAGTGTACATTTTATCAAATTTCAAATGGTATGATTTTTTGAATTCATTGTTGCTTTTAAACTAAATTGTATTTCAAGTTCAGAAATGTACAGACTTCCACCACTGATTCCATTTGGTTCTATATAAAGAACCAGGAGGTATAAAGCAAGTAAATTCTGGTCAAAAATGAACAAACATATTTCTCCTATTCTGGAGCCTCTCAAACCTCCATCAACTGGCAAAGTTCTTTTCTGAGCCTAAACCATTAAATAAGAATTTTGTCTGAGCTAAGTATGATGATCCTGAGTGTAGACATGGAAATCCTGACATTATCATTACCAAACATTAGTATGAATGGATTAGTTTTACCAAACAAAATGTAATTATAGTATCACTGAACTCATTCACTATTCAACTGATTTCCAAAGATTAAAAAAAAATTTAAAAGTTTCACAAGGTAAAAAAATACTATTTCCCTGTTATCTAAAAAGAGGATTTTTTTAAAAAAAATACATTTTTCATTGCACAGTTTTAATGAAACAAAAGAAAGGAAGAGAAAAATGTAACTATATCCTTTCAAATATATCAATTCCAAAGTATATATTTCATATATATGAAAATATGGATTTCTAAAATCTCTAGATAAGCTTCAGCAAAAGCAAACCCAATTATATATATGCATTCACAAGTGGCAGCTATTTATCACCTGTTCAAATATTGAAAGCATGGTTAGGTCTTCAGTCCATTGTGTCTTAGGAAATGAGCATTTATCATTCCAGTGCTGTCCTATGATGAAGTTCTGTTTTTGCTCCGTGAGAAGACAAAGTCAATCCCACCACTCAGAATGGTGGCAAGAGATGGAGAGCTGGGAGGGGGATGAAAAGTAGGGATGTACCACATACGAGGAATCTGTTTCGGGGGCTGGAATCTACGGGATTCCTGGGATTTGGCTTCCTGAACGCTGGATTCCCACAGCTGTGAGTCACTGGCAAGCACACCCAGCATTTGTGGAGAAATTCACACAGGAGCATCGCCGCATTCACATGGAAATGGAGTCCTGTGTGAACACAGCATGAGCGTCGTCCCACTTCCACGTCGCCTGCAGCGCCCTTGGTTTGTGCTGCTGCATGTGGCACAGAAGATTCCTGGTTGCACAGCCTTTGTCTGTGAGCATCCGTGGCCTTCCTCTTGGTGCAGCTCACTTTCTGGAAGAGCCAAGCACAAGTGAAAGCCCATGGATGCTAGAGAGATGCATTCCTTGGAGGCTCAGTGCATCCCTAGTGAAGAGGAAAGGGGAAACATCCAGTAGTGCGGGCGAAAGCAGCTGCCCCTGCCTGGAGTGTAAAGACTGCAATTGTCTATAAACCAAGCCAGCAACTCAACGCACCCTAGTTTGGACAGTCCAAATACACTGTGCTTCGCTTGACGGTTAGCATGTGAGTGACTAGAGGAAAGGACACACACATAGAAACATAGAAATAGAGCGAGTCAGGAGGGGCCTCCTGGGCCATCCAATCTGCCCCCCAGCTCCAGCCTGCTCCACTCATGACATGCCCACCATGTGCATGTCCAGCCTATCCTTGAACACCCTCACTGATGGGGCCTCAACCACCTCCTGTCGAAGCCCATTCCATACCCTCGGGGTCCTAACTGTCAGGAAGTACTTCATGGTATCCACCCTAAATCTTGGTTCCCTGAGCTTTGCTTCATTGGGGCATGCCCTGCTCTCACTGCAGTGGGGGGGGGGATGGACATGATTCACCTCTGTGTGGCACCCCCTCACGTGCCTGTATGTTGCTAACATCTTTGAAAATTCTGGGGGTTGAGTGGCAGCAAGGGAAATAAGGGGATTCTGGCCATTAGCCCAGATAGCCCAAGGCTGTTGGGCCAAAGGCCTGTGGTGAGGGGGCACCCAGGGCCACTCGGTGTGGCTGAGCACTGCGGGAGGGGAGCCGGAGGGAAAGAGGCCGAGCATCTTCTGTGAGGAGGCAGGAGACTGAGGGGGATACAGTGGCCTGGTAAGGGGCTGAGCGTGGGCCCGTCACTCAGGCAAGGATCTGCCTGAAACAAAAGGTGAAAGAGGCTAAAACGCCCTGACAAACACGCTACTGAGGGCTGCCACGTGAGTGGTGCTGGGAGAGGTATATCAGCATGTAAACCAATGGTGGTGGTCAATTCTTCAGGCTGGGGTTGCTGCACAGCAGAGCACTCCCCATGCCATCCAATGCTTTTAAGCTGCTGCATTATTTACACAAGTAATATCCAGAGAAATAATAACCTGTAGTCCTGCATAAGCCCAATTTGTTCTCTTGATGAAGACATTTATTTTCTGGAGTGAAGCAGAAGGAAATTTATAAAATCTACCTCCCTTTGAGTACATTAAGTTCAATAGTTATGAAATATGAGAATGTCCAAGGAAAGAGAAAACAAAGGAAAGTGAACCGCTCAGCAATGACTTTGCATTGGATCTAAAACAAACTGTAACCAGATCATGGTTTTAAAGAATCCTTTTGGCAACAATTACTCTCACAGTATTCATTTATAATTCTTGTTGCTGATCATTCTGTTTCTTCCTTTGCTAATGTTTTTTCCCATTTATCAGCTGTTTCATCCTAATTGTCTGCACATTTGCCTCAAACAGAACTCCCTGAAACCAAATTTACCATTTTGCTTTGTTTTCCTCTATTCCCACCACTCCTTCTTATTGCCAACTGTGCCAGTGTCTTTTTATTCTTACTATAAAGTAGGGCGCCCTTTTTATTGTGCCGTTTCTTTCCCTCCCATTTTTCTTCTTTTCCCTGATCATTTGCATTTGCCTAAAATCCATCACTTCCCCTTTTTTGACTCATCAGTTGCAATTCATACACCTTCACTTGGCAGATCGCTTTTTAATAATTTTATTAAAGTAATAAAAACAATGCAATTAATATACTAGCAATGAACATGATTAAACATGACTAATAAACATAAGTAATGAATACAACAATACCAGTGCTACCTCCACCAGGACCAACAAATCAAGTCACTTAATGAAAGATCATTCATTCATTCAGGTTGCCCCACTTCCCTTCCAGAACTGCATTAACTCTTGTGATGGTTCACACCCCGTTCCTTTTATTAAAACATATTCAATAAATGGTCCCCAAATATTTTCCAAATTATTTTTACCTATCAAATCTTTTTTCCATTTAATATTTCAAGTTAACTTATCATTAATAACTATATTCCAGACTTCTTTATACCAGTCAACTATTTGATATTCACCTTTTATTTTCCAATTTCTTGCTATTATTCATCTTACTGCTGTTAATAAATTCATCATCAGTCCTTTAGTATTTTGCCCCATCTGTTCTCTAAATAATGACAATAATGCTAGTCCAGGGTAAAAAAATTTAAAAAAGAAGAGTGCAAATCTTTACTTAAGTGCCTTATTACCATTACAAATGTGCAAGGAATACTTTTTGGATGGAAAATCCATTGGATTCCCTGGTTTCCATTTCCTGGGCTCTGGTCCATGTTCCTGGTGAGCACACCTAGCATCTGTGAGGTGCTTGCCAGGACCTGAGCCCCCTGTTACCACAAATTACCATATTCTTTTCATATTCCATTTAGGACTTCATTAATGCAAGGATACTGGAAGAAAGTCCATTGCTCAGTGGTGAAGTCATGCAAAAGTGCCAAGTTCAATGCCTAGCATTGCCAGTTAAAACACATTGAAGGATTAGATAGCAGGTGTTGTGAAAGACCTCTGCCAGAAAGCCTGGAAAGTCACCATCAGGCAGAGTACAAAATACTGCCTGACTTGTTATCAATGTCAGAGAATCTTCAATGTGTTTGCATTGCTGCAAATCCCCCCTGCAGACTCCACAGCAGACCAGTCATTTACCAAGCCACACAGATCCCATGGACTCTACCTTTCCTGCAGGGCAGGATCATGTTAGTTCACCCTGGTGCTAGTATCAGAGTCATACATTAACCCAAGTAGAATGAAATTACAGTTTTAAAAAATCCAGTGATGGCATGAAAGACACCTGACGAAGCAAAATTAGCAAAATCTGTGCATCCTTAGAAATACCTCCACTTCTTAATTTTAACCTTTGCTATTTATTTATTCATTTAAAACATTTGCATACCACCCAATTGTGCTACAGTACCTCTGGGTGGCTCACAACCGCAAGATAAAAAAACAATAAAAATATAATAAAACCAAGAATTCATTAAAAACAACAATAAAATACAGCAAAACATACAAAACAAAGGTCTTGTGGCAATTTACTGTTCTTTTCTTTTACCTCTCATTTATACATCCTTTCCATTGTCCTGTTTATTCTTTGCATGCATTGAGTTCTTTTATTATTGCTAAACCATGTCCTTTGTATGGATTGTAACTCCTTCCTTCTCCAGTTGCTGCTCCCCTCTTCCATTTGGTGTCTTTTGCCAGCTGACCTCAAGGTCACTGAGTCCCTGCATTTGTTCTCTTAATATGTGTCTTAAGAGAAGATGCATAATAAAAATAGGATAAAAAGCAAGATTAAGGGTAAGTCTTTTTTGATGAAGTCACCATCAAAGTTAATGGAAATTCAATAATTTTGTTACAAAGTTTGCAGGTTCCACCACAGAGCTCTCCAAGCAAGGCTCAAAAGTAGACAGAGTCAATTTGTATGGTGCTTCAACAGTAGGGCTTGGGCTTCCAGAGGCTGCTAGCTTCTCCCACAAACTGCATGAGGCCTTCCTCTTTAAAGGGTCCTTTTGAAGACTTTTGTTGCAGTGGCAATTGGGGTGTGGCAGTATGCCTCAAAATTGGAAGATGCCCATATGACTTTTAAATCTAATAAGTAAATTGATTAATCAGGCGTATGGAGTTCTTCTAAATATGTAGATTCTACAAAAAAGGAGAGAAGGCAAGGAACAGACACACTAGCTCTGCATGGTCCTTCATCAACTCTATGTTGTCCTCCATGTCTCCATCATGGAGCTCCCTCTATCCTCAAGGGATCTCATGTGTTCTTCTTTGCAAGTAGAGCCTACCAATATTTAGAATGACTATATAAGCTGAGATATGAAACCTCTGGACCATCAGTCAGATCTGACCTCCCTAGACACATCCTCTTTCCTAGTCCCACCCAAGCCCAAATTACTCCTTCTTTGGAGATTTCCTGGGTTGTGTGTATGTTCTCTCTCCTAAGGCTTGGTTGCCAGCAGTTAGAGCTTTGGGTAGATTGGCCCAACTTCTTCTGCCTCTGTCCCTGCTTCTGGCCTACTTGGCAGGAAAAGACAGCTTCAAGTGCTTCTCCACAATTATATTTCACCCCTGGGCTGAAAGAAGTTCAACACCTCTGATATAGACCTTAGAAAATATGGTTTTTTTCCCCTTCTCTCACTTGAATGATCTTAAAAGTCTTGCCTGCAGTGTACCAACCCATGCACCAAACTGTAAGATAAGCTACACCACATTTTAAGCTATACTCCTGGGGCCAACCTAGTAAATTCAAAGCTCCTCAAATCCACAAAACTGATAAAAATAAAATCCAGGTCATTAAGATTAGAGACATTGGTGCTCCAACATATTCTTTGGGGATTCATACAGGGGCTGATACAGAGCTACATGACCTGGATACCATCATCAGAAGACTCGTAAACACGATAAAATTCAACACACATCTTCAGCTCCATACGTGTGTGTCTTCCAGTCCAAAGGTTGTTCATCCACTGATTACTCTGGGTTCTAATATTGTCTACAAGTTTTACTTATCTTCTTTAAAAAATCTAGTTATCTAGAGATCAAAAGAAGCTCAGTTTAGACAATTCCTTCTGAAATATCTCACGTCTAGGAGTAACTTAGAGAAGGAGGCCTGCTTAATTTCATATTATGCCAGCATTTTTAAGAGAAGAGAATGTTTCATCCATTCCTTTCCTTTACTTGACCTACATCAATGAGATCCTTCGCTGCAAGGCTGCAAAATTCCACCAGGAATTGAAATAAAAGTGACAAATAATGCAACTCAGTTTTATCACCTAAAAATGCAGAATTGTGTGTCCAACAGTGTCAAGGCAGCTTGTACAATAGATTTTTCTCTTCTCCTCCTCCCCACTGCAGCCCCTGAAAACCATCTTTACTGGGTCAGGGTGACAGCTTGCCCTCTTTAATATGGCACCACTCCCATGGATAGAAGAGTCTCTTCTCTTCAAAAAGATGACTCCCATGCTTGGACTGGGATGAAGTGATTGCAGGGTGATCATTACAGGGGTTAGCACCATCCTCCTTCTTCATACATCTGAGGATTGATTAAAGGTGCAACACTGTGCATGTTTAGACAGAAATAGGAGTTGCAACTGGTTGCAGAATGCTAGGAGCTGTAGGGTCTTTTTCTGTGTCAAGTAGGATTACACCCTAACAGCTTAATCCCATGTCCAGTTGTTGGAAAGTAAAGCTCAGGGAACTCAACAGGACATACTTCTGATAGAGACTTGTACTATAAAGGACTTCAGTTGTAGCAATTTTTGTTCAATTAAGTTGTGTGGGTTATGAAAGTTATAAATATGTATTATGTTGCTTATTTGATGAAAGATGTCATAATCTGTTATACAACTGGTGCTATTTTTTGATTAACTGCCCTTCACTAAACAGATTCCAGGGCAGCTTACAAATGTCTAAATAAAACTGTTCACACAAATAATATTTATTTACAGTCCTATACATATTTACAGTCCTATGAGATCCCTGCCCATTGAATGGATGTGCCTGAGTTCCCTGGGTCCCAAAACTCCTATGCCTTCCTGGCCTGGAAAGTTTACCTCTAGCTCTCCTCCTCCCCCTTTTTTAAATTGGCTAGACAGGCCCTTGAGTCCCCTTTAATTTACTTACAGGAGGTAAGTGGGGATATTCACAAGATACTTTCAGGCCTCTCCTCTCTCTCAGCTCATCATTTTGCCCCCTTTTCACCTTCCCTGAAACCAACAGAGGTTCCTGTTTCATGACCTTCAAAACAGGTTCAGAGATTTTGATCAAGGGGGAGCAGATCTCAGCACCCTATTTCTGAGCTTGGAGGAGTGTTTACACCCTTTGGGAATGGGGACTCTGAAATATTCTATGGTCATTCTCTCAGGAACATTCTCCCAGGAACCATAGGATTGCTTTCTTATTTACTGTATGTCCTTGTTAAAGCTGTTTACTGCCCAACTGACAAATGCCCTTGGTGGTCTACAGTCACAGAACAACTCACAAGCATATAATACAGTATAATAAAAACAGCAACAAATAGAACCAGGGAAAATGTCCTCTGATGTGTCATGTCAAATCAGAAAGTTTGAACCTGCAGTGGGGATATTAGATTGGTACACCATATGGCCATTTGCACAGACTATCCCAAAGTTGGGGTGCCACCTCGGATAAGGCTTTCTCCTTGTAGATACATAATGCATAAATAAGGGCTTCTGCAGAAGATTTTAAGGTACAGGCAGAATAGTTTAGTATTATCAGTGTTCTTGACAAACAGGGTTTGTGAAAACCCTGTGTGAGTAGGGTTTTGGTTTTTGTTTAATGTATTATATTCAAAATTTCAACAAAATAAGATAAAACCATTAAAAGAAAGAATGCCATTTTCTTTCATAAATTTAAATGAATAACCAGCAATAGATGCATATAAAATGTGTACCTATGTGTATATGTAGGGATTTGTGAAACATCTGGTTTGGGGGTGAAACCCATCATCTCAGCTTCCTAATTCTACCCTTCATCTACCTCGTGACAAACATTCACAGAGGTGTCCAGCAGGAAGTGTGTTCAGGCAGATTTCTGTTTATGCACATGTGACTTGCAAGCTTTGCATACTTTGTACAAAGAATTACATAGGTATTATTTGCTCAAAGAATTGTGTATTTTGCATATTTTGTGTAAAGAAGCTAGTAACACTTACAAACTTCCTGGCCAGGCTGAACATGGGAAAGAAGTCAGCACAAGAGAGTCAGATTCTGACCCGATCTTTCTATCCCTGATCTTTCAATGTATATATGTGTATATGAAAATTCATCTATCAAGAAAACAGTAGTGCATAATATTCAAGAACAGCAGATCAAATATTTATTTATTCATTCACTGGTGGCATCTAAATGCCACTAGGTTAATTGTTGAAAACATTGTTTGGTCTTCAATCCATTGTAAGATCCAGTTTTTAGCTGTCAAAAGAGCAGAGAAAATCTATTCATATTTACCTTGCATTGACTTCCAAGCAACAGTTAAATAATTTAAGAGAACATGTACACCAGTAAATATTAAACAACATTCCAAACATGCAAAGTTTATCTGAATTATGACCTCTTGCCAAAAGAAGCAACTATCGAACATTTCCAAAATATATAGATTGGAGAAACATTATTGGTATCAGAACTCCTGCAATTCACTGACTTATTAAAAAGACCTTATGACATCTGATAAGTTTTTGCTGAATAAGGCACAGCCCAAGATCCATGAATACTCCCGGCAGACTTTGTTGAAATATTCTTGTGAAAACTCACCAACTCAGGGAGTAAGTAAAGGATCTCACAGCCTGACTTGGTAAGCTTTCGCAAATGTATTTTAACTTTCAACAGCCTGATTTTTTGTAATATATTTTAAATAAATAAAATATCTCTTTAGAGGGGGAAACACCACATTTTTATAACTTTATGTGAGAGACTTCAATTACATTGTATTATACTGCGTATATCTGCATATAAGCCAAGTTTCTTTGTATAGTAGGCTACTGAAGAAGACCCGTATTGTTGAAATGCATTTTGTATTACTATTTTAAATATTTGTTTAGGAATTTTAGCATTATATATTCATAATTTAGTCTACTCGACAATGATAAATCATTTAGGCAAACTGATTCTGAGAAAGGCATTAAAAACTAGTCAGAGAAACCACCTGAAAGGAAAAGAAGGAAAACGTGAAGGTGTCAAATGAGAAGGAAGGAAATGATGAGTAGTCCTTAAGAAAGCTTTCATTGCCACTATAATCAAAGAGGAATATCAGTGATACTATGAAAACCCTCAGCTTTCATCCTTTTCCTGTCCCTTACGCTTTCCTTTGGTCCTACAATTTATCAAATGCTTACAATCACAGCTCTCCAGTAGCAAAGGAGCATCACAAACATGGCCAGAGATCAAAATAATTGCAATGCTTATTGTTTCATACATCTACTATTGAATAAAATATCTCTTTACAGGAGGAAGCACCACCAAGCTGGGAATCTGAGCTCTGAACACCTTCCTTCTACCCTCACAGCCAGCACAGAAAGAAACATGTGGGCTGTCGCTCTGTAATCACAAGACTGACTCGTGTGTTGGGCCCGAGCTGTAAAAATCAGGGCCTGGGTCTCAGCCTCTGAAAGGATTAGGACTTGCTTAGCATAAGTAGAAATGCTGCCCTAAAATAACCTGCCTAGCTCACTAGGTGTTTTTTTCCAAAGACCCTGAGAAAGACGGTCAAGGAGCGTACGCACAGTTGCCCACTGTTTTGAGAGAACTCACCTTATCAGAAGCTACTAATGAGCTTGTGCCTTCTAATATGCTTGGTTAATTTGCTTATTCTGTTGTATGTTATGAGAATCTGGACTGACAGCCCTAGGAAAAGCCCTGGGTGTTATGGCTTGTGGTCGGCTAACAAGGATGGGAAACTGCATGGGCTATGGAGTACAATGGTGGGAAGCTGCAAATAGTATACATTTGGGCTTGCTAACAAAGCAAACAGGTAGTTTCACACCACTTGGTCACTGCCCCATGTAACAGCCAGTCCTTATCCCATAAGTGATCTATATAAGCAGGTCATTGTACTTTGGGCAGGGTTTGGACACCAAACACCCTCAAGGGGGCTTTGCTGACCATCCATTCCAACTGATTAGAGCCCCTTAGCAAGCTTGTCCACACTGAGCAATGTAAGTGCCTTCGCTTGCTAAACCCTTCAAAAAGCTAGCTCTTTAGAGTAACTTGCTTGTGCTTTCAATAAAACCTTCTTATATGCATATCTGGACCTGTCCTACCCATTTCTTGGGATCACTCAAGCCTTTCACCTGTAGTTGGGCCAAAACAGCTTGGCAAACCAAGTTCTGTGGGCATTCTGGAGGGTGAGGAGGAGAGAAAGCATGTATCATCGGTATATATAGTATCTTAGCAGTGCCTCCACTGTTCCTTCTTACGTTATGTCTGAAATCAGTTGAAATACCTTGCATGGCAGGAGACATGCAGAGACAGCCTTTGCCTCTGCACTCCCTTAATCCTCCATTGGATGTCCATAAACCTCCAAATTCCTTTTGTCAGCTAAAAGCTGATGTTTTCCTCCTGAAAGGTATTAGATCGAGGATCTAATAATGTCCTTGTGGAAGTGGACACATAGTTCTTGCAAAGATATACACACACCAATTTCATATGCATGTATCGAAACAGATATATTCAAACCTATGTGGTTACTATTTTGTCCTGTTTTCCTTTTTGTGATGATTTGAAATGCTATATTTTTTAAGCTAGCAAACAGTGAACCTCCAAACCATCGCCGCTGGCCCATCTCTGTTGATAGTGCACTGCAGGTGAAAAGACCTACTGGCAACAGTCAGACAATAAACCAAAATGTCCTACTTGGGCCCCATAACTGATCAGGAAACCTCACACTGATTCCAGGGAGAAAAAGAGAGGCGGGGGGGGGGGGACCGAAGTTCAAAGAGAGACCTCAGGGATTAATAAGTCCCTGTGGCCCTCAGCTGACCCCAACTACATGCCAATGCATGCAGCCCAGAAGCAAGTTCAGCTCTCTTTCTCATCACACACAGACCCAAAGACATTCACACCCTCACAGTGTTCCTTTCTGCAGAATGTGAAGCTCTCATTGTTTATGAACTACCATGAAGTTCTCTACATCCTTCCTGTTGCATTCTCAGGGTCATAGTACTCATGAGAACAAGTCTGCATCATGATGTAGCACACCTTTCCCCAACCAGGATGTGTTGGGGAAAGGAAGCTGTGAATTCCAGCGCAACAGATCTTGAAGAAAGCTGATGTAGCATTGTTCCCATGGGACTCCTTGGCCCAGAAATACAGCAAGGTACAGCAAGAAAATACAACAAGGAGTCACACAGAAGTTCAGAGGTGCCACAATGCTTTTAAAAATGTAAAACAAAGTTTCAAACACTCCCGGCTAAACCAATCCCACATCCCAAATTTCTAGCAAATATCTCCCTCAATTTTGTGGGATAATCTTTTGCTTCTCTACTTCATGAATTGCCTAAAGATGATGAGCCATTTCATTAGAGCTCTAATTAGAAGAACAACAAACACTTCTTTGAAGCTGAATGGAGCTCTGACATACCTCAATAATATCAAAAGTGACACATTTTATCGAAATAGGAGAAGGGCATACCAAGAAAGGTTGTTGTTGTTTCTTTATAACTGGATCCCTTTTATATCCTTTGGGAATGCTATCTATAGTCCAAATAACGATGTCACACAACTGTTGTTGTGCTTTGCTTGGTTGTATAATTACATCCTTTGCTTCTTCCCTTTTCCATAATAAAAATCATTTAAAAGGAAAGATGCAATTAGCATGGTATTTTACTCATATTATATTATGCCAAGCTTGACTTTTAATTGCAGCCCAAAGCAATGGGGGAAAAAAATCTCTAATTGTTAAAAGACTTCAGGTTAAGCCAAATTAATGTGTCTGGAGCTATCATATTAGCAGTGACTTGGAGAAGAGGATTGGTCTGTAGACAAATGACACAATTTCTGACTTATTAATCATGATCCATGCCAATCCCTTTCCTTTTTTTTTTTTTTTTGAAGCAGATTTTATCAGTGGAAAGATCTTCTCAAAATATTTAGACCTCTCCCTGCAAATGAGACTTGATTGAACTTGGCTTTCAAAATACATAGTACAATACCATGCCAATTGGCAAGGGAATGCTGTGCTAATGAAATGATCTGGATCATAAAGATTTATCGTGCCAAACCAAACAAGTCAAGTAGAAATGTATGCACCGCTACCACATGGAATTCCCCATGACTATTCTGCAAATGGTTTTGCATCAATTAATACATTGCCTTCATGCTACCTTTCATCCCTCTCTCTGCATGCTGTGCCACCTAGGGAAATCTTAGTTACATTTTGTGTCAATATCTGTTGTGAGTTACTCAGTCTTTCCTTTCATCTTGATAAATGCGGATCACCACCACTTTGACCTCCATGTGTGTGATGCTATCAATTACTGATTCACTTCAGCATTGTCATTCTATACCAAATGCTTATTATTCACATCAGGGTCCGGGGAAGGAAAAGAACAACATCTTGGCCTCATCAGGATTGCATATCATTTCTTCTGAATACAAGACTTGGATTTAAGAGACAGCCATTCCTTCAGATCTGGAAATGTGCTGCAGATGTGAGGGAAGTATACTGAAACTTCCCCTCCCTGCACTGGCTTCCCCATTCAAGAGGAAGGAAAGCTCCTCAGCCCAAATAAATGGGGTCCTCTGCGTGTGGACAGGCTCCCTATACAAATTTTATTGCAGCCGGGCTTCTGGATTAGGCCTTATGTGGCACTCTGTTCCTTAGCCATTGAATGGCAAAGCACCAAGTGTATAAAAGTATTACCAGGACAGAGCAACTTGTTTGGGTCTGTTCTGGCATACGAGTCCCATCAGGTCTATCTTGCATAACCCATAGTGAATGATACAGTAGGTGATGAACACAAGCATATGGCATCAACACACTAGATCTAGTCAAAAGATATGAAAGAAGACAGAATGGTGGCACCACTGTTACAATGTAGTTGTTTCAGGAGGAAATTCCAAATATGTTGGGCAGTGAAGGAAAATGAAGGAAGTCTTTTTGAAAGTAAGAGTCTCCAGCCCTGCCCAGTGCTGTCTGGAGCCCCCAACCTATTTATATTTAATATGAGCTATGTCCTACCCTTCTGGCATTTATACACCATTCTGGGCAGGTAACCAGAAGTAAAACCGACCATCAAAGATCAGGGTACTAGCAGAGCCATGCCATGGTAATTCCCAGCAACCTTGGACTCCTTTTTATCTGAAGAGTATGTCTTCGATAAAGAGAAATACAGAGCACTGTATCCATTTGCACGACCAGAGGGAGAAAAGAAGCCATGGTAGTTTCTCAGTTCCCACCACATGCCACTCTCTTACTGTGGCCTTTGCTGATTACCCACACAGCACACAGTTTCCCATGTTGTCCAGTTCTGGTGAGGTGTACTTGGAAATGGCTTCAAACCATCCCAGAACCCTGGTCATGCTTCTCACTGGAGGTGAACAATATGGGCAGCTGAGCACTGTGTGGGCAATCAAGTGAATTGCACAGTTCATGACCAGCACATTAGGGGTGGAGAAAATAAGCCATTGTGTCTTCTCCCCATCCCATGATTGTGCAAACCCGCTGAGTGCCTCTAAACTAGGGCTGTTCACACCCACAAAACTCAAGCTTACCAAAGCTCTCTTTATTCTATCCCAAAGCTCATTCTAATTCAAGTTCATTTCAGATCGCTACCTTTGATTGCTACATCAGTTATGCCCAACTTTGAAATATATGCATTCTTCTACCATTGATTAAGGCATATTTGTGTGCCTTTCTTGAAAAGTAAGCTTTTTCCTGTTTCAAATGTAGCATCATGTTGAACACATTCTTTGAAAGGGGGTGGGGGGTCAAAAATCACACTGCAATCTCGAAAATGTATGAACTTGACTACATTTTCTATCAAGGAAGGGGTAAACTGGCTAAATCCTGATCAAAAGTGAGCCAAAATGAATTGTTCATACATTTTTATTCTGACCATTTGCAGACTTTTGAAAGACTCCCAACCAGGATTAAAGAGAAGGGCATTCATGTCAGAGAGCAGGATCTACAAGCTAGCTTTGGATCATGACCTCTCTAAATTGTCTTCTTTTCTAAATAATGGAATAATTTCTAAATAGTTGTGATGTTAAGACACATGCCTGCACATCATGCTCATTGAAATGATGGTTCTTGTCTCTAGCTAAGACTTACCTGTATTCTTGATCCTCTTCCAGTAATGTAATGTGAACCATTTGACCAATTCCTTTCTGCCCATCTGCCCATCTGGACAAAGTCCAAAGTGTGGACCAAAGGCATCTTATTTTATGAAGTTATTCCTAACAACACCATATATGTGATTGAGGTGTGGCGTGGAGCAAGAGGGAGAGAAGATCTCCACATTTCTGAGCTACATGCATACTGAAAAATAGGTGGGTTTTGGATTCCACACAAAAAGTGAAATAAGGTAAATTCAAGATCTGTAATTTTCCATAATCCCTAAAAACTATTTGTGCAAACCTAGTGCCCCGTTACTTAAAAATCAGGCAAGGAAATGAGAAAAGAAATTATTCTGTCTGTCAATCCCTCTCAATGTCATACAAAATAACTAAACATGAAGTGTGAGTTAGTGGCTTCAGCAAACTAAATGTATCAGTGTGTTGTGCATGAAGCTCCGACAGAAACAGTGACTCACGAGGAGACCTTACACTTGGCACCCAGTGCCCAAGAGTTGACCCCACAACCCAATGCAGGGACAGCTGAGCCAGTTGCTGCGTCTTCCTCTGAGACCCAGCATGTTGAGCAAACGCCTGGACCTTTATCAGAGACAGAGAGTCATGAGAAAGAGGAAGCTGCAGGTTCAACTCAGAAGGAGGCAGAGCAAACTGCCTCTTTCCCCCTGATGCTGATCTCCCTGAGCCAGAAACAGAAGACACAATAGGTGTCGTGGATTTTTCAAGAGCCCAGAACAGATGTATTTTAGGCCGATTTGAACAGCTACAAAGTAGACTGCGTAAGAAGGAGGAAAGGCGTGACTTGGGAGAATGATCCCACATGGGCTCAGGAAGAGAAGCCATTATAGGGCTAACATCTACTTAGCAAGGACTGCTATTAGGGAACTTATCTATAGAATTGTAAATCTTGTAGACAATAGCATTAAAGGACTTTAGTTTTATTGCTCTAGAATGTGTGGAATGTTTACATACTGGGCTGTGCCTCACAACACAGTGTGAGGAAGATGAAGAATTTCTCCACAGAGAGCCAAAGGCTTCCATTTATATTTAAGCACTCCTATGATAAGTGACTGCCCCTACTCAAGCATTTCTCATTGGCTTTCCTGTATCTCCAACAAATAGATATGCTGTTATACACACATGATTTGCTGCCCCCACTTTTTTCAAAAGACAAATGTAAAGCAAGGCAAAAAAACAAAGATGTTCATTCCAAAGCAAATCATGAGGTGGAAAGGCCCAGAATATGAAAAAGCTTCCCATGCAAGAAAGGGAAAAGTATAGTACATTCATCCATGGATTTTTTACAGAGCCTAGACAAGATTTCTCAGATGTTTTCCTGTAAATTTTCTGAAGTGCTTTGTTTTGTTTTGGGAGGGAAACTCATTCACCAAGAAAATAGTTGCCCTGAGATATTGCTAGGTCAAGAGAATTGTAGATGATGCAAATTATTGTCAAGCTGCCAATAACTGCTCCAGCAATTTTAAAGTCAATTTTAGGGAAAAAGAAAGAAGCTTTCTCTAATGGTGAGCCCAGGCCTACAAAACAGTTTCTGAGCTTCTCCACGTGCACACATTCAGTGAAATGCCCCCAAAACACAAAGCACAGGCATTCATCTGCCCATGTATATGGCGGAGAATTTCACATGGTGATTTGTGTGCGTCTTTTTTTGCCATACAATCAGCCTTTGGCCCTGGTCTTTGTAATATGTCCTGTGTGAAACAAGCAATTGTAGTCCTTCCTAACTCTTTAAGCATCCTTGAAATCCCTACGGATATTTCACCTGCATAGGGCCTTTGAAATTCACTCTGAGTTTTGCAAGGTTTTGGCAAGAGTTTCTCCTTCTCTGCATGATACCAAATCTCCCAGTCCATGAGGCTGAGCAGGTATGTACAAATTCGCCTCAAACCTGACATGAGGTAAATTCCATAGCAGCTTCTGTGAGCATCCCATGGGGTCCCACATGGCTTCAAAGTGGAGGTGCAGAAGCCCTGGGCAATGGGCCAAATCTGACTTGCTGGGCTCCCTCATCTGGCCCACAGAGTCCTTTCAGGAGTGGGAATTGGCCTCTGGAGCGTTTCCTCCTGGAGGAATCCACACTGTCATTTACAATCTAAGATCAGGAATAACCACAGGGATGTAGGCAGCAGAGGGCTTGCTCTCCCCAGTGTCTCTTTCCCAAGGGCAGTCAAATCTATCTTCTTTCATGTGGTTTTTGCTACCCCGTGAAGAAGCAGGTAAGAGAATGGAGGATGTACCTGCCTCATCCACCACTGGGAGCTGCTGCCATCAGGAAAGCAAGCAGTGCCTGATCTCTTGGACTCAGCCCTTCCAGTTCCAGTCCAGTTCCTAACCCCAAGCCTCTCTGCAGCACAGATAAAGGGAACATGAGTGGATAGAGTGCTGACATTAGTCCATATGGTCACATTTGCTGACACCATCCAGCCTGCCCCAAGCCTGGCAGGAGGTGGACCAGCTCCCCACCTCATATGGATTGTACAGCCCTACATAAAAGCAATGATTTGACCATTCTGTACCCCTACACAGGGTACCACGTTTTTCCAGACAGGTGCCTGCAGCCTCAAGGGTGCAGATCTTCACTTCGGAGTCCCTGAAGCCTAAGCAGCAGCAGCAGCCCTGGGCAACTGCACCATAGGCAAGTGCAGTCAGCAAAAGGCCGTTGTCTCAGTGTGCCTCCATCTGTTCTTTTCCCCACTCCACTACAGGCTGCAAATCTTTCTCATGGCAAGTGCTGTGATGAAGTCCATAAATGTTAATATCAAGACTGAAGAGCTACAGCAAAAGACCTTTTTGCCCTTCACATAGTCAGCTAGGCGTAGCTTGACCCTCTCCAAGGAAGTTATATCTGCAGCAGTTAGCAATGAAGCACTTGTAGCAATGAAGTGCCATCTCCTGGACTCATTTGACTGCTTCGGGCTCTGTTTTAGTAAGTCAGCAGTTTGAGTATCAGGCTGCTGGCTCTGACTGGAAACCATGATAAGGTACTGACCAACATGAAGAACACAGAGCCTAAACTGTTAGCTGCAAATAGCGAGCCAAGAGCTGCAAGGAACACTGGGGCAGGACATGAAGTTGTATAAAGGCTTGGTCATCCTGTTGGTGGTAGTTGGGGGGTGGTAGTTGGATGGCCCATAAGAAATTGCTACACATATGTGGAAGCAAAATTTGTTCTTGGGACACTCATTTCTATCTTCCAGGGGAAGGGAATGGTCATGGGCTGATGGCACCATCCCTTGCATCCCACTGAACATCTACCAGTGGAAGTGACTGCTTCATTCTGCCTAATAGCAGGAATGCTCTTATTGGCACAACAGAGGCTCTCAAAATACCTTTGTTTTTACAGTTTACTGCTCAATATACTGTTGAGTTGGCTTTCAGTCTTTACAATGCAACTCTGCCCCCAGTTCATGCAATTGACATTTATCCATCTACGCTGATATTAGAAAGTGCTTCCCATGACCATTTGGACCTAACAAAGAGTGCCTCCACCTTGCTCAACCAAATATAGGATCAGACTGCTACACCTTCTAACAACCATGTATAGATGCGACAAGACAACAAGGGCAGGGGGCGGGGGAGTACATCATCGCCTCTCCTTCCACTACCTTTTCCACAGGTGAGCTACTAAGCCTGGCTGCCACATTGTTCGTTGATATGGGAAGACTGCTTCATAGCTGTGTTAGAATAGCAACAGAATTGGTTCGCTTCACTGATTTTGCAGAATACAGACATCCAAGTGCAACAACCAGTTGAGAGACGGCTTCAAAAACAATCATCCAGGTATCAGCTTCAGTTAACAACATATTGGGGCCAGGATGCATGGCAAACTGATATAACATAGGCGCAGTCTAGAATACATTAACATAAATGTAGCAATAATAGTGGTCATGTAGAATGAGCTAAAGTCTTTTTTACTGGCATACTTAGAGTGGAAATCAAGAAAAGTTCAGTCCATTATTATGTGTCATTTTGTCTTATTTATTCCTGTCAATGTATCACTGAGTTTTTCATTAAAAAATGATACCAAGCCATCAAAGTTCCATGAATTGCAGTTCATTCTGAGGCAGAATGATCAGCCTTCTTTAGAATCAGGAAATTTTGTTGTGTTCCTGCACCGGGAATAAATAAATGATCCAATCACAACTAATATAGAGATGCAGCAGAATCGTCTCGCCCAGACATGGGTAACCTTTGGCCTTCAAGCTACATATAGAGATTTAGACTCTCAGCAGCCTTTCTTGTCTGCAGGCATCGGAAACCCAATAAAATGGTCTGCCCTCAGAGGCTAACAGACTCTGATAGATGCCAGAGCACTCTGGGAGATTGTCTTGCTGGTGTGGCTGGTAGAATGCAGAGATGAGTTAAGCAGTAGACATGAGCACTCCCATATACGCTCCCAGAGTGCTCTGGCAACTTTCAGCTGACAGCAATCAAGCAGGAGGGAAGAAGGTTAGAACACAGGTGGAAGAAGGCGCATGCATGCTTGAGTCTGACCAAACACAGGGTAGAGCTCATTATCAAGGCTACTCAGTGGCAATGAGGGTGGCAAAGAGGGAGTTCTTTCCCACCATCATTAGACCTTCCCAGTGTCACTGAAGGCAGAGTCTGTCCCCTCTGCCATAGTATCATGGAATCACAGAATAGTGGAATTTGAAGGGGCTCATAAGACCACAAGCCCAATGCCCTGCTCAATGCAGGGCTCCAAGTTTAAGAACAGAAGTGACAAACGGAACTGAAAAAGAAAAAGACCTTGGTGTTACTGCGGAAAACAGGCTAAATACGAAGCAACAATGTGATGCAGCTACAAAAAGGGAAATGCTAATTTGGGATGCATTAACAGAAGTATACCTTCAAATCATGAGAAGTAATAGTTCCCCTATACTATTCACTAGTCAGACATCTAGAATATGGTGTCCAGTTCTGGGCACCAAGATTTAAGAAAGATGCAAAAAACAAAGAAGGGTCCAGAGGAAGGCAACAAAAATGATCTAGGGTTTGGAAACATTGCCCTATGAGGAAAGACTGAGAGAACTGGGTATCTTCAGCCTTGAGAAGAGAAGACCGAGGGGAGTCATGATAATATTTCAAAGGCTGTCAAAAGGAAGACGGTCAAGATCTCTTCACACTCATACAAGAGTGTAGGACATGGAATAATCATATCAATTTGTGACAAACCAAATTCAGGCTAGATATCAGGAAAAGTCTCCTAATGGTCAGAACAATACAACAGTGGAACGAGTTGCCTAGAAAGATTGTGGGTTCTCCCACACTAGAGACATTCAAGCCCAAACTGATCTTCTTGGCCTCTTCCAATTCTATGATTACCCTCAATTTTCCCTTTCAAGGCTAAACATGCCC
Source organism: Varanus komodoensis (assembly GCF_004798865.1). Taxonomy (NCBI): domain Eukaryota; kingdom Metazoa; phylum Chordata; class Lepidosauria; order Squamata; family Varanidae; genus Varanus; species Varanus komodoensis. Next base: position 11,672,018 of record NW_025335268.1, on the reverse strand, counting down.
AGTTCTTTCAATCTCTCCTCACGGGTCTTTGTTTCCAGTTCCTGAATCATCCTTGTTGCCCTCCTCTGAACTGGATACCACCGTTAATGCAGTCTCATTAGTAGAGGTGTCCAGGGCACCATCTGGTTCAGTTTTGTTAAATGAGTTTCAGTTTTTGAGACCCAAGAATGTAAACAAAGTGCTTGATCAAGTCCAGCTGACCATCTCTGTGCTTGACCTTCATCTCCATGGCCTATTACATCTAATAAGAAGGGAACGTCTGGCTGAATCCAGGGGGTTTTCAACTTCTTTTGACAGCCACTTTAAAAAGGCAGTTATTATGCTATTCCTGAAAATACCTAATTGGATGGAGAATATGTTAACAACTATAGGCTGCTTGCTAATATCCTTTCTTGGCCAAGATGCTTGAATGAGTAGGTACCAATTCACTCCAGGCATTCTTGAGTGAAATAAGAGTATTTAGATTCCTTTCAGTCAGGGTTTAGACTTGGAGTGGAACAGGAGCTTCCTTAGTCATCCTGTGTGACCTTTGCACTGGAGATGGGCATGAGGAGCACAGCTTTGTTGATTTCCTTGGAACTCTCAATATTATCTACTTCTAGAAAGGCTGTCTGGGGTGGGAGTGGGAGGGCCTGCACTGGAGTGGTTCTGTCTTGTTTGAATAATGACTTCACCCTCACTTAACTGTTCATCTAAACCCAAAAGCATGGTTTCCTTGCAGCTACCATAGAGTTCCATGGAAAGAAAGGCAATTCCAGGAACCTTTCCAGCCATTCAGTCTCTATATGCATACCAATGAAGAAGAGGCAGGCAACATAGGCCGAAGCAGTGCACCTAGAGATTGAATTAGTTGTGGAGTTGATGATTTGTGCCTTCAGTAAGAAGACTGAGGCAGAAGGATGGAAACCATACACGTGTGAAAACCATGTGATCAACTGACAGCCTCACCCAGGTGAGAAACCATGCTAGGTGGATAGTTTAGCATACTTTCACATTATGTGTGAACCTGTCCATTAAGAAACACAATGAGCAGCCTTCTCATAGCTATGTACTTTGAGTTCTTAGCAACCATTGGTCACCTTAGCATTTCTCATAGCACACAGTGGGAGAAGGAATTGGTGAGCTAAAAGGACAGAGCCCTTCAAGTTAAAATAGGAGGAAATCCATCTGGGGAATGTCTGTTGTTAATTGTCCTCTTTCAGGTATTGGATCGTGATAGTTTACTCTTCCTAGGAGACCAAGAATCAATTGTTTCCTTAGCAATACCTACTTCACCCCAATACAGACTCCTGTTTTGTTTCAGACAAACAAAACAGCACAAAAGCAACGGGCTCAGAAGTCTGGGTTTTTATTCAAGCTCATTAAATATAAAAAATTAAGCTGGAAACTTCACAGCACAAGCATTTCATGAGCTGTTCAATCACACCAGCTTGCATTCCAATTATAGACATTTTGCAAACATCCTTTCTACAAAAATGATCACCTTCCATGCCTAACATTGATTTTGGCAATGCTAGGAAATTATTTACTGCATACTTCAGCACTAACTCTGGCAATTCTGGAAGGTGCTTATCTTCATGCTGTTCAGCCGTGTGCACATTTGCAAGGTAACGTTTGCAATGTTTAAGATGAAATTTACTCCTTTTCTTTGAAAAGTTGCTATTCTTGCATTGTATATTTATATATTTTATACAGTTCATGTAAGAATTTTTACAAGCAGTACATAAGCCATAAACCTACCAGAGATCTTTGGCTATTGGGCAGTATAGAAATAAAATCTATAAGAATAAATATTATAAATAAATAAGAATATACATGCATACATACATATGTGCATACATCCATACAATTGATCACTCCTATGGCCAGTAGACAGTGTCTACAAGGCCATGTGCTTTTTGGATTTGCAAATCTGAAGCTACAAACAGACTTCCAGCCTCTGATCTGGAGATCCAGAGTTGGATTCTCCATCTCCACCCCTTAGAGATTGCATGGAAAAGAATTGTGCTGGCCACTTTTCTGACACCTTAAAGTCAATGGGGCAGAAGAGGAAAAGGGGGTGTTCTAGGGGTCAGGAAGGAGAAGAGACAGCCTCCCTACATTACAGATCAGGAGGAGTGGGGAGACAAAGTTGAATGCCTGTGCATTCATCCTGCACTGCATAGGATGCTTGTATCCACCCAAGTATGAACACTTACGGGCATGTCCAATTGCTTGTGCCTCTACACCCTCTTTAGATCAACACTAAAGCACAGTATGCCTCTGGATATGATGTCTTGTCCTCTGTGCTTGCCATCCTTAGGTAACCAGGAGGCCTCACCCCTACTTCTCCTCCCACCATTCCCACCTTTTATGCAGAGGGTCAATCCCAACAGTAGAGCCTGGAGCCAGTTGTCAAAGGCACGTGCTTTCTCTGATAGCTGGGCATCTTTTCTTCTGCATTTCCTCGCCCTTCAGCAGGCTACAGAAGCCTTGTCACTGATAGCAGCACGTTGGTCCTTCATCCCATGGAGGCCTATGCAGCTCAGGACAGTCAAAGCTTCAGCCTGAATCTTGTGGATCTAGTTGGGCTAGGAGACAGTGAATGGCCAGCACTTGGCTTCATTGCTGAGCAGTGATTGGAAGAGTTTCTCAATTCATGCCCAGTGTCATGAAGCAGGAGCACTCTTCCTAATTACTCACACATATACAGGCAATAAAAGTTCAAAGCCTTTTATTCTAAACAACTTCAAAGATACACAGGTGAGGAATAGTACAGGAGCCATTAATGGTAGTTCTAAGCAACACAGTTGCCCCCTCCTTTCTGACCTATCTCAGATTTATGACACACTCTTAACCCTACGTGAACGCCCCTCCCCACAAGGGTTGGATAAACTCCTCTCCCTCCTTCTTTGACTTTGTCTTTCTTCTACTTGGCTCAAACGACAAAGTCTTCTCCTCACTGGGCATTCTCCATGGCAACAAGCTGTCCCACGATTTGCTCAGCAATTTCTGCAGGCTGGACAAAAACTTCGTCAGAGTCAGGTGGCGGAGGGGGGAGTTTGTGCTATGGGCACCAAGTAGAAATCTACTTGCTCTAAAGCCTGACTCTCACTGAGAGCTTCTCCCTCTTAAGTGTGCTAACAACTCCGCTGAGTCGTTAGGCATGACATCCAGCCACCAAGCACTAATTGGCTTATGGAGAACTGGAGTGCAAGAAATATTGACAACCCACCTTTCCAAGTGCTGAATTACTTCCTGAACATGAAACAGATATCCGTATACATTGCATCAACTTTGCATTTTGTTTCAAGGCATGGCAACATATAGGCCCAATCCTTGCTTCATTTCTTGCCTTGGTAGTTTTCTCTTGCTGGCTTGTCCATCAAAGTCAGGAACAGAAATTGTAGGAATCTATCAGTACTATGGGGTACCTTTAGGTTGCCTACATAGCTAAATAGCTCAGGAAGGATATTTTTCAAGAGGTGAATAAAAGAGACACTTATGGACAAAGTAACTGCGATGAATACAAACAAAGGCTAGTGTCCCTGCATTTGGTAGTTATTCTTGTAACCTTAGGTTATTGAAATTTTAAATTCAGGATTGCAGGTTAAGACCTCTTCAGTAAAGCTTGACAGGTTTTTCTTGTACTTCTCACCATGCACAAACAGAAAACAAGAATTTGACATCTCTTTTCAACCGTATGTCTCCCCCACATGCTATTCAACCAGGAAAACAAGGAAGAAGTAACAAGAAAATAAAAAACAAAAATAAGAAAAGCTCTGCTGGATCAGACCAAGAACTCTAGTATAGAGATGTTAGTGTCATCCCTCACTGGAGAAATCCTCCTCAGCAAAAGAGCTAGAACTCTCAGGGACTGGAAGTACCCCAGTTCAGCCATTGCCTCCAGGGCAGGAAGAGCTTGGGTCCCCAGGGAAGATGCCTGAGGCAGAGGCTGAACAAGTCTTGACCACCAGGAGCATCAGCACCTCAAGCAGTAGAACAGTCAGGCTCCTGTACAAAGGACTACTCATTTGCAGAGAACTTCTTCCACCTTGATCAGTGTCTTCTATCTTGTCTTCTGGACCTTGCCCTGTGATTAATACTGCATGGACTCGAGCCTTGGAGTTCTGCTGGACTCTGCTTCTGGACCGTGTAATGTATTTGACTTCCTGATTATTTTTTGGCCTTTGTTTGGCAGCTTGACTAGGCAAAGCTTGACCATGCCTTAGCCTGATCTTCACTAGACTGAAACCGTTGTGCTCAAATATTTGCCTGTTTCATTGTTTTGCCTTTTATCCATTCACTCAATGTCTGCTTCAAAGCAGGACATGTGGAGGATATGGGTGTTTATACTCAAGAACAATCTATGCACTGATTAAATACAATGAAAGAACTATTCATTCTCAGCATTTGATATCCTTTTGTGTTTTCAGTAGTAGTCAATTTCCAGAATTAGCAGACATGAAGCAATCAAGGACAGTTCACCAGCACTAAGAGCAATATTTGACAGAAATCTTGCTGAAGCTCAGGATTCCCCGGTGCAGAGAAAATGGACCTTGAAATGCTTGCCTTCAAGTGGAGCAAGCTAAAGGAGGACTCTACAGGCATTTGCCATTCTGAGTGTGATCGATGCTGGAAAATTCCTGATTCCTTCCCACCCCGAGCTCAGTCACTGACATCTCCAGCCTTTGCAGAGGTACTGGAACTCTGAAAGGGTTGGGGGAAGAAACTCCATTCTCCCTAGCAGACTTTAGGTGGAATGCATTTGTCCCATAGTCACTGAGGGACTGATTCTCCAAGAATCATATGGAACTCAAGTTATATCACCATATCATGATGCAGGAATCCTGTATGTTATTTCTTCAGTGCAAAATAGTACCTTATTTGGCCTGTTCTGAACCAGTTTCATCCAGTAATCCCAAGTTCTACTGTGCTGCAAGGGAAAAAGCACTCCATCTCCATGACTGTTTAAAGACACAGTCCTCTGGATTGCGCCTGTGCTGCTCAGAAGTCCCTGGACTTGGAGGTTTCTGAGATGCCCCTAACCTGCTGATCTGAAGGTGGCAAAGTGGGAGAAGCAGCGGAGGCCATCTTTGCCTCCATCTCCTCAAGCAAGTGTGTGTGAGAGAGTGTTTGGACTAGCTGGGCCTTTCAGCCTGTCTTGTGAGTGCACTTCAGAGAAGGGGAAAAGTCTGGAAGAAGCTCAGGATAAATTGTATCCTGGCCTCACCAATCTCATCCCTCCCTGTTCACTGGAACACTCACATTTCTCCCTCTCCAAGGTCAATTTTCACACTGATGGTGTGAGGGAGGCTGAGGGGTGGATCTGTGATTTTCTCTTCTGAGATTAGAGCATGGACCACGAGCAGGGAATCTGATCCATCTTATGCTCCCCAGGATGCTCCTCTGGGGACCTTAGAATTGCTCTCTGAGTTATTTATTTATTTATTTATTTATTTATTTATTTATTTATTTATTTATATACCATCCTTAATCTATTTAGGAGCTCAAGAAGGTTTACATAAAGACAAGGAATCAACAATAATATCCACAACAACACTTAGACAACAATATACATTAAATAAACTATATAATACAATCATTTTGATCATTAAAATACTGGGTGAATAAAAAGATTCTATCCTGGTACTAAAATGAATAGAGGGTCAGTGCCAGGGACTTCTCTCTGGGGAACAGATTCCACAATTGCGGTGCTACCACTGAAAAGCCTCTTCCCCAGGTGGTCACTCTTCTAGCCTCTTTCAAAAAGGGTTCCCAGAGAAGGACGTCAGCAGATGATCTTAGGTTATGTGCAGGCGTCCATGGAAGAAGATGTTCCTTCAGATATCCAGGCTTAAATGGTTTAGGACTTAAATGTCAATGTTAGCACCTTAAATCAGGCCTGGACTTCAACTGGCAACCCCTGAAGGTGACAAAAGACTGTCTTTATGTGATCTTGCCTGCCAGTTCCTTCTGCATCTTTCCTGACTCTACTATATGTTTTCTGACATAGGACAACTGGAACTGTTCACAATATTCCAAATAAATCTACACAGATTTATTGGCAGGTTTCCTTTCCTTTCTGCCCTAGCACAGAATTAGTAGAATTTGCTACCTTTGCCTTTTCATTTAAATTTCCATGGCAGCTTCCAAGCCTTGCCAGTTAGTGCACATTTTTATACACATTGATGACCAACAAGTCTTGGTCCTGGTTAGTCAAGCCCATCAAAGCACATGTGCAGATGGATTTGGCTTTCTATGGTGTGTATCACTTAATCAGTCTTTGATCATTTGCCATTTTATTATCTAGTCTGGGCATCCATCCTGAGTCAGCTTTGAGTTGTGTTTTTGTTTCTTTACCATCCTGAATTATTTGGTACCATCTGCAAGCTTGACTATCTCAGTGCACACCTCTGATTCCAAATCATTTCAGAATAAGCTAAACAAGCAGTTGTGTTTAGGATGAAAACTGTGAAATCAGTTTAGACATGTCTACATGTCTCGCTACGCCAGAATCTGTTTGGATCCAACTGATGACATATACCTGTTAATTTCCATGTGCATGTTTATTGACACCTTCAGAAATTTCAAAAGGGACTGAAGAAGTCATGATTGTTCTCAACATGTCATGTTCTTCTATCTGCAATCGTTCTAGATAGTAATGAATTCTTAACTTATCTGAGACAGATGTAAGGCTCCTAAAAGGCTCCCAAAGAGCTTATTTAAAATGGGTCTTATGAGTGTTACTCTTGTATGCTTCAACGGACTATAGTTTTAGGGAGAAGTTCTTTTTTTATATCAGTCAATGATTTCACATTTTGAATCTTTAGGAATTCTCAGGTGTACCAATCTAAATGCTTTGTTAATTTAGCTTTTAATTTTTCAGTTAGTCATAGAATCTGATGTCTTGTCAACTGATCTCTTGACTGTTGGATCCACTTATTCAGATACCATCTGTAAAACAAACAAACAAAAGTGATTCGAGCATGGATATTTAGCTAACTATTCTCTGTGAAAACCAGTGCAAACAGGCTGCCCCAGCTGCTTTTTGACAGGGTGAACAAAAATGAGTTAAATAATAATAGATACTGTATTTTTGTGGTAGGCAACATCATATAGAGAAAAATAAGCCCAAAATGGACACAGAGAACCACTCTGAACTCCCAGCACAATCACTTATGAAGACTATTGGATTACTTTAATGAGCTTTCTTATGGTTTTATTTCCCAGGCTCAGAAATCGTTCATTCTTTGGAGACAATGAGACTAGTTGGCTGTTGGAGAAATTTCAACAAGTGTTGGCCAAATGCCTGGGAATAATTAAGGAAAGGAAAAACTGTAGAAAGAGAAGAAAAAGGAGGAATTTAGATTTTGCTGTGCATACTGCAATCATTAACAAAGTCTGATCCTCCTGCCCACCCATCCCCACCCTTAGAAGATAAAAAAAGGTAACTTAGCAGAGGAAACCTATGGTCCCTTGGAGAGTATTGCAGGGATCTTGGGATATGTTGGATTCCACCCTCTGAGGCTTCAGACACGCCTAGGATCTCCAGAAGGGGAGTTCAACATCAGGTCTACCTCCCTCCATGGCCCATCCCAGTGCCGACACCACGGAGAGCATGACAGCAGCTGTTCCTCTGAGGCTGAGCAGCATCCTCAGAGTTGCCCTTGGACCACAGGATGAGATGATTGGTGTAGAGCAAACAGAAGACTGCAGGATCCCTGGAATCTGAAGCCTCTTCATCACCGAAATTCCCACCCACTAAGTCAGCCGCGTGAGCTAGCTGAACTGAGGGTGCACCAGAAGAAGGGAATGTGTGTGTGTCTTTGCCATTCTTCCTGGCCTGCCCTCGAGGGGGTCCTCTTTCTCCAAGTCCAAGCTATTTTTAGACACTAAGCATGTCGCTGAGCAGGCATGCTCCCTCTTTGCTCAGTCTGGAAGGTGAAGTGGGAAATATTTATTTCTATTTTTTTATTTTATTATTTTATTTTATTTTATTTTATTTTATTTTATTTTATTTTATTTTATTTTATTTCTGTACTGCCCAACAGCTGGAGCTCTCTAGGTGGTTCACAGCAGCGTATTTACAAATAATATAAACTGTACCAATTAAAGCATATTACATCACAACAGTTGGTATAAAAATTAAAACCAAATAAAAAATGGAAAAACAAAACATCATACATTAAAAAGACCCAATTAAGTTCTATCTAACAACCAGCAGGCTGCAGTAACTAATTAAATGCCCTGCAGCAGAGGGTGGTCTTAACCTGTGGCCAAAGAAATAGTAAAATTGGAGCCGGGCCAAAACTTTGCTATAAGACTTCACAGCCCAGGTTAAACCTAGTGCTTGAATTGGTAATTGACTTGTCCAGTTGGGAGTTTTGACTCTTTGAGAACACTTTTCTTTTTTCTTATTTTTTTTTCTGTGCCAGCCAATGGGAAGTTAATTCTACTGTACATCAGAACACCCCTGAGGTTCTGAAAGAGCGCCTCACCTACAACCACAAAAGCAAGGGACCCTAGCCACACCGGCGTGGGACTTTCTTTGGTGTGCTGCGTAACTGCGTCTGATCTTTGCATCGTGAGCTTTACCTGCATATGGAAGATTTGGATCAAGGCAGAATAGCATGGCTCCCTTGTCTACACTGCCCAAAGTAACTGAGAATATGAAAAAGCAGTTTAAATCTCTCCTTGTCAAATACTTCACTGAGTAGCCTTGGGGGTCGGCTTTGCATCAGATTTAGATGTAGCCCAAAGCCTGAGCAGCATCAAGCTGCCTGAGTCTGCTTCTGCCGTCTTCCTTCCACAGCAACAGGGGCTAAGCCAGATGTGGGCCCATTGCTGGCAAATGTCTTGCATAGATGGAAGAGGTGGAGGGATTTGCCCCACTCATAAACCTGCATAAAGCAAAGGCTTAAGGAGAAGGAGCAGCCAGGTCACATACCCATTCATCGTCACCTTTGCTCCCCTGTATTCCTGGAGGGTGACTGCCTGTAGAGGAGAGCTTTCTGTATCCACGAAGTTTCTCCACAGGAAACAGAATGGGTATGAGGGACTGTTCTCCCCAGACACTCCTGCACAGGACAAGGGCAGCAAATGCAGTGAAGGAGACGAGTCTGTGGCAGCCCACTCCTCACTTATGTGCTCTGCCCAGGCACAGAATGCCTCCATGGGGCTTTTATGTCTCCCACAAATCATGCACTTCAGTTGGGCTCCACTAAACAATGACTAGGAGTAGAGAGAGGCTGGACAGACAAAGCGAGATGGAGTGCCCAGCAAGTCCCCCTGCTGATTCCACGGCATGGTTCACCAGGGGCTGCCACACTGCCCTTTGCAGGAGGACGAGGCTGGGAAGTCCATTTTTCCAGGCTTCTCTGTCAATAGAGCCTTATTGACTGTTTCCCTTTAAACAAAGGCACACAGCACAAGGACACCTGCACCTTTTTCTGACATTTTCCAGCCATGATTTCTCCTGGAAGAACTACTGTGCCAGCAGCAAATAGTCCATTCTGACAACAGACAGACAGACAGCCCAACGACCAACCAACCAACAGACAGGACTTCCCACAATGGTCAATGGGAAGCATGAAGCCTGCAGTTTCTGAAACTCAACTCAGTTTCAGCAGTGTATGTCAAATAGGGCCAGTGGGTGGAACAAACAGGGAGGGTCCCAAGACACTCTGGAAGCTGTTGCACAGCCTTATAAAATTTCTATATCCCTCAGCTGTTGTGAGGCTTAAATCAGGACTGGGGACCCCATATCCCAGAGGCCTAATCCAGCCTCTGGAGGTGAGCGTTCCTTCCCCAAGCCCCTTCAGCTCCCCAGGTTCCATGCCACAGAAGTCCAGGGCAGGGAAGAATCCCTGCTTTCCTTTCTAATCAGTGACATACACCATGCATGGGAGAGGCACAGTCCGGGGGAAAGCCCACTCACAACAAATGAGGGGCAGAGGAGGTCAGCCCTGTGGCCACACCCCCTCTTGTCAACTTATGGAGGATTTGGGGAAGGGGTGATCAACACCCTTCCCCTGGCTTTTGGCACTCCCACTTTCAATCTCTCTCTCTCTCTCTGTTCCTTAGATGAAATGTGAGAAAAATTTATTCAGGTGGCACATTCCACCTTTCCTGTATGGCTACTCATCCAATTTTCAATACACCATGGAGCACATTTCTGTCCTTGCTTTAATAAAGGAAGAAAGAACAAGAAGAAACAGTAAGCCCTTTAGTGGTGCATAAATGTTTGTATTTTAGCATATCTCCACAAGTGGCAAGATTTTCAATTAAAACTGCAAGAGTTTGCAACCCCTGTAACAGAGTGTTCTTGCAGGGCCTACAAATGGAGACATGTTGGATTATTACCATTGCATCCAAGGGGAGCAGTAGAGTTCTGGAGCCTTGCATGATGTCACTTTAAATTATTATCCCCTTTCCCCTAAATGAAAGTGAGAAACAATATGATTTCCCTTGGGAATTATTTTTATGTACATCTGTGCCCAAGTAAACATTTATACTGACAATTAACAGTTCTTTACTTCACTGCAGCCATGGGAGGTAGAAGGGGAAGCAATCTGAATTAAGTGTGGTTCTCAGAACAGCAAGCAAATGTGGTTCTTGTTTTGTGGGCTATGTTTCTGTCAGCAGGACTGGCACCAGAGGCTGGCCAGGTTGGGTACCTGCTGAGGGCCCATGGGCCTATCACTGATCATGTAGTCCCAGCTGCTAGACCCCTATTGGGTGTCCTTTCCAACAATGGCACCAATACTCCTAGTCCAATTCAAGCTAACAGTGCCAGTTCAAGGTTACTGAGAGATCAAGATGTTCTCCATGGGCTCCTCCCTCCACGAATCTATGTTCCCTCCACCATCGTCACTGTTCCTCAGCATCTCTACCACTTAACTTGCTTGGCAAGTTAGGAGACCAGTCACGCCCAGTTATTCAGCGCTTTGCATTCTTGAATGCTCAGAATCAAATATTGTTGCTCCAGGAATGTATCTTTGCACATCTTGGCATGGAAAATATGTTGTGCTCTTTTTGTATCCTGCAATGGGAAGAAATTAATGCCATGCTCCGACAAAATGGTTTTACTTTTTGACTTTCATATTAATCCTCTGTTATGCTCTCCTGGAGCAACAGTATTTGATTCTGAGCATTCAAGAATGCAAAGCGCCGAATAACTGGGCATGATGCATGCCACAGTGGGAAGCCCCAGAGCACAGCAGGAGAAACGAATCTCCTCTCCCTCCCTCCCTCCCTCTCTCTGATACAAATCTGCACACCAGCATGGGAAGATCTCTGCTGCTTTGACACTGATAGGCAACATCCTTGAACTTGCACATGATCTGTGTCAGAAAGCAAAGATGGGGCTGGCTGAGGAAATCAAATACCCCTTTTAGCCAATGTGGGTTTTTCCGTTTGTATTTGAAAGAAATTAATTTGCCTCACGTGTGGGAAAATACTTCAGAAAAGCCATGAAAGTTGTTGCACACAACTGCTGACAGTTCCAATGGTCAGAAACTGAGGATCTTTTTTTTTTTGCCTATTTATTTTAATTTTTCCTTCTATGTATATTTTAATATGTAAATGAAATTGAAAAATCCAACCTAAATATGAACATAGAATACCATGCAGGGTATTCTCAGGAATTCACAAGACACAGAAGGATCAGCTTTAATCTCAGAGGAGCTTGTACAGTTTGCACAACTAGATTTTCATGCATATATCAGGTTATGATGAGTAGAAATGTGTTCCCTTCTTCAAGGGGAAATTCCCATGCACTGTCCTTGGTAGATGTTTAGCACAGAAAGGTATATCATATAATCCCCATAATGGGTTCTTCTAAAATAGGGAGATGCTGTGGCCCTCCAGCTGTTGTTGGACTACAACTTTAATCATCCATTTCCATTGGCCATGTTGGCTGGGGTAGATGGGAGCTGAGGTCCGTGGCACCTGTAGCATCAAGGTTCCTGTTCCTTTTCCTTCTCATTCCACACCTGGGGCCTTGCTTTTGTGATTCCTTGTGCATGTTCATGTCGATGCATTATATCATGATTCTACCCCCAAAATGAAAGGGAAAGAAACACCCTACTTGTTAGCTTGCATGGGTATTCTAATAGTTCTCTGCAATAAGCTTCTATGAGCTAACTTCAGAGATGGTCTGCATTGGCAAACAAAAAATGATGTTTGGAAAGAACAGAATAAGCGCGATCGCTCAATGGATTGTCAGGTGCAGAATTCTATTGAGGAGGCAGCAGCATGTAAACCAAAAATAGTGCTACTAGTTAATTTTAAACACTATAACACACAGTGAGCAGCAAACAAATACAAGCTGCTGTCACTCTTACAAATGGGCAGGAAGCTTCAAGAATATTTTGCTAAACAAATGTGTCTTTTCAAAACATTCTCACACATATCCAACGTGTAAGAGCCAGTGTAGGGATGCCTGGAGTCTTGCACTGTGCAAAGGGTTGGAGCTGATGGCCTTACTGGACCGTTCCAACTCTGATTCTGTGATCCCTTAAGTACAGGGGCAGAGGGCCTTCTCCAGAGTTTTAAATAAAATAAATAAATAAATGCTTTGATTCCGTGCATGTGATCCTTAGGCTCCAATTTGGACAACTTTAAAGGGGTTTTGGTCAGATTCATGGAAGATAAGACTTTCATTCCCTGTTGGTCGGCATAGGTATGCTTTACCACCAATATCAGAGGTGGTATACAAGCTTCAGGGAAATTTGACAGCAGAAATCTGATTTGATCTTTTGTGTTCTGGTTCACCAGTGCTACACTGGGACCAGCTCACAATGAGGCAAGTCAACTGGCTTGCAGACTTCTGCTTTAAAACAAATCTTCATTTGCACACTTTAACAACACCTATGGAATTTTGGAGAACTTTTTATTCTTTAACTTTGCACTTAATAATGAATTAATCATATGTTTGGCACTTTTGTGCAAATCACCATAAGAAAAGTATGTGACATATTTTTGTGCAAATCAGCCAATTTTATACCAATTGTACTATATCCACTGGCTATTCAGGTACTGATTTGTGCAAAACAAGCAAAATGCCATGACTTCCACAATTTATGCATGGTTGCACAGATTGTCCCATTTGCACACATTTCCTTGATGTAAAGGATTAGGAGAAAGCTTGTTTTTAGGATAGGAGGAATCATTCTATTTCTGGTGCATGGCAGTTTCACACACATTCAGATAATTTCCACATCAGTTTGATTTTTCTTCTAGGCAACTTTCAGCATGGACATTTTCCTGGCCATCATCCCAAATATGTGCATGTTTACATGCAGCTTTCCTTAGCGTAAATCTAGTGGTATACAATTTTTGAGCTAAGAATTGGTGAAGTTTTCAGTCTGAAGGATTTGTGTATTCTAAGCCATATACTAGTCTAAGAAATGAGAATCATCTCAACTCCACTGAGCAGTGGAGGGCCACATAAAGTCAAAACCTGGGATACTCCCTGCTTGTCTACCTCATAGGAACATTGCGAGCTGCTTTGTCAGGCCATTGATCCATCCATGCTAGTATTATCAGCACTGGCTGATAGCAGCTCATCACAGTGTCTGATAGGAGCTCCCCTGTCTCAGTTTCAGTCTCTGTGTGTGCATGCATGTGTGTATGTGTGTCCTAAACTACAAAACCCATTGCCTGGGGGATGTAGGTTGATTGATTTTGTCTGGAGAACCAGAGGGTCATTTGGAGCCCCAGCTTCAAGAGGCTGGAGTCTTAGAACTGGGACCCCAAAGGCTGAGCCCCTCTTGTGCCTGCTTGCAGCCAGCATGAAAGGAGCCCTGCTGGCCACCTCCCCTCCACCACCCCTGACGTCACAACTAGAAGAGGGAACAGCATGTGCCAGCGGGAGGGGAGAGGAGAAGACTGGGGCTGAGGGCTTATGCCTCCAGCATCCCAGGATCCCTCTTCTATTGCTGGATCTAGGCAACCAGAAACATTTTGCTATAATGGCAGCACAATAACTGTCACATTTAAAACAGGGTTGGTTCTGCAGCTCTTTCACTGTGGGATTTTCTCTGACCAGCTGAATCAAACCGACTAGCTGCATTTCCACTGACAAGGAGAGTCAATGACATTAATGGGAATGCAATGTTATCTGGATCAGTTGCTTCTATCCTGCCTTTGAAGTCTATCACTTCTTGACAATTCCCATCAGTTAATCCAGAGTGATGCATTAGCACTGAAGAAAGTAGCCCATCAATTGGCACAAACCCAAGAGGAGGTAAGGGGTGAGGTGTGTGGGAAATCAATAGCCTGACCTTTGAAAGTATTTGCTCCCACAACATACTGACAAAAGTCATTGGACCCCATGTAGATTCCAATCCAAATAGTAGCAACCCAGCAAATGGATGTGCTTATTTTTATTTTTAAATGGCTCCATACACTGAATTACATTCTTGCAATGAAAAAGCAACTTTATATCTAGGTATGGTGGATTGTTATTTCATGCAGAATGCTGGGCAACATATTCTTTGCAGAGCTACAGATATCTGTGTCTATGTATTGATTTATTACATTTGCATGCCATTTTTCTGTCTGATTGCCACATGATTACAAAAAAATATGATTATAAATTCCACCCAGCCCCCATTTTCAGTATTTAGAAACACTGTTTCTCTTCCCCTAGCTTCCTGGATAGGCAGTGCATATTTCTGATGACTTGCATGATGAATCTGTATCCAAGATAGTACTTTGGAGATAACAGTGATAATCTGGAAGGCACTAGGTTGGGAAAAGATAACACTGTTGTTGCTAATGAAGGAGAAGGAGATCAGCAGAACATCTGTAGAACACTATTCTGGGAGGAGAGTTAGGGTCAGATGGCATAATTGTTCTGTTTTATCTGGATTTTGTGAGTTGTGTCTCTATCAATTTTGGGAAGTATCTTCACAAAAGTTTCTTTTCTGCTTTAAGACTGCACACAGATATCTAAAATAAAGGAACATAATTGTTACAAGCATTTATTCCAGATGGGCACTGGAGCTGAATTCAGACATCACTAGATCCATCATTAGGTTACCTTTGCCAGTTAATCTCTGTCAATTTATCTTATCCAACAAGATTGTTGTGAAGATAAAAGGGAACCCCATTGGAGAATGGTATGATGCAAATTTAACAAACACTGGACAGTACCCAATGTTGTCATAACACTAGTGCAACCAAGGGCTGGATTCAGACAACATCATAACACACCCTCAAGGCTGGGTTATGCAAGGGATGTCAGTTGCCATTGAATTTTGGGTCATTTTTGGCATGAGGGTTCTTATGGTGTCCAAACCAAGCTATGCTAACAAACAAAGGTTAGTTAACCCCACCAAATAATGAAGAAAACTCACAGTCATGGTTGGGTTGTGAACTAGAGGTTCTTTGGGGTTAAGCCACAGCAATGTCCATGCATGGCTCGAATCAGACAAAATGATAATCCACATTTCAACAAGCCACAGTTCAACAGCAACCCACAATGAATCCATAATCCGTCCTTGAGTATGGGCTATCATGTTGTTAGAACTCAGTCCGTGATGGTACATCAATAATGCTTTCTAGGAAAAAAGAGATGATTTGCCACTGAAGTTTGCCAGTGGAATTTTTACCTTTGACTATAAAGTGGTAATGATGCTGTACTGGTGCTGATTTATGCTATCATACTTCATAAGGCTGAGCCCTGTGACAGCACAGGATACCAGCCAGTGTCTGCATGAGTGACATCATGATTCTCACATAAAAAGCAGAATCCTCTAGAAAGTTTTCAAGCAGCGCATGATGACAGTAGTCTGGCCCTACCAATTGCATCTATTGCACATAAGTATATTTGGCCCTGAACATGAGGCTTCTGTTTAATTAACATAGCTAATACTGTTGGTAGGTTAATCCTCCATGAATGTGTCGAATAGCATTTTTCCCTTTCATAGAACAGTAAGAACATGAGAACATAAGAAAAGCCATGCTGGATCAGACCAAAAGTCCATCCGGTCCAGCACTCTGTTCATATAGTGGCAAAGCAGATGCTCAGACGATCCCACAAATGGGATGGGCACAAGAATTCCAGCTGTTCAAGCTCCTCAACAACTGATGTAGACAGTAGAGTTCGAAGAGGCCATTAAGGGCTGGCCATCAGGTCCATCTCTCTGCTCAATGCAAGAGTCCAAGTTAAAGCATTCTCCAAATTAAAGCCATTTAAGTCGTCTACCTGCTGGTAACACACTCCAGATATCAGTTATCAATTATGTGAATCATTCTATTAAACAGCCACTTATAAATAGTTCACAATGACTTGATAAATGATTAATGAGTCTTTTAATAAATCATAGCATAGAGTCTCATAGAAAGCAACAAGTCATTCCATCCATTAATTAACCATGACCTACACGTTAAATCTGCAATAAAACGATCCAGGGGCAAGCACCAATGTCACAGATCTTCCCCAACGTTAAGACTAGCCTGATTTACATTCTGTGAGAAACATTGTTCTGCCTTGATGCATTAGATGAGAGTATTTCCTAATATGTCATCAAGCTGCAACCTTCCCCCAGAAGGATAGGGAATATTTTTACTGCTCCTTTGGGGATTGCTCTTCCCTCTTAAGAGAGAGGGGGTTGCCCACTTATGCCAATCTTGGAGCTTTTCTACACAGGGCTACTAATCCACTCTATCTATTTTCTGTTTAGTCATAAAACTGAGATCTGAGCACTATCTGGAGAATGCTTCCATTCCTGTTTTTCTGCATGGTGCTGTGCTATAATGGAATAGTGCATGGACAGAAATTTTACAAAAGACTTTTCTTTAATTTTTATGAATACTGCTGCATTTTCCCTGCTCCAAAGAAAGCCTCACTTAAAATCCTACTTAAAAACAGAAGCAAAACTGGAGGGCCACCACATAGTTTAAAAAGCCCGATAAACAAGGAGGAAAGAGCAAGTGGACAATAAATGCTTTGTGTAGAAAATCTCCTTGTTCTCTCAAGGGCTGCCCTTTACTATTTGCCATGAGTAGACAGATGGCATTGTTGCTAGTGCAGTGCATCTGATTCTCCCTTTAAGATAAACTATCCCATTATTCCAACAGCAACTTCCCAATTCTATAAAATGCAAAGTGTTTTTCAGAGGTTTTTTTTTGTTGAGATTTCAACCTGGGCCATTCAATGTGAAGTTCACTCAGATTTGTTCTGGCACAGCACTTTTGAGGACTGAAGAGTTGACTCGGGAAGCATATCCATCATTTAAACAAATAGATATAGTAGGAACATTCACTAACATTCTTCCTGACATCCCCACTGGGGACAGAGGGAAACAGTTCCCCATTTTACAGAAGGAACATTAATGTACTAGTAGTAGCACCTTTGTTGAACATTTCATAGTGCTTTGAGGGTCAAGTCATTTTCCAAAGATAAATTTTGCAGCCTGAGGAAACTGAGCCTGCTGCCAATTTCTCCTGTCAGCCATAAGATCGGGACAAGAAGCAATCATTCAAAGAGGTGGTGGGGACCAGGACCATGCAGGAGGTTCAAGCAGTGAATTCACAAAGCCGGTCATCTCTGTTCCTCAACAGGCGACCGCTGAGCAAAATTGGTTGCACTCACAAAACAACTGCTCCGGACTAAAGTGTTTAGGAAAATTATGAACTGCTTTGCATGATCCTCTGGAAAAGGGCTGAACACATCAGATGAATGACAAATGGATACCTGAGTGATGAATGAATGATTTCAAGCCATTTTGAGAGACGAGTCCTTCTGTAATATCTGCATGTTAATTCAGATCAAGGGGTAGGAAGACTCAAAGGAATCAAAACCCAAATGCTTCCAAAAAGAAAACAAAAAATACTATGGTGAAATGCTTTTATTTTCTTCAGTGTGTGTTTATTATCCCTGTTCGTGCCTTTAAAGTATGCATGTAGCCATGGCAACAGGTAATAGATTTTTTTCTTGCAGATATCCTTTCTTTGCAAAACAGCCAGGTATGTTCTTTCACTCCCCTTGGTTAAAGAGTATATGGAAGAGAAAACCTGGACCGAACCCACAGCTCCAAGGCTACCAAGGGTCATTTTTCCCCCTCTACATTTATTGCTCTGGAGCAAGAGAGATGGGAGGAATGTGTTTGGCTCTCATTTGAAGGGGAACTTTCCTAATTTCACACTGACTCGATACATGAAATTCAGCTATTCTTTCACATCTCTGGATTTTGCAGTGGAATTCTCCAGTCCAAAAATGCACTCAGAGACGAGTACAGTCATGAAAATCATATTCAAAAATACATCACAGTAGAAAAATTGCTTACCAGATGTGTGTAAATTAGGCAAATTGAATACAAAATTGCATGTGTTAAGAAAAATGCAGAAAAGTAAGCATGTCTCCAACAAATTTTTAAAAGGTTCTTAATGTTTGGAGAAGTCAGACTTAATATTAGTATAATGAAAAGCATAGATAAATCAAATTTCACACATTTTTATGCCCTAGCAAAAGAAAGAAAGAAACGCAAACCACATTGTTCTCCATTGGACATTTCTTGAAATAATGGCTTCCCCAAATGGGTCGCCTCCAGTTGTATCAGATTACAGCTTTCACCATCTCTCACCAGCAGGGCTATTGATGACATGGTGGATTGTAGTCCGATACATCTGGAGGATGGTGGAAGGCTGTCTTACAGGAATAATAATTGTCTATTACTGAAGTTGCATTTTAAATATTTTAATGAGTTCTATGATAGCAAAAATCATCTTTTTTGTTGTTCTTTTGTTGTGTGTGGTTACTGAATTAGAACAGCTGTACATTTGGAGAGAAGGAATATTTGCCTAAGGCACAAAAATGTTTTCAGCAACACATAAGTAAAGCATAGAAAAAATAAAGAATTATCTATCAGTGTTCGCAGTGGGGTGTGTGATTAATTTAATTTTTGTGAATTCTGATCAGAACTGACCTTATCTACATTTTCTGGAATACTGTGTAGTTCAGAATCCATTAGCTTTTTAGTCCAAATTTTGCAATTGAGTCCTTGGCTCAAAACAAACTGTATCAAAAAGCATTAAATCATGTATTTTGACATAAAATACATTTGCAAATGTGTATTTTGAGAGAAACCCATTTAGATATTCATATTTTAAGAGAAAAGGTCTTCAAGAATATGTTTAAATGCATTTTAGAAACTAATTCAAATTAAAGCAGAATCAGCTCAGAAAGGAATTATAGCTTAGCACACACATGTGAAGATGACACAGACCAGAAATAGTCTTTTCTGCCCATCCTTATGCAAACCTGTACAGGAGCTTCAGTTCAATCACATCCCTCAAAAAACTAACCACTTTCTGCATACCATGAACAGATTTGTAAACTTCTATCAGTAACTTCTTAGTTTTCTTTTCTTTTCCTTTTCTTTCTGAATTAAGCAACACAAATTGCGTTAGTTTTACCTAGAAGGGAAGGTCATCCAATCCAGTAACCATGTTGACTGCCCTTTTCTGCATCTTTCCCTTTCCTCCAACAAACCTTTCTGCATTGAGGTGATCAGAAGTAAACACAGCTTTCCAGATATATCTGCTCCATTGATTTACATTAAGATATCTGTATTCTGACTGTCTTATCAATTGTTTTAAAATTATCCTTAGTGTAGGTATGCCTTTTTCTCTGCTGCCTTGAACTGATTGATGTCTTTGTTGAGCTATCCACCATGTGCTCAAGATCCTCTAAGCCAGAGATAGGCAACCTAATGGCCTCAGGTGTTTTGCAGGGCAACATTCATACTCCCTACCTGAGGCTCATGGAAGTTGCCATCCAAACCATCTGCAGGGCACCAGCTTGCCTTTCCCTGATCTAAGCAACTCACGACCACTCCATCTGCATACCCTAGTCTGCTTAAGGTGGCACATAAGCCTTTCACATTTCCATGCTTGTTGAACGAAACCCCTGTGTACACACTCTCATGAAAAATGTGGAGCCACTCTTAGGGAGCCATGCTATGGCCCTAGACAACATCCAATGGGCCACAGGTTATTCTTGATTCCAGATCCAAGGTCAAAGAGTGCCAGAAATCAAATCTCTGTGCCAGAGATCAAAGCTCTGAACCCCTCCTCTTCTGCCCCTTACAGCTGGTATGGAAAGAACCACACTAGCTGCTCTCCAAAGGCAGGAAAGTGACCTCAGTATGGAGGGAAGGGGGAATTCCAGGGGTGAGAGGGGAAGGGATTGCAAGGACCAGGATTGGAGCTATCATGATTCCTCTGCACCCTCCTTCAGTCCCCTCTGAGATGCTTCAGCTAGGTGGCCAGAAGACCTATCTACTGAAGGTAAAAGTTGGAGCAAAGATCATCTCCACCACTCCACTTGATCCTCACTGTATAACCCTGCACCTCCGAACCTGGGGGCTTACAGCCAACATGAGAGGACTGCACCCTTAGATTCCAGTTTTTCACGTAAACCCCTTTCAGGGGAACATCTTCCTCTCACATTTCCATTTTATTTTCCTTTGTCATGAGAAACCCACAAATACAGCCTGGGTACAACAGGACGCTCCCGTCCATGTTCTCCAACAACTGGTACATGTGGGCATAATGCCTCTGAGACTGGAAATCATATGAATAAGGCCTAGAAGCCTGCACAGCTGTGGTTTTCTAAAGGAGCAGAGAATACAAACTGGAACACAAGGCCTGGGGACTGGCATTAAGGGAATTGGCACCATGCAGGGTGGAGTTATACGGAAAAAAGAAAAGCTATGATTAAAGGAAAACTTTTAAGGATGTTGAACAGGTTCTAAACTCTCAGGAGCCCATAGCTGGCACATAAGACACTGAGTTGTCCCTGGTTCAAAACTTGCTGCCATCGCAAACTCACTAGGTACCCAGGTCTAGGCATTTCCTGGACTCATCTCGCGTTCTGTGATGTGGGCATATTAAGACTGACCTACAGTCCCTTTTTATTCAAATGTTATTTTAATTGTTATTATTATTTATTCTATTCTTTGGCCAGGGTGACTTAATTTATATTGTTTTATTGAATTCTATTTATTTATGGTTTGTGAGCCACCCCGAGGCTTCTGCAAATGGGGAGGCATAGAAGTCCCCTAAAGAGAGAGAGAGAGAGAGAGAGAGAGAGATAGACAGAGAGAGAGAGAGAGAGAGAGAGAGGGAGAGAGAGGGAGAGAGACAGTGGGGGTTTTAAGGATTACAGAAGAGTGAATGGGATGTGCTCAGAACACTGTAGAAACGCAATGCAAATCTTTAATGCTTCTGTTCAGTTGTTGCCAGCCATCTTTCAATCCTAACCCTTCTTCTTTGTTTGAGGCACAGAGCAGTGCTTTGCAAAAAGTTCCCCATAGCAGACCGCGAAAAGAAGATAATCAGCAGACAAATTGCGCAAGAAAAACAGAGAACAGGCTGGTTTAGAAGGAATTCAGTAACTTCATAGGCATATACTGTACATCTAGGAGTCTTGGCTATGTAACATATTAAGTGATTTAAAGAGATGCTGTGAATGTGCAGTTCTAATTCCTTGCTTGGTCAGAATTTGGTTCTTTCAAAGCTGCAAAGGCAGCTAGCCTAGACAACTGTACAAATAGGGGAAAGCAGGCATGCGCGGGAACTTAATAGAAGAGTGCAAGATGCTTGTTTATTCCAGCAGCCTGCTTTTCCCCATAGCCAAGCAGATGTTTCTGGAAAGCCCACAAGGAAGGCATAATAGCAATCGCTCTCTGTTGCTATTGTTCTCCACCAAGTTGCACTCAGGAGATAGCATGCCGTCATCATGACAAGAGGCCGTAAATAAAGCTACCCTCCATTAATTTATCCAATACCCTTTTAAAACCACCTAAGTAGGTGGCCATGGCCATATCATGAACTAGCATATTGCACAATTTAACCAAGATGTTTTGAAAGCTTTGCAAGAGCCTATTCCCCCAGCTAAGCAGAAGGTCCAGCTTTAAGTGGAAAAACAACTTGTTTATTCCGATGACTGAACAAGCTGCAAAACAGCCCTAGCTACAGGTGTGTGTGTTCTCTTAGTGTCCGTATTGCTGTCGAGGACTGCAGACGAAGATAAATACATCCCTTTAAAGGAGGGGTCTGAGCTAAGTGGCTTTCATATCAAGTCCCAAGTCAAGCATGACCTGGCCTTCTGTCAAACCTGAAAAACCAAGAAGCACTGTAGAAGAACTTCACTATCTTGGTTTTGAATAGAATAAGGCAGAATACAAACATACAGCTAAATGAAAACAAACCTGCATTATGATTATCTTTGATTCAGTAAAGAGTCATCAGCAACACGAAGGGGAGGAAACCACACAAAAGGTCAATGCAATCTGTAGAACAGAAAGGAGCAATGCAATACATTGCATAGCCATGCATAAAAGCAAAACCATAAAACAAGCCGTGATCAAAAGTCCTTACAGAAAGAGAGTCCATTTGTGGACTGGGCCTGAAAGGACATCAGCTCCAGATTAAATCCTGTTTCATTACTGCATCAGACCCAGTGCCAGTGCTGATCTGTTGGCCACTGTCAAAGTTCAGCCAGGAGTTCAGGCAGTGGAACCAAACAAGCGATTCCAAGCTGTGACTCAAGACAAGGCACAGCCCAGCGTCAGAAGTCTTGTTGTTTTCTGCAGAAACAGAAGTTTTTATAGCTCTCCCTGTCCACACAAGCCAAACAGCCAGTATGGCAGCTGAGGCCAGTCCATAGCCTGAGAGCCCCCCACTGCTAGGAAGATGCTCCATCCACTAGTCTTGGTGGTCACACACAGAGATAAACATCACAGCCCAACTAGAAGAGCAAGACACTGCTCTTAGATGCCAGAGTTAACAGCATTGCCCTTGTTAGGCAGCGATGCTGTATGTTGTGATGCACACAACTAATATTTTTCTTCTTCCTCTCACTCCTTGACATTGCTTTCCAGCGGCTTCTACCTCCTGATACATTACAGCAAACAAAGAGAGCTGCTTGCCAATCCTTATAAAATACTCTGAACATCTGCAATTTCGTACTTAAACCCCTTAAATCGTAGCACTAGCATGACTCTAGGAAAAAAAAATGGAGTTTAGTTTGCTACTGCTGCCATAACATGCAACATATTGATTTGGGAATAAGAACCATTTTGTTGCAGGAAATGAAATGATATTTCCAAAATAAATGTAATAAAAGGAGCATCTGCAACCATGGTGTTCTTTTTGTAAAACAGCAAAATAAAGGATGGTCCAGCAAGTACCATGAGCCTCCATAGGCTCCACAGAGAGAGAGAGAATCCAGGCTGCAGAGCTCCACCCATTGACCCCAGTACAGTCCCAGTTGCATCTCTAGGCCCAACAATGTCACGGTTCCCTGTGCCAACAGAATTCATAATGGATTGGATCAGACAGATCCGGACAACCAGTACTCATGATTTTTTTCTCCAACACATTTAGATTTTTAAAATGCCAATTGCTAAAAAAGTAAACTCTGAATATAATAGATGTATACTAAAAGCACAAAATATCTTATAACCATTCATATCAGAGAGCCCTGTGGGGTGTTCCTAAGAGATTGAAATTAAATGATTGTATGGAGAAACAAGTGATTAGAAATGAAGGGGAAGGGAGGTCTGTCCATCCGTCTGCCAATCCTTCCTTGCACTGCCAAAACTAAATTCTCCCAACTCAGTGGAATTGCAGATTCACTGTACAGGAGGTTTCTGTCTGGCAGGCAGATGTGACAGGAGAAGTTTCAGGGATCCAACACCAAACTCAAAGGAAGGAAGGAAGGAAGGAAGGAAGGAAGGAAGGTAGTGGAGTATATATTTGCCTGCCAATATGAGACTCCAAAGTTGTCAAGCTAGTATCTCCTTCAGGCACTAGGAAGGCAATGACTTTCTTTGTTGACAGTAGTTTTCTCCAGAGAAGAAGGACTGACTGAAGCCTGATGAAATGAACACCCTGAATTTTCATTTTGCAAGTGCATCCCCTCATTTGAGTTTTGTGTAAAAGTCATCTTTTAGCTGAATTTATTTTTAAGTGAATTTAATTCCAGCAAGAGACTGTCGTATTGGCAACCCTGGAAACACAGAGCTACCCTTTCTATCTGTAGAGAAGGCGGAGGCGATACCAGCCCTACTCTGATGAGGCAATCATTTATGATGTATTTTTAATGCTAGTGAGATCTGTGGGAGTGAAGAACTTTGACCCTGATCTCTACGCCACCTTTCAGAGCAAGCTAATCACAAGGTCAATGCACAATCAACCTCAAGGCAGAGAGAAACTGCCCATGTGAATTCCTCCCAATTGCTATTCAGTGTTGATTAAACTATTTTGCACACTTAACTGATGATCAATCAAAGTTAACATTTTTGTGAGGAAATACCTGTACATGTTAAATATCAGTTGGGAGTTCTTTTAATAGCCTGAGGAATAAAAGGTTGATGATATACAAGGATGTTCTTAGTATCCACATTTCTTTATTAAGTTTTTCTTGGCTGCCTTCATAGTTAAATTGTTAATTTGACTTTATTATAGGAAGAAGGGCTCCCTTTCCATGAAAAGCTTATGCTTTCATTCATACACAGGAATCAAGAAAGAGAGAAGAAAAAATAAAGATAAATGCTTGCATGCATACACAGAGAGAGAGAGAGAAAATAATTGTGCCTGTTACAGAGCTGGGTAGCAGAATAGCTTTGGAAGACTTTGGCTGTTCTACTAGAAATAATTGATAAATCAATAATCTATAAATTGTTTGATTTCAGTAAAGTTTCACTGCTTTATTAAAAAGATGATGATGATGAATTTAGCTAAAATTTTTCAATACCATCCTCTTACCAAATAGACTCAGGACAGTTTTACAAAACAAACAAACAAACAAACAAACAAAGCACAGCACAGCATCATTTCTGTACAGTAAAACTCCAATTAAAATAGCAAATTAAATCTTAAAATACTGGGAAACTAAAAAGGTTTTAGCCTGGCACCAAAAAGAATAAAGTGTCAGCACCAGTTGCACCTCTCTGGGGAGCGTACACCATAACAGGGGTACCACCGCAGAGAAGGCTCTTCTTTGGGTAGCCACTCTCCTAACCTCCTTCAAGGAGGGCTCCCAAAGAAGGACCTCCAACCCAGATCTTAAGGGTTGGGCAGTCACATAGGGAAGGAAATATCCTTCAGATATCTGGGTCCTAAGCCATTTAGGGCTTTATAGGTCATCATCAGCACCTTAAATTGGGCCTGGACTTCAATTGGTAGCCAGTGTAGATGGTAAAGGACTGGCATTTGATGATGGTGATGGTGATGATGGATATAGATAGATGATAGATGGATATATAGCTAGATAGATAGACAGACAGGTGAGAGATAGGGGATTGATATCTGTCTGTCTGTGTGTGCACATCAGTATACACATATATATGCACATCTGTGTGTGCATGTATATATTATGTGCACATACATGCACACATAATATATGATACGTGTGTGCGTGTGTATCTCAATAGAGTGAGGGGCAGTCTTCGTCTTTCACGCTACTGTCATAAATGCAGTCCTGGGAATGAAGACATCCATTCTTAAAATATAATACACCAAGGGGAGGAATCAATGAGAAATTTAGGGGAAAATGGAAAATAATGCATCTAACTAAAGTGCTGCCTTCATTCCGGGCTATTTTGCTTCCACATATTGGCTGCAGTTATTTCAGTCAACAAAGAGAGGGAAGAAACGTTTCCTGCATTTCAGCACCACGGACAGCTCACTCCCGAAGGCTGGCAATGGAGCTGTGTCACCAGCATTTGCATTCATCCATCTCTCACTTAAACCATCTCTCAAACGGCACAAGTATCCTAACCAAAGGTAGTCAAAGTCAAATAAGACTGCTACCTATTCGGGAAGTAGATGATGCCCTTGGGCATGATAAGAGTGCACACCCTACCACTTCCTCCTCCAGCTGAGGTGCAAAACAACATCATTAACTAATCCATCCTCAATCATCTCTATACTGAGACTATATATAGGTTTAAATCTACTTATCTCTCTAAGGAAATATTTCCATGGTGGCACAGTACATGAATGCCAGACTACTGCTGGTTCCATGACTGTGCCTAAGATCTCTCTGTATGCTTCTCATGTATACTGTATGAAAATACATCAGGACAGGCGTCTTGGGAGTCTTTCAGACCAAGGCTCAAAGTGTATTTTGGAGAAGCTCTTGGGGGATCTAATTTCTGTGGTGGGTGGGGCTGAACACAAAAGTGGTGAGACCAAAGATATGTCATATGTCAGCTGGAAGTTCTTGCTTGAAGACTTAGGAGACACATTTCAATTTGCTCAAATGTTGGGGTGGGAATGGTACAAAATCTAGGAAACCACTAAAAGAACAGTGGTTGGAGGAAAGGAGTGGTGCCAAGGGAAGGGACCGTGGCCACGTGAGTAGGGATGTGTGAGAAATTCATTTCAGTTGGAGCTTGATCAGGATGTATGAGTTCATACTTTCCAGAATGAACACAGACTCAGATGGGATCTGCAGTAGTGTCCACACATTACCATTCACGGACCAAATAATAGCAGTAAAAAGTTAGGGCATGGTTGACCAAAAGCAGAGGGTGACCATTAGTGGGGAATCATCGGGATGGCAACCAGTGACAAGCGGGGTCCCCCAGGGCTCTGTCCTGGGGCCGATCCTGTTTAATCTTTTCATAAATGACATGGAAGAAGGGGTGAACAGTCTGCTGATCAAATTCTCAGATGATACTAAAACTGGAGCAGTGGCCACAACTGAGGAGCAGGTACTCCAGATCCAAAAGGATCTGGACAGACTATGGAAGTGGGCAGGAGACAACAGGATGGCGTTCAATGTGGAAAGTGCAAGGTCTTGCACTTGGGGCATAGGAATAGGTGTCATAAGTACAGGTTAGGTGACAAGTGGCTGGAGAGCAGCACTTGTGAAAGGGACCTCGGGTACTGGTTGACTGCAGGCTAAACATGAGTCAGCAGTGTGATGTGGTGGTCAAGAGGGTGAACACCACCCTTGGTTGCATAGCCAGAAGTGTGGCTTCTAGATCAAGAGAGGTATTACTACCACTCTATACGACTCTGGTGCGCCCGCAACTGGAGTATTGTGCTCAGTTTTGGGCCCCTCATTACAGAAAGGATATAGCCAGGTTGGAGTCAGTGCAGTGTAGGGCCACAAGGTTGGTGGCCAGTTTGCAGGGGATGCTGTATGAGGCGAGACTGAGGGAACTGGGTCTCTTCAGCCTGGAGAAGAGGAGACTCAGAGGGGATATGTTGGTGACATACAGGTATGTGAGGGGATGTCACATAGAGATGGGTAGAGACCTGTTCTCCCTTGCAGAGGAAGGCAAGACGTGCTCCAATGGAGCAAAGTTCAGGGAACCGAGGTTCCATTTAGATGCCAGGAAGCACTTCCTGACAATTAGGACCCCGAGGGTATGGAATGGGCTTCCACGGGAAATCGTTGAGGTCCCATCGGTGAGGGTGTTCAAAGATAGGCTGGACATGCCCATGGTGGGCATGTTGTGAGCGGAACCGGCTGGAGCTGGGGGTCAGACTGGATGGCCTGAGGGACCCCTTCTGGCTCACTCTGTTTCTATGTTTGCGTGCTTGCAAAAAATTGCAATGTCAAAAACTATGCAAATATACAGTTTAATCAATGGAAGACAAATTGATTAGGGTTCATAAGCATTGATAAGCATTGATTATCAAACAAAGTTATCAAACAAATTGATAAGCATGAAAAAAGAAAAAACACAAAGTTCATAGTTTCACACAGTCTTGTTTGAACAAGCTTCAAGATAGCAAAGAGCTTTGGAGAGCTTACATTTTGCTGTTTCGCACAGCCCAGAAATCTGGACTGGGACTCTGGACTGGACTGGGACCCTAAGAAGGCCAGGTTTGCCCCCTGAGCCTGAGTTTCTTCACTCCAGCGGTAAGGGATACAAAAGCGAAGGCCCAAAGTCAGAGGCACACAGTCCCACTGTGTGGTAAGAAGGCAGCTAAGCAACCTTTTAGGACTCTATTTCCTTCCTCTAATTTACCAGACTAATGACAAGTGTTGATGGGTGAGCTCCTGCAGGCTCAATGTAGGATCAAGTCGGCAATTATAAATGTCATCGCAGAATATTTATGGTAAGAAATATACTGCAGATAGATGTCTTCTCTAACAAAGCTACAATCCTATGAGTCATTCTTCCTCCCAGACTGCTTGGTGGTATACGGAGTGTTCATAATTAATTACAATACTTCATTATTAATCAATTCCCTTTTCTAAAGCAATCACAATTGCCTACTACTGTTACTTTTTTCACTGGAGAATAAAACCCCTGCTGTGTCACAAAGTAGTTAGCAAGATGTTGCACAGTGATATTGAAATAAGCAAAAGTGCAGACTAACAGATGATAGCGGTGTGGTGCTCTCAGTGGGTGTGTACAAAGAGCGAAGCATTCGGGATCCTATGCCTGGATGGAATAATCTATCAGCTTCATTTTCTCTCTCAGTTGGATTTTTTAAACTGACAAAGTCACAGGTTCAACTAAGTGCATCATGCTCTCCAGGAAATGTTATAATAATGAACATTGCATTTATGGCACTTTTAAAGGATTCTCTAAATATATGCATGCCTTTCAAAACTGCGTAAGTATATAATGTTGTACAAAGATATTAGATCCAGTATTGGATCCAGTCTGTCTTTATCTACTGCTCGCTGTATGCAGGTGACCCCTTGTTTTCCTGACCTCCAGCCTCTCATACTCCAGAAGAATAAGCCCGTCTGCCTGCTCTTATGCTTTGACTGCTTGCAACACATTTAGTGTATACTGGTGCAGTTAACATGAGGTGGATATTATTGTGCCTGTCTCCTATTCCATAATATTTCTTGATAAATATATTTTGCTCAGATATTTTCCTGTATGTGCAAAGCACAATCACCATTACATTACATAAACATTTTTGAACACAGAAGAAAAAGAATCATCATCATAGAAACATAGAAACAGAGTGAGTCAGAAGAGCCCTCCTGGGCCATCTAGTCTGACCCCCCAGCTCCAGCCAGCTCTGCTCTAGCCTATCCTTGAACACCCTTACTGTAGGGGCTTCAACGTGCTCCTGTGGAAGTCCATTCCATACCGCAGGGGTCCTAACTGTCAAGAAGTACTTCCTGGCATCCATCCTAAATCTTGGTTCCCTGAGCTTTGCTCCATTGGAACACATCCTGCCTTTTTTCCATCGCATGGGAAAAAGGGTCACCATCATCTCTTTCAGGGAATTTTTTTCCTCCTTCTACTGGAGATGGGATATTATGTTATGTCACAGATGTAATGATGACAAGCATGTGAGAGAGGCGTTCTGCAGAAAAGATTTTGTAGCAATAGTACTTTGTCACATCAGTCAGGAATGAGGGAGGGAGGGAAGACTGCTTTCACAAAAAGAAAATTTAGGGGTATAGCTACAAAATTAGGCTGTCAAAACCCTTAGATAATGGAGCTACTCTGATGAAACCTGGTTAGGGAGATAATCTTTCAAGGAGTCTGGGATGTGCATTCTTGCGTGTTCATGAGAAGTGTGCAGGAGTTGATATGCTATATGACCACTCTTTAGCCTATCTTTTAGCATCAGGCTAATCAGCTTGGCAAATCCCCACCACCATTGAAGGCCTCTTTCCTCACAGACTGCAAGAACTGGGAGGAAGACAGTGGTTTCTCCATCATACTGTAGTCCCCTTCTTTGCACCCAAATGATTTTGAAACCATGTTGTGTTAAAATATATGCAAATTCTGATGTTTATGTGCAGAACATGAGGTGGATTGCTTACTGCTGGTGTGTTGTTGGCCACCAGAAGGAGGGCTCTGGAAAACAAATAACTGAGTTTTGTTCTTTAGAGCTTTACTGTAATGGAATAAGCCATAGCTCCTTGAACAGAGAATTGCCTCACACAATTCGGTTGTCCATGCCATTCTGTCAGCAGTAGACAATGGGACATTGTTCATTAGGTGCCTTTCAATACTGATACACATACTTTGGGGCTGCCCTTGAAAATGGTCCGGATACTTCAGCTGGTACAGAATAGAGCAGCCAGGTTGCTGATGGGGACCAGTCATTATTCTCACAGGGGACCAGTCCCCTACCTGTTCCACTGGCTTCCAATTGAAGTCTGGGCCCAATTTAAGATGCTAGTTTTGACCTATGAAGCCCTGAACAGCTTGGGACCAGGATACCTGAAGGAACGCCTCCTCCCTTATATGTCCTCATGCCCCTTAAGATCTGTGGGAGAGGCCCTGCTCCGGGAACCCTCCCTGAAGGAGGTAAAAAGGACATCTACTTGGAGTAGGGCCTTCTCTGCGGTGGCGCCCAGGTTGTGGAATATGTTCCCCAGAGAGCTTCGCCTGGTGCCAAGCCTATATTCTTTTCAGCACCAGGGTAAAACCTTTTTATTCAATTGTTATTTTAAAAATTAGTTTTTTACTATTTTAACTGTCACTTTTTATTTAATGTATTTTTACTGGATGGATTGTTTTGTTACATTTTGATTTTAATGATTGTAAGCCATACTGAGAGGCCATGCAAAAGGGATGGCATATAGAAGTTAGAAAGAGAGAGAGAATGAGAGAGAGAGAGAGAGAGAATGAGAGGGAGGGAGGGAGGGAGGGAGGGAGGAAGAAAAACCATCAGCATGGACAGTAGTATCTCACAGCATGTATGTACATATTCTCCTGGAATTCATGCAGATAGTTAACCCCAAGAAAATGCTCTCTGCCGTCCTGCAATTGAAACGTGTATGGAAAGCGAGTCAGGCAGGAGGTCATGGATCGGCAATACCTGTAGGAAGAAGAAAAAGCAGCCACCCTGCAAGTGCAAGGAAACTGTACAGTTGTTGCTGCTGCTGAAAGCTGCACTGCCAACCAAATCACTGAAAGAACGTTGTGCTCACCCGCAGGGGGTGAACAAAAGAGTGGATTTCTCCACAGAGCTGGAGAAGAAACACACGTGCCACTTGCTGGTTACAATAACGTTGCTTCCGTGCAGTTTCAAGGCCACCAAAATGATAGAAACGCTGCTTAAATCATTCTAAAGGATGATCATCATGACACTGCTGACAATCAATCACAGCGCAGCAAGGACAGATTATTTACAGAGCACCAGCATGCTTCCTTTATCCCATAAACAGGGACAGAGATGATGATGATGATGAACCAGAACCACCAAATGATATCTGTCCTGAGGGCAACTGCACCTCTAAATCTGAGAATCCATCAGGAATTGATTCTGCTGTGTCCATACAAGATAGAGATGCTCTCATTTCCACTCTTCCTAGGTTGTAACCAAATGGGCAAGGCTCATGGGAAGCAAACTTAAGTCTGAGCAACAAAGTTTATCTACAGCTGCCCTGCGATCCTTGCAAAAGAAAGAAAAGTGGGGTATAAATGTAAAATAATAATAACACAATGTAGCAATAATAGTATAATTATATATAATTAGTCACCATCATCAACACCATTAGCAAGCACAGATAAGCCATTCTGAGATGTTTGTAGGGGACGAGATAGAAAATTAATTCATAAACTACAGGGGGCTGGACCAGCTCCCTTATGAGGAGTGGCTACAAAACCTGGGACTGTTCAGCTTAGGAAAAAAGGGAAAGAAGGGGAGACATGATAGAGGTGTTTAAAATAATGGTGTGGATAAAGTGGAGAGGAAGAGGTTTTTCTCCTCCTCCCATAACATTAAAACTGGGGTCATCCCATGAGGCTGATTGGCGGGAGGTTTCGGACAGATAAAAGGCATTCTTTCTTCACACAGCATATAGTTAAACTATGGAATTTGCTTCCAAGGGAAGTAGCGATGACCGCTGATCTGGATGGCTTTACAAGGGGATCGGGCAGGTTCATGGAGGAGGAGGCTATCAGTGGCTACTAGCCTTGCTGGCCATGTGTCACCTCTTCTACCAGAGGTGGCCTGCCTGCATACACCTGTTGCTGAAGAGCTTGGGCAGAAGGAGGTCTTGCACCCCTCCTGCTTGAAGGAACCTGTGGGCAGCTGGTTTGCCACTGTGCATATGGAGTGGTGCACTAGATGGACCTTTCGTCTGACCCAGCATGGCTTTCCTTATGTTCTTGCTTTCTTAGAAGGAATCTCCAAGAATATAACATTGCAAGGCTACAGACAAGAGATCGCTTAACTTTTCCGATTTTATTTCCTCTTGCTTCGGTTGTGCACTATATCTTATAATGTAGTGTTCACTCATGAGAAACAAAGAGGAAAGACAGTTTCTTTGTGAGCAAATATTTTTTATTGGTAATTCATTTTTAAACTCTTGCTGACCTGAGCATACATGTTACACTAAGACTCAATAAACAATTTTGTTTCCTTAATGATATGTGTG
Source organism: Varanus komodoensis (assembly GCF_004798865.1). Lineage (NCBI taxonomy): Eukaryota > Metazoa > Chordata > Lepidosauria > Squamata > Varanidae > Varanus > Varanus komodoensis. The sequence goes on along the minus strand of NW_025335268.1, from coordinate 11,639,692 downwards.
TGTGTGCATGTTAATCCACAAACAGCAACAGTGTGAGACATAATGTGATGGGAGGACAAACAGTACTCTATAGATTGGTGTAAATTATGCAGATAAGTGGTAAACAGCACTAGATGGAGGACACTGGATTTTTCTCTGTTCTCCCTGCTCTATCTATGGCAGGGTCAGGGGAGGATTTGTACATTTTGACTGGTGTTTTTCATTTTGCATATTTTTCTGAGGCTAGATTTGCACAAGAATCAATCGCCACCCTCCATAAGGGATGGCATACAAGAGTTTTAAATAAATAAAACACATAAAATCAGACACAAGCCCCACACACTCCATGTGACCCGAGAAAGCTAGCCTGCTGCAGAACCCATGGGAAGGACTCTGAGAATTCCAGAGTCGTTTGAATCCCTTCTGGATTTCTCTGCCATCCCAGTCCCTACCCACTCATGTGGCCTTTCTAGAGCTTGTGATCCAAGGATGGCCAACCCCCAAGTGTCCATTAGATACTTGTGAAATATTCCTCAAGCGATACATAAATGAATAAGACAATGTGGGGTGTTGGTATCCAAAATATTAGGAATTCTCTAATGTTCCAGTTCTGATTCCCGACATTTGTATGGGGCACAGGGCATGCATGTTTTACAAAGGTGCCAGTTACTTCACTTCGTGTGCATCTTCCCTTCTTCTCTTCATCATCAACAAGCAAGTGACTGCTCACCCTCTAGAGCCCTGTCCAGTCATTCACCTGAACTCATGAGAATCAAAAGTGGGCAGAATGATGGGGCCATAAACGTTGGCCCCACCCTCTGTATCTGCAGTCATTCTGGTTCTGCCTCCCTTGGGAATTCACAGCCTGTCTTATCAGGAGAACTTGTTATGAGGTGAACTCCCACTCATACCTTGATGCCTCCATAAGGAAGGTGTGAACTGGTGGGAGAGGCCAAGCGTGCCCAAAGGTGCTTGGTGGAGGGCCAACATGCATGGTTCTGAGCCTTCACCCCTTCGAGCCCTCACATATTCAGGTGACTTCCTGCACAGATCTTCTGCTTGGCTAAATCCACGCTTCTCCAAGTAACTTTATATCAACCCAAGTCAAGGGTTAAAGTGAAAACAGCACAGCATATCTAGCCAAGCATAAAATATTCTCAGTTCTTGGTGGCCGGGATTCCTTCATACTCTTATTACAAATTCAGTGTGTGCTTGAGCCCAGCTGTCCAAATCATGGTGCAGTCTATTAGGAACAAGGTGACTTTTCTGCAGAAAGGAGGATATATATGTTTAGCCCTGATAGTCACACCAGTACACAGAAAACTAGCCTACTTTCAACCTTGCAAAACCTACAGTTTACTTTCGTTGCTTTTCTATCCTGTGGTATTCAAGGGATTTCAGCTACCATTTGTTCTACAGCTCAGTTCATACTGCACATTTGCTACTCTCACTTTGAAACTGCACAATAGCTTTAGACCATTCAAGCTTAGATTGGGTTTAGCTGCACTGCCATTAGCCAGGCTTCATTGCTGCAGCAGAGCTGTAAACAGTGGCACAAGTACCTGCCCGGGACTCAGCTCTTAACATGCGATGAGTCTGGTGTAGCTTTAATTACTGTAGAGGCAGTGCTTAGCTTTTCCTTAGGTAGGTGCTTAATTTACCTGGCTCCCTCTGTTTTGTTATCTCAATGGCTTGCTGATGGGGCTTCTTTGTGTTCTCACAACTAGTCTCAATGTTCCTCTGGAGATGGCTATTTCTCAGCCCCAATTTGCTGATGTCTCCTTAACTTCACCCACAGGCCAACATGGCCCGAAAAGTAACAAGCAGCTTGATTTCTCACTGTCTTTCCAACTATCCATCACCCCACTAGATATTACACTGGTCTTAGTAAAAAGGAAAATTGTTGTTATTGTTGTTTTAAATTT